>NC_064893.1:3481041-3797500 GCF_929443795.1 Astur gentilis | reverse complement strand
GAGATAATTTACAATGGATTATGAAAACTATCAGAGAGGTATATCTATAAATATATATATAGCTAGATATTTAAGCTAACACAAAACGAGCACTACAACAAAATTCTAAGTACACTAAATAATACAGGTTATGAGTCACGTTTTCGTATTTCTGACAATCTTCAAAACCCTTAAGGCTATGTCTAATTACAGGAAATGACATCAAAGGCAATTGCTTTTTATCGTCTTGTCTTTGTGATTAATCCTTTTGTTTCCCCTCCCATCCCATGTTGTCCAAACACCACAGCTTTAATAATACAAGCCAATGGCAGTCACTAGCCTCTGAATATCAGGTTTCTTTTCCTTTCATTTTTCAGCAATTTTCACTGTTTGCAAGTTAACGCTATATCCCTTTTCTGGGTCGGAAAAAGATTCCCATAGCTACGGTGGTGTTCAGCTGAAACAGCTGGACACTTTGCAATTATCTTGACTGCCCCCACAATGTGCAAAGAAAGACTCATGTTTTCCAGATGAAACCCAGCATAATAGTCTACTAATATGCTGTGGCACCAAGCTGGGTTTATTGTGGGATTTCTGCAAACTGTACCAGAATGATATCATTTCCTGTAAATGAGGTCTTCTATGTATCATTTTGCCATCAAAATTCTTTCGCCAAACCAGATTTTACAAGTATTATAAAACATCTGGAAAAGCAGCCACACAAAGCTTTAATCCCTTCAAAAACAAGCAGAAGAGCTGCATTCACATTTCAAGTCTTATAAGTACTTGTTTCTTTCATTTACCGAGTTCATCCTCTCTTGCTACACATTAAAAAAAGTCTTAACCCAAGTCCTCTGATGCCACCCATTCATTTTTCCCCACTTCGGCTATGTCCACCGCGCATATTGTGGTATTTAACGTTGTGGAAAGGCAACAATTAAGTGCGCAGCGCTGCTGCACTCCCCAGCCCACCCGGTGCTGAAGCACCGCCGCCGCCACTAATCACGATGTGCTCTGGAGATGAGACTGACCGAATCAACGCTTTTGTGCGAAGCAACTCGGTGACTGGAGTTGGCAATTTTTAGTGTCTTTATTTAGCACGTGGCAGCTGCAGAAAATATTCCAGCAAGAAACAAAGCATTTATCACAAACAAAGAAATAATTTCAGATAATAACGCTCCAAAGAATTTGTAACTGGTGCCTGGCATCCTAGTGTGGTATTGACTGCAAGGTGTCCTTCCTTGCTGTCCAGTGATATTTCAGGCTGAAGTGTATGTTTTAGAACGCATTGTCTTAGGGTAAGAAAATGCTGTTATTTGCACACAGAACATATCAGCAAGGTGCTATATTGCTGATATGACCTGCACAAGCCACCAGGAGACTCTACTTCTGTCTCTGAGTTGGTCGTTCAACTTGCTTAACTTACTGCACTTCCATTACCCTGGAGTTTGTGCTGAAACTCCTTTGTTACCATGAAAAGAAAAGTTAAACCTACTATTTCTGAGGAACAGCATACTGCCACTGAAGCAGCTTGTCTTGGTGCTTAACAAGAAGTGCACAGTCATAGCAGGTTACTACACCCCAAAGTTATATCCCTCCAGGGCGGTCAAAGGAAATAAAAACCCCTATAACTTTGCAAGTATTTGGGACCAGCTTCTGCACCCAGTTCTCATGTTCTGAGCAATTTGCCCCTCTAAGGAGCCCTCTGTAAAAAGTCTCCACATTCTGGGCTTTTGTTAGCCATGCCTGTGCTCCAGCTTCATCTTTATTGGGGTTTCATGATAATTGGCTAGTGGGGAACCCTTGCTCAGTAAAATTCAACCATCCCCAGTTGTTTTCTCAGGTGTGAGGTAGATGGAGGAAAGAAGACAGCAAACTAGACAAAAGCAAAGGAAACTGCAATTTATCACTTTAAAGTATACCATGTTAAACAGCAACTTAAGACTACAACAAATTGGCAATTGCTAAAAACTCCACCTGTTTTAGGCATTCTTTACCAATTGACCAGGGAAGAAAAAAAATAATAAAATTAATCCTTAGCAACAGGGAGCAATAGTATTCATAGCATTGGCATTGCTTGTTAGTGTTGATACTGCAGTACATGTTGTTTGGTATAACGATATACAAGTCTTGAAACAAATTTCCCAGCAGTAGTATCCTTGTATAGACTGAATAAAGGTTATTTTCTACAGGGAGGTATCTTATAAGAAAAAACAGTAGGGGAGACCATAGAAGTGAGAGGATCCTATGGAGCTTTTTGTATTTAACAACAATCAATGGGTTTTATGGAAAATCATTGAGCAAAATGTGAGCTGCAAGCTCACTACCCCATACTGATGTTATTTATAACCTTAGTCTTAAACTGCAGGAAAAGTACACTTCCGTTCTATGGGGAATACATTAAAAGTATAAAGAGCAGATAAAAAGACAGAGCATTTCATGGATCACCAAGAACAAAATCCACTTAAATGAGCTTAGAGTTGGTTTCTTGGCTTTCACTGATGGAGAAGGACTATAAGGCATTGCCCAAGAGGAAAAAGCTGTTACCTAAGTGTGTTTGTTACCTCATGCATAAACATGGGATTACTGTAACACACATACATGCATATACAGTGTTTGCTTCTAACTACTTTCACTCTGTCAAGACTGTATTATCATTTCTTATGATTAGGGCAGATTTCTGCTTCTGCTTTGCATACATGGGTTGTCTGTTTTTTTTAGGAAACATTTGGGTGATAAAAGATGAATAGCTGCTGGTTTGCAAGACAGCAGGAAGGATAATTTTTTCCCTTCTGTGTTGCCTAGGTAAATCATCATTAACATCCTATATGTGAAGTGCTAACCACAGTAATACAGGTTTTAACTTAGCAGGGATGCAGCCATGAAATATTTGTTCAGTAACCCTATCTGTAGAAAATGGCACAGTATGAAGAGGGTCAGCTGGTGCTTATCCAGCATCAGCAGGGTCTCCAGCTCATCTACTGAATTAAGTCTCAATGCCAGGAACATTGTTGCTCGCTTGTTTAAAAAAGGAGGAGGAAAAAAAAAAGACTAAAGTTATTTTAGGGGTAGACAATAAAAACATTTTATCTGCCAGATACCAACATTATCTGCTAATTTAAGTCCCAGATTAAATAATACATCCTAAAGACATGAGACTCAAACACAGGCATGCTCCTCACAATAGGCTGAATAATTATTAAGAACAGAGAGTTTATGATGTGACTTGTTACCTGCAGATGGCAGACTGGCTATAGGCTGGGCCTTCGGTGGCGCTTAGGGCTTGGCCAACTTGAGTCTGTGTCAGGCCAAGGGACAGGCGCCGGATTTTAAAAGCTTTGGCAAATTCTCGGATTTCTTCCAGATTCACCCCATCCACCTCTCCAGTGGCTGTTTGAGGATCTGTTGAAATATTTTTGTAATCAGGTCAGTTCTTTGCATCACATATGAGTGGGCTAGGCTTACACCAGCTTTCATTGTCAAGACATTCATGTTAATTTTTTTTTTAATACTTAGCCCTTTCTCTTCTTCCCCAAACAGGAACAGGCTTGCCTTGGCAGGTGTGTAACGAAGCATATTCAGATTGCTAAAATGCTAACTAGGTTGCAGTGTTTCCAGGTGCTGGTGAAAGATTTTCAAAGGCATACTTTGTTGCTGAACTCCTGAAAATGGCCAACTCATCTCCGAGTGAGGTGGTGCCTGGGCTCCCCACCACCATTTGTGCCTTGCAAAATCTTTCCCAGGCTGACAAGTCATGTTCCCTATTTCCCCTTCTTACCACATACAGAAGGAAGGCTGGTGTTAATATATTTCTTTGCAGTCTGTGGGGAGGGCTAACTATATGCACAAACTGGTTGGGTTTTTAATTTGAAATCAAGACTTTCTGCTTTATCTAAAATTAATGATAAATAACGAGATTCACAAAACTTCCTTTCCTTTTCCACAATACCCAACCCAAACTCCCAGCTAAACATCCAAAATAATGCAGCAAACGAACAAGCCCAAAGAAAACACTGCCTTTAAAAACTCCTTAATTTAAAAATAATCTTTTAAGGTATGCCCTTCTGAGAAGCAGACTTTCAAGCTTTTCATTCTGCCTCCCATCAGGTTGATAATCATGGAGCAGCAACATCAGCCATTAGGTTTTGGATGGTAATGCTGCACAATTTTTTACTTTTACATTAGCTCCTCAGAAGATAATGCTTATGATGCTGTGAGAATAAATCTGTCCTTTCTCTCCATAGCAGTTTACTGACACAGAAGCCTTTGTCCCTGAAAGGGCACATAATAAAGCATGTCTGCCACAGGAAAGCTCCTTTGGTGCTGGATAACTCGGTCAATTTAGGACTTATCAAGGGAAATGACACAACAGCTGGAGAATGGAACTTTTTTCCCCCCCAAGCTACTGATCCCTGGCTAAATGAAAGCGTTTGCCAAGTCGGAGACAGCATGGGACTAGGATGGTGGAAGATTTCAAAGCGTTGTGCAATCCTGCGTGTAGTGAAGCCATTCTCCCAGTGAGGCATCTCTATTGTTCTTCACCTCATTCCTCAGACTTCCTAGGTGAAAAGTTTGCAGCACAATAACCCATCAATTTCTGTAAATGCGAGCAGTTGTCCAAGGATGGTACTAGACTACATTACTATTCTGAACCCTAAATGAGAGTGGCTCCTGCTAGTACTGCTGTAGCTAAAGGCTTGTCAGCATTAAAGTAACAAAGCTTTTATTTTCAGGGGTTTATAAACCCAATGTAAAATTCCCTTATGATGGAAATGTCCTATAAAAAATCTTTTAGTCCAATAATAGACAGAGGGAAGAGTTTTTTCTGCTATATAAATGTAGCCTATATTGATTCATAGCTTGAGTGTAAGAAGCACACATAGCAATAGTATTTTAAAAATACTCATGTATGCAACCAGAGACCACACGAACTATGCATAGAGAGAAAGATGCACATAGGCTGAACCTTGTTTTGACAATGCTCCACACTCAGAATCATCTCTCCTGTTGTCAGTGCTGTGCTTGAGCTCACCTGTGCACACATGCATGCACTCATTCAGTATAAAGCTAGGGTGCATATTATTTGCTTTTAAGTAGTCGGTGCTATGACAGGGGCCACTCACATTTGTAAAGTAATTGCCTTTAGAGGTGTGAAGTTTTCCTACTTACCCCAAACACAGTCTATCTACCATACCAGTTCTGATTTTCAGAGACACAGAATGGAGCTGGATGCTTACCTGCCCTTTGGGTCTCTGAAGAGCAACTGATAAATGTACAAAATATCATAAATGATAATGGCCTCAAAGATTCCCTTGAGTAAAATGCACTAAGATGGTGACCTTCCTCACCTCTTTCCTTCCTTCACTTTAAGGCCTCTGACTAAGGCTATTAGGGATGTGACAAAAGACAATTCAGGTGTTCCCAAAGAACTTTCAGTAGCAAACGCTATGGCAACTGACACCTGTAAATCTTCCCCACTCCTGTTAGGAGTAAAAAGGGAGGTAAGAAAGCTAAGGGGCTATTTGCTTGCACATGATTATAGAGAAATTCTGCCAAGTTCTGCTGGATCCTTCTGGTATGGCACTGTTGCAACAGTGAATATCATGGAAGGTCCTTTCCTGCTTGGGGGGCTTGGATGAGGGAACAATTAGGCTGAGCTCTCCTTGAGATGAGAAAAAAGCCTGTGATGCACTTCAGGAATATGGGAATGGATGGTAATATATAGCAGAGTATCTGTTGAGAACGAAGATTTATTCTTACATAGGGTCTTCAGGAGGAGGAAAGTACTAACAGAGGTGGACCAAAACACTGAAGCCTTGTATCCCTGAACTCTAGGGAAAATAGCATGTGTATCAAATCAGAACCACTTCTACTTAAGGTGTGATTCAAAGCCCTTTGAAATGCGTAGAAGTAGTCCCTCAATTTCTGTCAGCTCCATAAAATTCAAATAGTACTATGAAGACCACTCTATTGACATCATCATATAACAGCACTGGTCTGTTTTACTCTATTGCCTTTAAAATGCCATCAATACATAATCTTGGACTCTGTGGACTAATACATAGGCATACATAAACATATACAAACAGATAATAGACTTTGTTTTAATAAGTTCTGAGCTCTCTGAACAGTTAAGTATATAGTGCACTTCATGTTTTAGGAAGTGTGGCGTATTGAAGACTGTAGATAAACTGTTGCTTTTTAAATGAAGTGGACATCCTAGTGAAGGCAGCACAATGCCAACAGGAAAATAAAGAATACCACTCTCATTGAGTGGTTGGGATCTACAGTAACAGCCCTTCAAGACTCCCAGTGTACATTATGGCTTGATAAAAAAAATGGCTGTTGTGTCTATGAAACTACTGGGTGCTAGAGAAAGGTGAGACAGGTGTCTGGGACTATTTTAGGGGACATGTATACATATTCCCTAACAAAAAGGAAGCCAGCTAAAATTCCCCAAGATGTCCTGGTGGGTGGTAAAGATGGACGAGCAGAGTGGAAGGAATAAAATACAGGTTCTCCTGCATCGAAACCGCTTTTTTTCCTACTGAAGGGAATACTATTGCCACTTTTGAATTCTTGTAAAAATCCCATATGAGTTTGTTGGTGAGTCCAAATATGCTATGATTTTAATAGTTAGGGGAAAGAGTTGCTACAGACAACTCAGTGCACCCCGAAGGAGAAAGCAAATTTCTGTTACACAGAGTTCTACCATGGGAGGGATTACAGGGGATGATTTCCCCAGTTAGACAGGAGGAGAAATAGCTGGCACAGGAAGTCCAATGGAAAGTAAATTGGATAAGAAATGCAGGACAAAACATTGTTAATGGAAAATAGACTGGAGCTCAGGGGAAAGAAAGAATAATAATTTGTTTGTGGGAGGCATTTTAATTTTATGGTAACAGATGACAGTAAAATGAATCTGGAAGTAAGAAAGAAACTTCATGGAGACACAAGTCTCAGAGCATGAGGGGAAGCCAGTGATTTCCACAAAGAGAACATATGGTGAAAACGTTAAAGAAATGAGCAGAGGGATGCATCTGAGAAGAGGAAAATGAAATGGAAAAAAAGGAGGAATAATGATGTGGAATTGATGAAGAGAAAACAAAGAAGACAAAAGAGAATAGAGAGAGGATGAGACGATATGAAGAAATCATACAGAAGGGACAGGAAGAGTAGAGATGAATCTTGCAGTCCTTGCTTAGGCAGAGCTTCTTTTTAAATGTCCTTTCTTTGGAAACATCCATAATTTTTTGTCTTTAAAATAACTAGCACTTGTTGCTGGTGAGGGATGAAGGGATGAGGACGAGATAAAAGGAGAAGCTATAAAGAACACAACATTTCGGGGGGGAGGTGGGGGAGAGGACAGGAAATAAAAATAAAGGGAAATTTAAAAAAAAAAAGGGAAGAAAAAGCACCTTTTTAAAATTAGGAAACATGTTAAAGAAAAAATGTATAATCATAAAGAAAATACGACTAGAATGAAAAGTAAAAGGAATAAAAACAAGTAACATGGAACATTAAAGTTATTTTATTCTTATTCTGATTCTAGGTTCTGATCCCTTTCTCATAATACTGTAGTAATTTCACTGATGTGAAGTGCCCTCTTGTAAAGAGACTTACTTTCTTTACAGTAAGTATGCAGAACCTTGCCCCAAATAATTATTTACTGAGGTTATGTTGCTCTTAGCAATTTGATTAACAGAATAAGGTAGCTGAATATGCCTAGTTTTACATGAACTTTACTATATTTAGCAACAGTTTCGGGAATATGGTAAATCTCTACCAAGGTACTTGACTCTAGGGCGTCTCCTGGAGGACTGGACTGCAGCTTTGGAATGAATAAGGAAAAGGAAACAACTATATTCCTGCCTCAGGAGGGGTAAAGCAATCAAAGAGATGTTCAGGAGGCCACAAATGGGATGACTTTCTATTTATTTCCCTGTGTGCAGTCACAGTTGTATGCAAATGGGGTTTTAGTTACATGAAACAATTTTCAAATTAGTGAAGATCAATTAAGACTATTTGTCTAAAAAGATGGTATTATCAATGACAATGAAAAGCTGTAAAGGATCCTTTTCATGTTTCCATTTTCACGTTTCATTACACAGATGGTTTGATCTTTCCCTACTGAACTGACCATATTTTCTTTTCTTGTAGGCTTTTTCCACATTACTAGAAACCAGCAGGTAGCTCTCTTGTGCCCTGGAACAATGTCACCTATGTTCCAGCTCAACCAGGCTTATGTGTGCAGCGTTAGCTCCAGTTTGTGGTTGGCTACATGCTCTCAAGAATATGCTGGACAGCCATTAAGGATCATCGAGATGACTGTTTTACATCTGTCTGTGTGATAACGCTATGTAAATGGCAGAAATGAGTTGATCTGCCCCTCACATTACTCAGTCTGTTGGTCTTGAATAGCTAGGGACTGGATGAAGCTGGAAACGTAAATTTAAAACAATTCCAGAACTTCTTAGTCATGTGTAATTGTCATGCTTTTTTACAGGAGATCCCTATCAATAGCCCCTTCCTTTGGAATGCTCTTATGATTGGGGTCCCAGTGAATTAATTCCCAAGAACACCACCTTCCTCGTTCTGATTGTATGAAAAGTATTTTCTTTACTCTCAGTTCCCCACTTGATTTAATGGGCCTTTCTTTTTTTTTTTTTTGAGCAAGGGTGAAGCACCCCAACTATCTTCTCTGGGCCATTCATTATCTCAGGAAGGGTATTGACTATGGCTAAGTTTGCCTGGCATTTGCCATTATAATTCAAATTTCAGGTCAACTGCTTCTGAGAATGAGGCTGATAAAACATGTTGTTCTGCCCAGGTTTAAAAAAATGTAATAACCTCTTTTCTTTATGAAGTTTCAATTTCCCTACAACTTGAAGCATGGCCTTGATAGGTGTCAGGGAGATAGTTTTATGTCAGTAATGGGCTTCTTGCCATCCCAAGTAAACATCTGACTCCCATGAGTCCAAGCAGGTGAGCCTCCAAAGCTCATACTTACTCAGCAGAGATTTGCTAGACCTCTGCATGGAGTTTTTGTTAGGATTTTCTCTGTACTGAGGGTGCTTGAGCCTAAGGCTGAAGTAGACAGAAAAGAACCCCCCTTCCTGTGGTTGTGGCTCTGGCCTGTTTTGGGCCAGGACAGCAGTAAAAACAGAGAGACTGACTTGCCTCTCTTCTTGGTGATCATTTTCCACAATCCTCTGATGGCTTCTAGGGAGGTTGAGAGTGGCATCTGCATGATTTGGATGCAGAGCAGGCAAAAATTAATCTTGAGTCTCAAGAAAAAGAAATGATCGAAGGGGAAGAAACCCTGAAGACTACTAAGGAGCAGGCATTTGAGTTTGGAGTGGAGGGAGAGAGGGCCTGTGCAGAGAGTAGTAATCACTGTGGTAGAGGAAAGAAAACAGGGAAAAAGAGGTGGCACTCGTGGTAAAACAAGGTAGAGGAGGACAGAAACTACCTAATAAAAAGGCTGGTAAAAGGGACACAGATGTGGTCTGGGGACAGAGACTGACTGGGAGCTGGAGGGGAACCAAAATGGGAAGAAGACTTGAGGAATGATGGACTGCGGGGAAAGGACTGCAGGGAGAAGGTAAGAGGAACAAAAGCATGGAGGCGAAGGGAGTGCAGATCGTGTGGCGAACAGCATGAGGAAGCAGTGGACTGAAACAAGACAAGTGGTGGAAGGAGTCAAGCCTGAAAGGAACAAATAGAAAGTCTTATGTTCATTAGAGTACCTCCTCCTCCTCTTCCCCAGACTGATATTCCTGTGCCTCATACTCCTCTGCTCTCAGCCAAATCCATGAGCACAGCATGTGTCTTACTCCTTTTAGAGCAGGACCAACAAGATGATAACACAGCCTATCAGCTTTTCCATCCATTCAACTGACAGAAGATCTCATATTTCCAACTATGAATATAAGCATTATCTCACCATATGACTGACTTACATTACTATTCTGCTTTTGTAACAACCTTGAAATTTATCCAAGCAAAAAATGAAGCTAGAAGAACATCCTTAGTTGCACAAATAATCACTCAGAAGCTACAAAATGCTGGAGTTATAGGAGCCCACAACGCAGCGTGGCACAGTCTTTGAGCCCTGGATTACCAGTTCTTTTTCCCCAGACCCCTGCTTTGTCCAGTGCACAGGACAAATTGTGCTTCATTACGGATGAACTGATTGATGTATTACCACCTTACTTGTTCAGTGTGTGGCCCCAGACCTCTATTAAAGCTCTTCACCAAAGATATTTCCTCTTGAGCTCTTCTGTTTTTTAAATCTTAATTTATTTTCTTGTGTCTCTACAAGATGAGGGTCTTCCCCTTCTCGTTCACAGAGAAGTGGACAGATATTAAGGGACAAAGCATTTTGGGGTACCCAGTCTAGGTCAAGTAGGAGATGATTTTTTAGACTGTGTCTTTAAATGGTTCTTTATACAGCTCCACAGTGAAAGTGCACTTAAAATTGTAACTGTGAGTACCAGGTTCTTCTGTAAATTAAAGTCCAGAGTCTCAAGCTGGATATTGAGGCAGCACTTGTGAAAAATCTGTTTTAAGTGACTTGCCTGCCATTGCACTGGAATTAATGGCAGACAGACAGCTTCAGGTCCTCAGCCCTCTACTGCCTGAAGCAACTCCATCCTTCACCCTTCTACAGCTCCCTACCTCAAATGTTATGCAAACTGGGGAACAGTTTAGTTTATCAGGTAGGGAACAAACCCTGGGACAACAGCCCACCTGTTGCATTAGTAATTCTGATGCATCCCTAGAACAATTCCATTGGAAATACACTAAAAGAAGGATGAGAAAAAAAATCATGATTACGTGATTTTAATCACAAGGTATATCATTATCATAAAACACATGTTCTAGGAGGACTTGCATAGAGTTGAACAGCCAACTATTTTTCTAGCACCTCCTAACTTTTGATGGAGTTATCCTGTAAACTTAAAAGGGCTTCTTCCATGTTGCTTTTATCATGTAGTGCACTTATCCACATGGGGAAATTGACTGGAATAACTATTGTGGGGTAGAGTACCCCTCAATAGTTATTCTAGAATATTTTTTTAATAAGAATGTCCACAAGGGAGGCTATTCTGGACTAGCCATTGAAAAGTAACTTATTCTGCACTAGCTATTTTAGTCAATTTTCCCACATAGACAAGGGGTAACTCTATGTATTTTTAACATGAAGCCTCTTATTTGCCTCCTTCCTACAAGCTTGTCTACATGAGAAAATTTACTGACTGAGCAATAGCAGTATATTTATATCACTATAATTATATCTGTATCTATATATTTTATGTACTTACAGCTACCAATGCAGGTATTTTTATTCCAGAATAAAAGTATTCACACTGGGAGTTATACCAGCATAATTTTACCACTATAGCTCTGCTAGTAATTTCCCCATGTAAACAATCTCTGAAATAATCTAACCAAGATTTTTTCACATCTTCCCTTGCATGACAGTTTCTCCAAGCCCTTCATAAGCTTGTATCAGTCATATATTTTACATTTCCAATACAGCGTGAGCTATAGTGTTTGTTTAGTTGAAATATGTACATGGAGTATCTTTGAACAAGGTCATCCAATACACTCAGATTTTTGCAGATGTGCAAAAACTGTTAATGCTTCTTATGTACACTTTTAGCCTGTTGTTTTTGCTATGTACAGACCAAAGTTAATGCTGATAAGGTAATAGCAAAAACTCTGAACTATGTGGTCTGGAAGAAAGGGCTGTTCAGGAGGTGAGCTGTTATAATCCTAGCACTGAAACTCAGTTATTTCACAGCAGCATGCTTCTCTCTCCTCTCCCACATTACAGTTCATTCGTGTTTAAATTCTGTGAGCTTTTCCTGGCAAGAAAGGTCTCTTGCTCTAGATTTGTGTAGTGCTAGGGTTTGCAAAATGGTTTGCTACTAACTGAGCAAACAAACAGTAATGAACAAGCAGCCTAACCAGAAGTAGGAGGATCTATCTGTCCACCAAATTCTGAGCAATATAATTAATTATATTCACTGATTCAAAAAACTTCTCATTTCCAAAGAACATAAACTACATTTCACTTATAAGAATTGCCCTCATAAGTCAATTAACAGCTGCTAACATTTTTCTGACTATTTTTAGCATTGATTACAATTTCTCAAGGCATGTTTACCTTAAGCCCCATCCATGACAGCACTTAGCAGTTCTCACTGGTAAGAGTCACTCTACTTAGCAATATACAATCTACCATATGGGGAAAAAAAAAAAAAAAAAAGGAGGGAAAGCAGATCAGGAAACTCAGCAGTGAGGAGGACAAACAGAGGGGAAAATTAAGGAGAGCCAGGGAGCAATACTTACTGCTGACTAACTGGCCAACACTCAAAGCTGAAGAGGAGGAGGATGAGGAGGAAGAAGAGGAAGCCTGACGCACTGGGCTTTGAGACATAGATGCTTGACTGTGAGCCAAATGCAGGAGATTGGATTGTGAGGCTGCTTGTCCCACTTGCGTCTGGGAGGGCTGATGGAGCTATATGTTAAAATGTAAAAATAGGTATTTAGAAAATGAAGCAGTAACAGGAAACTTTCAATGCACCACCTCACCCATCTACTTCTGGGGAACAAATCCCATAGGAGCATTAAATACTATGGACTTGGTTCAGGTGACAGAGTGTTACAGCAGGAGCAATCTGAGTTCTTTTGAATTCTGACTTTCCATTTTTTCTCAGTTTAACCAGATACTTAATCTAATGAGAAGCTAAATACTTGTTTGAAATGGGTGATGAGAGACCTATGACATTCACAGCAGCATTCTGATTTAATAAATACATGTCCTTACCTGTTTTCTGACTCATTAAGTCAGACTTTTATTCCCTACGTGGATTCTCATATAAATCAGCATTGTTTCAGAGAGGTCCTTTCATACTGCAGGACCAGGGCCAAGAAGAGTGGGAATGGAGAAAAGAAGATAAACTGGGGAAAATCCCTTTCCCACAGAAAGGAATAATTTTTTTTATGACTTTAGATCTAGCAAACAAACCAAAATGTTGAAATCTTATTTCTCAATTGATAAATTGTCCTTGCCTAAAACACGCAGCGAAACTTCTGAGCCCCATTCACATCAGGACTGTGTCAAGTAAGACATGCCTAAAATGTCTACCGAGTATGGTAGATGCGAATGATACACTATGATACATGAATCTGGCTTTGCAAATTTTTTTACAAATTTTATAACCGCGTAGTTTTCCGTTGTTCACTAGAGGAAAGGAAAGAACCATTAATCCCTTCTGCCTACAATAAGCTTTCATGTGGGACTGAAAACTAGGGACATTCTCTGGTACTGATTTTTACATAAAACTCCCAGCAAATTCAAAGGGCAGTCTCTCTACAGAATGAAGGTACACAATGGACTTTATGCTTCCGAGCTAGTTTCTAGTAGTCCAGTACAGCTCTTTCAGAGCCTAGTAATACAGTAATACAGTCCTGATACACTCAGGTGACTGCTACTTATACCTTTATTTTATGTTGATTCTTGATATTGATCAAAAAAGATTGCAAAAATGTACTAAAAGGCTTTGCTTTTAAGTGACAGCTGTTATCTGCATTCTCAGAAAGGGGGAAGATAAAGGCCTATTTGGCCTTGCTTGAAGTCAGTAATTTAAACCTATTTCTTGAATTCTAAGGAGTATGAGTTTTTCTCTTTTGATATTTAGCTGAACAAATAACTTCAGAAAAGGAGCTGGATTCATTAGTAATACTCAAATTATATACAATATGCTCCCAGAACACATGGAAATGACTGATGCAAAGTAGACAACAAATTGTATGGCATGGTAGATAAAGGTATCTGATCACATTCAAGATGACACTTTTTTGTGGAATACATATCAACAATTTTAATGACATTATTCCTGTTACGGGTCTGTTTAAGGATGGAGAAAATTACAACTCCTTTTCCTACCTCCCACATGGAATGATATAACACAAAAGCAAGAAACTTTGAGTTACCCTCTAATAGTAATGAAAATTATTTATCTGACCAGTATTAGACTATGCTGACTTCCCTAGGGATCAAGAAACAAAACCATTTTATTATCTCAAGAAGGTTTTTTGGATCAAGAACGTTTTAAAAAGAAACCTGGCACTTAGACAAAGGGATAATAGTTGAGAAGCTGACTGAAAGGCTTCCAGATTTCAGACCCATGCAAGCACCAGGCATCTTTAAAAAATTTTCACTAAGGGCAGGATTTTATCTACAGAGAGCTCCCAGCCCAGAACATCTACTTTTACAATATCTTCTCCTAGGGAAGCAGTCCACTAGGAGGGCTGGCCTCCTCTGAATGCCGCAGAAATGGACTGCCCATCCATTATGCCCAAATCACTCCAGACTGCAACTTTCAGAAACAGGCATGCATTTGGGCTCTGGGTCTGTTGTCTGAGGGAATCTCTGGCAAAACTAAAGATTTCAGCCTAGGTGCGGCAAGAAACATACTGTATTTAGATGAGTTAGATGCTTGCACACTATCTGGAACAATCTTAAAGATGTTAGTGCTTATCTGTGAGGATGGAGGAGCAAATGTAGTAGCTATCTTTAAAAAGAAGATCTGCAAAATTATAGTCCAGTCAACTAAACTTCAACCCGTGGAAAAGTACTGAAGAAAATAATAAAACAATTTGTAAGCACCCGCAAGAAAACAAGGTAGCAACAAACAACATGGATTGTTAGGAACAAACTGTGTCAAACCAATCTGATCTCCCTCTAAGACAGGGTAATTGGCCTTGCGGACAGGGAAAAAGCAGTAGGTGGTTTGACTTTACAAGTCTCTCGACACTCCTCCGTGTGACATTCTTTATAACCTAGGGAAACATAGTTTAGATGAAATTGCTGCAGAATGAATGCAAAAGTAGTCAGAAAAAACCCCTGAGGGGATAGATATCTATCTGTGGAAATGGAAGTGTGCGTATATGGTGCTTCACAGAAGTCTGTCCTCGTTTTGCACTACTCAGTATTTCCTTAACAACATGGATGATGGAGAAGAGAACATGCTTACTAAATTTACATGCCGATGACATGCTGGGAGGGACTTTTGGTAGGCGGTAAGACAGGATTAGGGTTCAAAATTATTCTGTCAGTTTGAACATGCCACCAGCCGTCCTGGCATGTTGCAGAAGTGAAGAGAAGGCAACTCCTATACCAAGCTGCATGAGAGGGAGTGACGTCTGCACTGGAAAGACCTCTGCAGGGGGGCACCATCTCCACAGCTAGACACCACACGTCAGAAAAAATGTGGACAACTAGAGGAGAATAATTAGAGTGGCTGAAGGCCTGGGAGTTACCAGAGGCTTATGAAGACACCTGGAATGAACTGGTCACATTTAATCTCAAGAAGGGAAGACTAAGTGGGATACAATGCCTGCCTCAAATGTAGGTAGAGCTAAGGAGAAGAGGAGAGAATGAGCCTGTTTTACATTTTATAGTGGAGAGAATGAGGCACAACAACCTGGAATATTCAAATGAGATGCTGGGAAAAGCTGTCTAACGTGGCAGTGAAGCACTGGCATAAATTGCTGGGGGAACCTGTGGAGTTCCTGTAAGAGTGCTTAGAAGCAAGTTAGACAAATACTGGAATAGCTAATCCACCTGAGAACAAGAGAGTGGACTGGATGATCTCTTGAACCCTGACCTTCCAGCCTTAATTTTTTATGATTCTATGCTATTTCCTATCAGTATTTCTCAGGGAGAAACACATGATCATGTAAGACAGAGATGGAAAATCCAACATTTTCCAGCCATGCTACACATACAGTTCCCAAACTGTTCAACTCCTGAGCATGTACACAATAAATGTGAAGCTTCCAGGAAGCACCAGAAAGAGAGGGCATTCTGCATTCTCCAGTTGTGCACGCAAAGTGTGCACACAGCCACTAGCACATGCACAGTATGCTGGCTAAGTTTAGGAAATGTTTGATTCTCTGCACGTGTATTGCATAATTAATTTGCAAATGTATTTTTTAAATAACTGGGATACCCAGAAGCTTGTAGGTTTTCTTGTCAGACATCCAGAAATCTTTGGACAAATGTAAGAAATTCTCAGAATTTAGCTGGGCAAAAAGGGATATGGCTAGTGAAGTCTGGATGCACAGTGACCTTAGGTGTAATAACAATATATAAGGGATATTTACCAATTGATGGTTTTTAACTCACTGCTTGTGAGAGAAAACGGAGCAATGGGGTTGAAGAGGCTGAAGAGTCACCTTAAGGCCTGACCAGGGACTCAGGGAAGATTCCATCTTTAACTCCCTACATAATTTCCAGCACCCCCCCTGTTTTACAGACATGATGGTTAAGCTGTAAATGTCCTGCTTAAAGAACAATGATAGTTATCTATGTCATGAAATTGCATTAAAATACTCTCTCTCTTTTCATCCACTATAATTTCCACTCCAGAAATAGCCTTAAGGAGAGGTGACGATTAGATTATGAATTAGATTCTAGATGACAGAATCAATTCGAACTTGCAATAGCTGACTTTTCCCAATTTTGGACACGTACGTATGATATGAATTATATTTATGACTGTTGTGCATTTTCCATCCAAAGACAGAAGGAGGCACAGAAATTACAGAAGCAGTTGCTGTAAGTGCCATTCTGTGTAGGTGGATATAGCAGACATGCTGAGAATGATGACTGTATGCAACACTGATCAGTATCTGGCAGGAATACATGTATGCACACTACAGCTAGAGGAATAAGATGAATATGAGAAGCATAAAGGGCAGCATAATACTTTATAAGAATAAACTGAAAAATGCAAAGGGCCCGCGTGCTGGTTCTGGCTGGGATAGAGTCAATTTTCTTCGTAGTAGCTGGTATGGGACACTGTTGATAACACAGGGATGTCTTTGTTACTGCTGAGCGGTGCTTACACAGCGTCAAGGCCTTTTCTGCTCCTCACCCCACCCCACCAGCGAGCAGGCTGAGGGGGCACAAAGAGTTGTGGGGACACAGCTGGGACAGCTGACCCCAACTGACCAAAGGGGTGTTCCAGACCATCTGACATCATGCCCAGCAATAAAAAAGTCGGGGAAGAAGAAGGAAGGGGGGGGACGTTCGGGGTGATGGTGTTTGTCTTCCCAAGTAACCGTCATGTGTGATGGAGCCCTGCTTTCCTGGAGATGGCTGAACACCTGCCTGACGATGGGAAGTGGGGAATGAACTCCTTGTTTTGCTTTGCTTGCATGCGCAGCTTTTGCTTTACCTATTAAACTGTCTTTATCTCAACCCACGAGTTTTCTCGCTTTTACTCTTCCGATTCTCTCCCTCATCCCACCAGGGGGGAGTGAGCAAGTGGCTGCGTGATGCTTAGTTGCTGGCTGGCATTAAACCACGACAGCCTAATTCTTATTTCTTTTACATCAGTTTTACATGCAGCTGTCAACCATGAAGGTAGTATTGATTGGTAATTGCAGAAGCAAAGAATGAATTAGGTCTCTAAGACTAAACTTTGTTCTTAAACTATGTATGTAGGATATTCTTACACCTGGGATAGCTGACCGGAGTCCTGTATTAAGGTCATCTTATGAGATCAGGGATGTTGCTCCCAGCATCCAGAAAGTTACATGATAGTGACAGAGTAACAAGGTATTTTGCATAAGATAAGGAAAGAGAAAGAAACTAAGTGGGAATAAAGAACAAGCTTTTGAGAGAATACTGCCTTGTATCACAACAGAACTGCTACTGGTTTTATAGACAGTCTGGACAAACAGCAAGGACAAAATATGGCCCTAATGGAAGGGAAAAGAACGTAATGGGTTTAAATTGCAGTAAGGGAGGCTAGGGTCAGGCATCACAAAGACCTTTCTAATGCTAAGGAGAGCGACCTAGGTTGCCTAGGGATGTCGGGGAATCTCCATCACTGAAGGTTTTTAAGAACAGGTTAGACAAACATCTGTCAAGAATGATATAGGGACAGTTGATCCTGCCTAGGGGGAGGGGAAGGACTGCATGAACACTTCAGGTCCTTTCCAGTCCTATTTTTCTATGATTCAGTGAAAAGGAAATCTGAGAGATGAGGAAACACAACAAATTAGAGAAGACAGAGGTGAAAAAGACAAGTATAAAAAAAGGCAGAAGAGATGAAACTAAGAGGAGTGGTACAAAGAGCAAGAAATACATTTTAAACAATCCACTTTATGATACAAATAAAGATTTTCCATTTTTTCTGATGTCAGCTAGTTCTTCCTGGGAAATATGGACATTAGCTCTAGTAAAGACTAAAGTCCATGGAAGGTGCTGAAAAATAAATACCTTGATATAAAAAGACATTCCCAAACACTTTGAAATGCCCCAATAATGCCTTGCAGAAGTAGTAGTTTAAGTGTTTCATGCTTCCATTTTTCCTGTAAATGGAGTTCTCTGCTCCATGTACATTTCCTAAAATGTGCCATACATTTGTTTTTGAGAAAGAGCGGTGGTGTGTTGTGGCCACTGCATGATTTGACAGCACCTTGGCAGAGGAAGTCTGTCTTCAAACCTACTGATACTGCATAAGCAGGCATGGGATTCAAAAATGTTTTCTTAAATCTCCTAGCAAATGGAGATAATAAGTTATTATGCATATCCACACGCTTCATCCCAAATCACTTTCACAGTCAACTCTGCCGGAATGTTTCCCAAATGCTGTACCCATCACCCTAATTTAGCTTACTCAACTAAATTCAAGTAAGTGAATATATGAATCTGAATATGAAAGATATTTGATACTTAATAATTATCTTCTCACTCAGTATAGTATAATATAGTATAGTATATATAGTATAAAGGGCCTTTATACAGACTGACAGAATAGGTACATTTGGAAACTAGCACAAAAAAGCTCTTCGGGTTCACAGAGGCTGTGCACATACTCAGCTCAAAATGAAGACCACAGCAAAGAAATGCTCGTGTGCTGTGGACGTAACTGGGGGTAGGACTTTGACAGCATCTGCTGAAGTTCTTTCAAAGCCTTTCTGTGGGATCAGAACTACGTTCAAAGTATACACTGTAAGTGAAGGTCTCTTCACTCACTAAATGAAGTTGAGGACACAGCCAGGCTTCTGTAGAAGATATAATTTTATATGCAAATCAGGTGCATCAGTCACCTTTCTGCCCCCTATCGGGAATGATATAATGTCAAAATTACATTTAACAGACTTAAATATGTAGGTAAAAGCCTAATTCAAAAGTAACAATAATGTTCCTACAGTGAACAGTACTTTACTCTCTATATGCCTCAGTTCCTCAGAATGACACAGGTAGCGTAGTGGTATCTTCCTATTCCCAGTGGTGTGGTGCAGTTATATTGACTTTTTTGAGGTATCCGATACCTACAAGTGCAGATGTCACCAAGAAAACTGGTCAGGAAGAGATGTAAGTTCCAAGTCAAGTGTTTATGCTGTGGCATGGAAAATCTGATGTAGTCCCTTGTACTAGTAAATAATCTTGACTTTTGAAAATCTAGTAATTTTATCCATGGATGGAATGGAATTATGCAATGCTGATGGTAAAAGGAAAGAGAAAGAAGTGAGAAAAATTGTCACCTTCATCACTGAAAGTCATATAAAAAGCAAAATTAAAACAAAGCTGGATTGAGACAACACGGTTTAGTGGCTATATTCAAACACAGAGAAAGAAGAGTGTGTTTCTCATACAACAAGAAGGCATCAAAGCTATAAGAGCATTGCAGAGAAAAAATGATTGAGAGCTGGTTAGATTTTAATGGAAGAGCGTAACAAGGGATTGCATGGAGTTGTGATACTGAGATGGTAGGGTGTATGTGGTAAGTTGAGACTGCAGAAGGAAGATGTCTGGCATGAAATCTGGAAAGCAGAGGTACAAGAATGACCACAGACTCAGATGAGTACTACCTATGTCTTTTCAACAGTTAATCTGGAGCATGATAGCCAATGACAACGAAGATGGGGAACTGACTACGTTAGAAAATATTGCCTAGTACCTTGTTTTATTGTGTCAGTGTTGGCAGAAGCCCAAAGCTGGTAGTGCTATAAGAAACAATGAAATATGAAAAGTTCTGGCAGACAGTGTAGATAAAACAAGACTGAGGACAACTGGGACTACAGGCCTGATTTAATGAATCTAGTATGTAGGAGGAAAGAGCCAGACAACAGCAAGAAGGGAACCCTCTTTATGAGGTACACTGGAGAACAATAGAATGTGTAGAAGTTGCTTCCATGTGGGCAAGCAAATAGTTATGAAAACACCGATTATTTATTAGGAAAGATGTTTAAGGAATTCATAAACAAGAATGTGTTTTGAACCCCAGTGATCTCTGGCAGCTGGATTCTTCTTACCTAATTTCACTCATCTAAGAGTTAATTGTCTATCCTAAAATAGCTACCCTAGCCCCCTCTCATGTCAATGGAGACAACAGATACCTTAAGATACCTATTAGAGATTCAACCTCTGTAAAAATTATTCTATTTTGACAGCTTGAGTTGCCCATTGGACATGCGTACGTCTCCTTGTCTACATCTCTCTGTCTCTACAGGAAATCTAGTTAACTAACAGATACCTAACTGCTCTATGACTAAGTTTAGCAAGGTGAATCCCTTCCCAAATTTCGTAAGACTCCAATTCATGGTTCAAGTACTTCTGTCAGTTTGTTGGTGTTAACATATGTTGTTAAGGATATGAAAGAACACTTTAAACCAAGGTTTTCAAATCTGATAGCAAATAACAATGCTAACACATTGTTACAAAAACGTGTATTTAAACATACAACCTGAATTTTGACAAAATCCCTCCTGAGAGCATGGAGGAAGTGCGGAAGTTAAGGTTACAAGGTACTCTTCTATTATGAGATATAAACAGCTTAAAAAAGCAAGAAACATAAAATTAGGGAATAAATCATCCTTTTACAAGAAAGGAGACTGCAAGTAGAGATCAAAGGATTTATACCAATTTTTTGAATGGTTTTAGCAGGCAGCAGTAAAAGACGGGGAACAATGGTGAAGTTGAATCAGCAGGAGGAACACGTGAATTTCTTAAGTTAGTACAGAATACCATGAACAACTTACGGATCCTGTTTACAACATGCTGAGGAAGCATTATGACAGATGAAATACAGAGTAGATAGGTGCAAAGAGACTCACATTAAAAGGAACCATTTTAGCGACTCACATGGTAACAATCAGGGAAGCAAAGATGTATCATGGTGGATACAGCTGCTTATTGAAAACCTGCTCAATGAGCAGAGATAGTTAGAAAAAAGCAGGATGTTAGACTGTATTGAGATAAAGACAGAAAATGATGCTGAAAATATTATAATGTTATTATGTAAAACAGTAATGCATCCTCACTGTTATCATGGCATTCAGTTCTGATCACAAAATCTTGAAGAGATTAGTGTGGAAATGGAAATGGTTGGGAGATGGGCAGTAAATATTATTAAAGGCAAGGAAAAACTTGTTTATGAACAGAGATGAAAAGGATGCAGACTACAACAGGAGAGCAAACAGCTGCCTGCTTTAGAAAGCCATTGCAATTTCTAGAGGAATTCTCAGTGTGTGCATAGATGATGCTGCTTGGATTAGTAGAATCTTGGAAAACAGTGAAAACACTGAAGCTTTAACTACTCTGTGTAATTTAAAGAGGAACAATCCCTACTGTGGGTAGTTTAAAGAACATAAATCAGAAACAGTTATTTATTCTTAAAAACAAGAGGAATAGGATTACAATGGAATTGCTTGTGTACATTAAAAAGCAACCTATTTACAACACAGAAAAAGCAGCACTGCTTTACACTACAGGTAAGTAATCTATGAACTCATTTCCATGAGAAGACATTGAGGTTTTAGTCTGTCAAGTTTGAAAAGGTTGTATGAATAAATAACACATGTAGTCTACCTAAGTAAAGCTGACTAAAAACAGTATCTGAGGCATTTAAGTCTTCAGGCAAAAAGTAAGCACTAGGACACATTACTTAGCAACTGAAACAGGCTACAGGAGTTCAATTATTGTGACTCAGCTAACAAGCAGCAGCTTACTATTATCACTTGCAATCACCTCTCTTTCTCCTGCAGTACTTAGTTTCCAAGGAAGTGACAAGTTGAGAGTTAAACTAGGATCATCTGCAACTGGAACATTTTACTACATTATTTATTTCCTCTTTTTTTTTTCTCTGTGACGTTCTCAAAACTTTTCTCAAACTTGTCTTGTACTCTTCTTTCCTGCTTCTGAAGCTTCTTTCATCAAGTTACAAGACACCAAATGCCATGTGACACCATTTGCAAAAATATTTTGAATTCCTGCTGAGCCCTCTGAATTTGAACACTCAGTTCTTCTGAAAACAAGGTTTTAAACTTATGACTAAATATGCTATCATTAGCCAAACACCACGGTTTGGCTAAGTCTTTACCCAGGCAATAAGATAAATTCAGGATCTCCTTCTACTTTGTGCTATTCTATTTACTTTTCAAATTATAGTGCAGTTTTTATAGAACTAGCTCAATTGGTTTTGGCTGTCCATCAGCATTCTTCCTATGAGGAATCTGGCTCTCATACCTCTTTTCTGCTCCCACTGAAATCAATGGCAAAATTTCCTCTTACTTCCTTCAGTAAAAGCAGAGGAACCAGTAGAGGGAGCACAAATACATAGAAATAATTTTCTGTGATTCCTATAAAAATGATAAGGTGTACTATTTTTTCATGTATTTCATTGCACTACTTTTTTTCTGCCCCCGATCCAAAATACTGCCGTGATCGGGCTCCAAAAGGTGTAGGTAAGGAGGCTCTGCGTTATTTGGCGGCCCTTCCTGCAACCCCTGGGACCTCAGGACTCTGTGAGAGTCACAGGTTAGACCCCGCAAAACCGATCTGGGCAAAATAATGTT
This sequence comes from Astur gentilis, assembly GCF_929443795.1. Lineage (NCBI taxonomy): Eukaryota > Metazoa > Chordata > Aves > Accipitriformes > Accipitridae > Astur > Astur gentilis. The sequence goes on along the minus strand of NC_064893.1, from coordinate 3,774,631 downwards.
TTCTACCTACACAGCACGGCTGGGCATACCAGCATAATATGGGGCCCATCTATGGCTATCGGACACAACCAGAGCTCTGCTGAGCAACAGTCTCTGCCAGCTGGTAGTGGCGCAGGAGCACACAGGTTGGGTGAACCAGTATAATACAGCACGATAGGGCTAAACAATGACTTTCTAACTCGAACCCCTGTTCATTCAGCAAGCTGCAGCCTTCAGCAGCAGTTTGTCCCTTTGTGTGAGTCCAGTGCCACTAGCTGTGCCGATAAAGGTCACACCTCCGTCCCCTCACTGCCCACTGATACTACACGTTGCCTGGATGCGGTTGCTTTGCTGCAGGACTCGGAAGGTATGTTGCTCTGTGGGCGAGAAGGTCTCAGGGAATAATACAGGACCTCTGTCCTCCTCTTTGCTTCTAAATTTCATGAGTTTCAAACGGGATCTCAGGATTGCTATGCTTTTTGAGAACTTCCCCCATAAAGGAGAGAAAGATCTAATCTCTTCAGGGGACTGACTAAAAAGAAACACCCCACCCCACACACCCCCAGGTAACCACATGTAAACTGCTGAGTTTCTTATTCCATTGTCAGGCTTTCCCGTGCTGGGGAACACTGAGCCTGCCTTTCCATCCAATCTGCTTTGAAACCACATCCATGCAACAATTGCAAAAGCACTTGCCAGTAGCGTAAGTCTGCTCCCATTAAAGAAAATAGAGTTAGATAAATGACAAGTGCTTTGGAAAATGCCTCTGTTAGATACCACAGAGGACAGGATGGAGAAAAGAGTATGTAACCACTCGAATGTGAAACATTTTCAAAACAAACAAAAAATTCGCCTTAGAGATCCATTTGCTCTCTACTTCTAAATTAAAAAAAAAAAAATAATAAAAAAAAAAATCAGTTTTGAGTTCAGTGGGGCCTGGGATTCTCAGAAACATACAAAAGGCTGCTACCTGTGACTGGAGGCGTAGGCAGGACTGGCAAACAAGCACTACCAGCAATAGGAATGCTAAGCTGAACATTTAAGTGAGTGACACTTTTCTAAGTACCTTTTTGGTAATCGTATTTGATGTCTTTTCCATCCTCAATTTCCTCTCTTTCAGAGAAAAAAGGTGGCACTACAATTCTTTGCTCTCCAGATGTAGACAAAACTAATGAATTTGACTTTAGAGTACTAGAAAAAGAATTACAGAAATCTTTTTGGACCTCAGTGAAGTTGCTGCACCCATCCTGAAGCCTGTGAACTACCTGATGCCTTACACTGAATAGTAATTTCCCTAAAAATACTTTCTGTATTGTGCAAATACAGATTACAAATATATGCAAACATGCACAATCAAATCTGGCTTTTCCAGTGAAGAAGACTAATAAGTTTTTATATTTTTCTTTGTTTTGTCTGCACGTTCCAAAACATTTCAAACCCCGGTCCACTAGATGACCGCTAACCAAGGAACAGAACTTTATAGGCCAGATAGGCCTCTCCTGTCTCATATTCCTACTGTGCTTTTACTGCAGAAAATTTCTCAGCTGGTCCTATATTGACCTTTAAAAGAAAAATAAAACCAAAACTGGATAACCCCTGAATGTATAAATAAATTATATGACATTATATAATAACTACATATATAGTATACACTAATATACTACGTATGATAGAACTCATCTTTTGTTATTAAAAATGATAGAGAAGTCAGAGTTTTTAGAAAGGCCATGAGAGAGTCCAAGAGGAGTAAATTTTTGCGCATCTCTTTTGATAATCATTTAGGCTACAGACACTTTACCTGCTGGCCTGGCTTGAGTGGTGATAGTGTTATTCCCTGGGTATTGATCACTGGGAGTATCTGGTTGCCAATGACGGTAGCAATGATCTGACCCTGGGCGTTGGTCAACAACTGTGGAGTTATTGGCTGCACCTGAAGTCCCTGAGCTCCACCTGCCGCCTGGCTGGAGGGGACTGGATTAGGCATCAATGGGATTGTTCCAATAATCTGGAAAAACGACACAGAAAGGGAAAATGCACGCTTGCCACACATAATTGTTTTATGCATGTTAAACTTAGGTAAAATAAGCACAGAGAGACAGAAATGACAGGCTGAGGGTGAGAAACAACGGCTCCTTTACCGGTGTGATGAGGACTTTCAAACTCATTTGTCACGTCACAGATCACCTGTATGTTTTACCACCGCCCACTGTCATCCCCAACAAATCTGTTGTGGCTGACAGTGTATGAAACAAATGCTGGACCATGCTCTGGCCCCTGGATGATGCTTTATTCCCACCTCTTGTTTGAACACAGAGTGAAATAGATGCAAATATCAGTCTGTCTCGCTTTCTACAACTCATTCATACAATGTTATTAACTGTGAACTGAGGGGCTTATGTAATTTTCCTTGATTTACTGATACCTAGTACTCTAGATGACCACCTATTACTCCCATGCGATCTCAGGGAGGAACAGAGAGATACTGGTGCCTTTCGGGACATGGCTTATTAAGATATGTTCATAAAAATGCAGCTGCTTTTGGATAACAATCAAGTAGTATGACACAACAGGAGGGCTGGTGCTAGATAAAACATTTTAGCTAACATTTCTGGGGCAAGTACTTGGAGAAAGAGACACTTGTGACATCTCAGACTTGAGAATACAGTGATTTCTTAAAATATGAATGTGCCTGTAAAACTAATATTAGGATGAGATGTCAAACAGATGCTGTAAGAAAGCTCATCAGTCAATAAGCTGCTAGGCTGAAGAAAGTTACACTGATGGAAGACTCTTTTTACAAGTATTAGAGCATCTGAAACAATCTGATGAAACCTGGGAATAAAAACAAACATTTTTTTTTTCCCAAAAAACTACAAATGAAGCTAGAGTCATAGGATTGTTGCAACAGGAAAAATTAAAAAAAAAAAAAAAAAAAAAAGCAAAACACATTTCTATTCCCTTCATCACATCTCCTCTCACTTTATCATAGCCCCCCAGAAAACACCCATCCCACTGTAAGGCTTCCAGCCTTCCCTCTCCAAAAGCCTCGCTTTCCTCCTCTTTATCCTCAACATCCACCACACTGCACGTCCCTTTTGTTCCCCACTAGTATGATCCCAGTTGCCCTGTGTCCCTTATCACATACATTGTCTAGTGTCGAAATACTTGGTTGCTGAGAAATAGAGTGATTATGGCTCAGTTCTCCCATTCTTTCCTCAGTGGGGCTAGTAACAGTGTAGCTTTCCTCAGTCTATCTGCTGATTCTCATTACATTTAGGAGCTTAATCATATTTTAGAGCTCTGTATTTCTGATAATTTTTTTTTAAATTGGTCAGCTGTTTCAAAGCCATTAGGTAAGTATGGAGAGATGGATGGATGGAAAGAGGGACAAAAGGATAGACAGCACTAGTCATAAGACTAGTTTCCTCATGAAAACAGGCTAAAGTGTTTCTAGTGAAACTTGAAGGCAAATTTGTCTCCAAAACAAACATATAAAATTCCTACTGATTTCAACAATTAATTTGTATTATCTCAATGGAACAATACAGTGTCAAATTAGCTCCAAAATAACTGTTTAATGAAAACAACAGTGGCTTTGTGGGCAGACCACTAAGTTACTTTCTGAGAGTGCAAAACTAGAGGAACAACTCTGAATCTCTTGCTGAAGATACGAAATGGACTGTTGTGGTTTAACCACAGCCAGCAGCTAAGCACCACACAGCCGCTCCCTCCCTCCCTCCCCCCCCAGTGGCATGGGGGAGAGAATTGGGGGAAAAACCAACCCCCAAACTCATGGGTTGAGATAAGAATAGTTTAATAGAACAGAAAGGAAGAAAATAATAATGGTGATAATAACAATAATAAAATTACAATAATAATAATAAAAGAATTGGAATATACAAAACAAGTGATGCACGTTGCAATTGCTCACCACTCATCAACCAATGCCAGTTTGTTCCTGAGCAGCAATCCCCCCCCAGGCCAACTCCCCCCAGTTTATATACTGGGCATGATGTCACATGGTATGGAATACCCCTTTGGCCAGTTTGGGTCAGCTGCCCTGGCTGTGTCCCCTCCCCACTTCTTGTGCCCCTCCAGCCTTCTTGCTGGCCGGGCATGAGTAGATGAAAAATCCTTGACTTAGTCTAAACACTACTTGGCAACAACTGAAAACATCAGTGTGTTATCAACATTCTTCTCATACTGAACCCAAAACACAGCACTATACCAGCTCCTAGAAAGAAAATTAACTCTATCCCAGCCAAAACCAGGACAAGGATACATGTGTGAACTGCATTGTGAAGAGTAACAGGGATCTGTAAAGACTTCTGCATATTTAAATCACCAGAGGTGATACACAACAACCCCAGAAAGTCCATTCCTCAAGAAAGCATCATGCAATGATGGCCAACTAAGGGGCAAGCAGCTTTTGTCAGAGGATCACCCTCTTCCTTCCATTATTAGGTTAAGATATAACTCAATCAAGTGATGGCATCCTAATGAGTGACAGCTCCTTAAACAGTCACAGCCTGATGGTGTGCCTCTTGGTAGGCTCAGCTGTGAAGTACAACATGACAACTTAAACTGACTCCTTGTGTGAAAAAAGTGTACTTGGTTAGTGACAGCATGTCAGCTAACAAGTGGTAGGTGCTGAAGCCATCATTAACTTACCAAACTTGCCCTGTTAGAAGAAGTTTGGACGGGAAGACCAGAGAACCATAAAGAAAAACAGGACAGCTCTCCTGTGGGAGGACCTGGTAAAATGACAAGCTCACCTCCTAAGCTGTATTGTAAGAGTTGCATAGATCAAAACTGTTCAAAACACTGTAAAGATATCATTTAAATTCTCCTTAATGCATTCCTAAAAGGTAGACAGATCAATAAAGATTATTATCCCCATTTTACAGAGCATGAAAGTGAAGCACGATGGAGCATATTCAGACAGAGGCTGCAAGTTAGCTTTCTAAGCTGGAATTTCCTGTGAGTTTCTCTCTGCAGATCACAGTACTTTTATTTCTTTTTTTTTTTTAAGTGTCCCTAGCTGAACTGCAGCTGCTTTACTGTTCACGTGAGAAGATGGCTGTTCACTGAGGGAAGGATTTATTTATATCATTATCAGATTTCGGAATGTTCTAAAATCTGACTTTCAGGTGTATTAAATACAACTTTCATGCAGTGCAACGTGTAAATTTCTCCTAGTTTTTGGCAACCTAAAATATTTATGGGTCACAAATATATTCTTCCACTTTTAACGTATCTCAGCAAACTCAAGGAATAATACTTCTTAATTTTATCAGCAGAAATATAGGGAAGGCCTCTCCTTCCTTTGCCATGTCAGTAAAGGACACGACCTTGGAGTGTCATTACTCCAATGTAACTTTAACTATCAAGGTCCTAATCCTAGCAAAGCAAAAAATGCTGTGCTGGTGTTATCAGTAATAGAAATGTTTGCATTCACATTTAAAATGCATTTCTTGGACTGCAGTTGGACATTTTATAGAATGACAGTGCTGAAGTGGACAGTTTGTAAGGTCAGAAGCAGAAGGCTATCTGTATGTATTAATGTGTGTCACACACCATTCTGTACATGGCGTGCTGTACATCCACACAGCCAGAAACGGAGCAGGGAAAACACAGCTGGGAGACTGTTCCAGAAGGACAAATGAACAAATGCCCTCAGGGGTGTTGCCACTGGAGCCAAGGGTAAAGCTGAATACGAAACAGTTTTTCCACTTTCTGAAACTTAAGTGAGATTTCAAGATTTTTTTTTCCCATTTTATATCAAAATAAAGTAAAATCTTGTCTGGTTAAAAAAAAGGCATCCACTTGTTTCTAGTTAACCAACAGGGCTATTCTTTATGGTGTGCATCTTTGATAAGGCTAAACCCAGATTCAAGTTTCCCCTTTCAAGTTCCCCCTTCTCCAAGTACCCTCTCCTAAATACACTAACAGCTCCCTGATTCACACATAAGGAGGAGTACTGAAACTGGATCCCCTTCTCAAACCTCATGTGATTGTCCTGATGCTGGGCCAGATCCCTCTTCCTCTAATTTTGGTATGAAATTTCACCCTGGGCCTTGCTAATCTGTCCTGTTAAAGTATCATAAAAGCTGGTACTTTATGAAGACAATTTATGGTTTTGATACATTTAAATTTTCTGAAGAAATAAAACAAGACCATGCCACGGGCTTGACACACTGGCGTGCCACAGTGCAGATTATTTAATTGCCAGTGATTTCCCTAGTGGGGAGGCATCACAACTTTCTAGCAAATGCTGCTATTTCAGATTATATTCAAGGACAGTTCAGGAACATCATGTGACAGGGAGTTATCCCACAAGATACTTATAGAATCACACAATCACAGAATAGTTTGGGTTGGAAGGGACCTTTTAAAAATCATCTAGTTCCACCCCCCCTGCCATGCAGGGGTTCAAAGCCCCATCCAACCTGGCCTTGAACACTGCCAGGGATGGGGCATCCACAACTTCTCTGAGACATAGCAGAAGAGGCTTCTTACTCTGTCAACGTTTGGACTCAAATTCATAAACAATCCCACCTGTCAAACACATTCTTGAGAAAACAAACGCATCCCTAAAAGTCCTCATGCTACAAAAATACAATTTTAAAAGTTTTGTGGTTTTTTTTTACACTATGCATGTGACTTTCACAATTCTTTTTATACCTCATACAAATGGAAGCAAGCACTAAGTATTCACAGAGGAGTTGCAAAACAGGTGGCACAAGCAAAACAACAAATAGACAGTTTTGAAAGTCCAAGGGTTAATTCAAGGGAGACCCTTGTCAATGCTCCATAACCTTTAAGGGTGCCAGGCACAGTAATCTGCAGAGCACTGCTGATTTAAATAAATTATACTTGGTTGTATCTCTCTGAGGTACAGGTTCCAGATATAGGCACAAAATGTAGTGCAGATGTGACACTGGAAATTGTACCAAGACATTTAATGTAAATTCAGACCTCAGCTTTGTTACAGAGATGGGGCTTTGGTCCACCTCTAATTAAAACACCAAGACTGTAATTCTGGCCCTGTTCAAGTGACAGAGTGTTGCGAGAAGCCTTGGTGGAGTCAGATTTTCACTTCAAGTATTCAGTAAGATTCTTTCATTTTTGTTTATGGATTAATAGATACATCAGTTGCATCCTGAGAAGCTTAGTGAGCAGTTTGTACAGATGTTAATTTAGTTTTTTATGTTTCCTGATGTTAACTGAATTTTAAAAATCAGTGATTTGTTTCTAACTTCAAAGGAAATTCAGGGTGATTTTTAAGAGCATCTGAATATTTTCCATTGATTCATCTGTTACTGTCATTTTAGCATCCTAGGATTTCAAGATATCTGAGATTAGGCCTCTCAAACTTTACAACTTGAATTTGCCATTGCCAAGCCAACTTCCACGATTAAGTGTTATTTATATGAAATAAAGTTGTAAGGCGTGGCTTGCATGTGAAGTTAATCTGTTGATCTGCTCCTACGTTCCATCTGTGGGCTCAGCAGTCTTTGCCTACGCAGTCCTGCAAACTGTAAATTCATCTGCAGTGTAAGAATAAGCACACAATTAAAGTGAAGGTAAAATACCAAAGAATGGAGCTGACCATGGAGGAGAAAAATCCCAAACCCTCAGCATATCAACAACATCTGTAAGCGTCACCCACAATGGCAGGGACCTGTCCTAGCACTGATAAACTGAAGTGCTAGTCACTATTGTACTGTTAAACAGATTTTGGTCTGTTGCCTTGCTCAGTAAAGGTTCCTTCTTAGAAATGAAATAAAAACATCTGATCCCTTAAATAGGATCCCTTAAACAACTGATCTTTGAGAAGGAATAACATTTAAAAAAATTCCATTCCTATCCTTTCTTGACTGACAACACATCTTCATATTTAATTGCCTTTGTGGATTACTTCACTGTAACTCAGGCTGAAACTGCAGGCAGAAGCCGAGCGACTGCTCAGAACTTCTGGGGATAAATGTCTAATTGTAGCCCCATTTGTGCTGGTGATATAAACCCAGATTTTGCATAACTGTATGAAGGACTAATTGCTGATTTCCCAGCAGTGAGTCTTTCCTTGTGGTTCCTAATAAACCAACTGTGTTTTGACATTAGGTGAAGTTACTATGATACTGTAAAATGAAACATACAACTGTTTTTTATTAAGTTCTTCTTCCTCTCCCCTCATCAGAAACAGGGATGCTGCCTTGCTTCATTGTTTTCCTAGCACAACCAAAGGAATACTACAAACTGTAGTCAAATGGATGGTTCAACAACTGCCTTTGTTTCTGCTATGAAAAGTCTAAGTAAAATCAAAGACTGACTACACTAGGTTGTTTCTACTGTCAGCCAGGGCTGACATAAAGCAAATAGTGCCATTTCATCTGAAAAACATCTTTAACTATAAAAAGGAAATGTTAAGTTTTTTTTCAGTAGTATCATCAAAATGAACGTCTCTCTGATTTTATCAATGTTACAGCCCTTTAAATATTGAAAGTTAATTATCCAGTTTTGAACAACAGAAGAACAATATAAAAATAAAATAGAAAAACAGGGAAAAAGTAAAAGGAGCAACAGAAAAATTGTTCAGTAAAATGAGGCAAACCACCATATACGCATAAGCTAATTTAACATCTCAAACTGTGAACAGAATACATGAAAGTCTTATGTAGTGAGCCAAAAAATCACTATTTGAGTGAGTGTTTGCTGATTTAAATATGCTTCACTCATCTTCATTTTCTAGTCCTTGGAATATAATATGAAATGAAAGCTCACTTTGGCTTTTGTTGTATGATGCTGCTATGTTTAAACTAATTTTTCCTAGTTCTACAGGGCCAAAAGCTAATTTCACCCTGGCAGTCATACCATCTACGGTACATAGGACAATGTTTATGGTTTGGCTCATTTTCTACAGTTTTGCAAATTTCCTTCAGAAGCTGCTTCTGTTCAGAGATATGTTCTTTCTTGTATGGTCACTGTATCAGCATGAGTTACTTTAAGGAGATAATCTAAGGAGAAAATGACTGAGGAAAGACAGAATAATGAGAATCTGCACAGGATTCTTTAGCCTCTGTGCAGCTGCCTCCTTCTTAATCACACATTTATACACACTACCTATATAAATTATAAACACATAGACACATATTTTTATATATATATGATTAATTATCTACCAATATCAATAAACCCAGCTATTTATATACACTATACTATATATACTACCAATCCATACACTGAAAAACTGGAAGGATGAATACAAGCTCCATTTGCAGACTACTTCTGAAAGAAATGCCGCTCCATCCCATTCTTTGGAGTAATGACAATATGATTCTTGAACCTCAAGACAGGATGAGGCTAAGGCTGCCTGTGTCTTTCGAAGTAAACGTAGTATTAATTTATGCAAAGCTTGCAAATTTCCTTTGCTGCCTTATATTTCCTGATGAGAACTCAAAAAAATGGCACAACAAAATGCTATTATGGGAACAAGGCATGAAATAGTGATACTAGAAACAGGCGCCTATGAAACTGTACTTCTGAGTCACCATTTCATGTAAGGAATTATAATTTTCAAGGTTAAGTATTGTTCATATATCATACAATATATTGGATAGTAAATTGTTTGTAAGCATCATAATGGAACATTGAGTCTGACATTCTGCCTGACTTTCTGTTTGTATTCTAACATCAAACTATACAGGACCTTATTTGTCATCATTGTAGGAATTATGTGGTGAAATTTTTCTCAAGCAAATACTGTTATGTTCTGTTAGCAGGGGCACGTACACAGTCATAAAAAAGAATGTCTCTGTTATCAAACATCCCGAATAACACAACATAATGTTTCCTCATTAGAAAAAATCTAAAGATATATAATTTCCAAATTAAATATTAAAAATTATGTTGAGTGTCTGCTGAATTGTTCTTTCTAAGCAATCTACTTATCAGATTTAGCTTCCTTTTAAAATCAAGAATTAAGTCAGGCGTAAGGACCCTTAGAGGTCACAGTTCTCTGAGTTGAGCAAAGCAACTGTTGATTTTAATAGATTTACAGGTCCCAAGCATTTCTGAAAATCAGCTATCTAGATTCTTATGAAAGTGTTCATTATTTAAAATTATTTGATGGACAACTTGTATAAAATATTTTAGCAATATTTTTGTTTATGACAACAGATCCATGATATTACATTATGACAAAACAGCCAATACTGTCATAACAGAATTGTTTTGACAAAACAGCCATAATTTCTAATAATGTTTGATGATCACAAAAAGAAGTCACAACTCACTGTTTTTAGCATTTGACTGCTTGTCTCCCAAGCCACAGGCAATGTTCCTGATTGTTGTGCAGATCCTTGTAGGGTGTATACAAGCAAATATACTTTTGCATGTGTGGTTCTTGGTATCTTTTTTTTTTCTATAAATACTTCTGAGCACAAAAAGTAATGGTATTCATTTTCTCAGGAAGTAAATACAAAGCAACTGAGCCGCCAGCATGAATTCCTAGATTTAATTACAGTGAAAATATTTTGGTAAATATTCACTCACCTCTACTTTCTTTTCATGCAGGCTGAGATTTTCATAGCTGCCTACAGAAGTATCATTGCTACTTTGGCTTCTCTGAAGATTTCAATCTCAATTAAGTAGCAAGCATCTCAGAGACAAGAAATCCCTGCTCTGAAATAAAATTTCTCAACCTTGGCAAGCTTTGTATATGCACTGCATCTGCAAACCCTACCATTACTTTGTGTCTTTAGATGACAAACCATTTAGAACAAGGATTGTCTCTTTTGGGCATTAACATAATATAAATGTTTACTGCTACTTCTCCCTCATAGCATAAAGAGTGGACTTGCTTTCAGCCATATCAGATTCTAATATACTGGACATACAGCAGAATAAAATGTAGGCTTCCCTACACTTTGCAATACATGCCATGCTGAGCCACTCAAGGCTAGCTTGGGAAACAAATTGCCCTTTCTCAGCAAGCCTAATTAGGCCAAACACAATGCGTGCCTACGTAATTAGGTTGCTTCCATGCTATGGCGACATTGTCTGCTTGCTTGGAACTAGCTTTGCTACTTGGTGTTGTATTGCACTGTACCGACCTACTACAGAGATGCTACCTAGAGCTCAGGAGCCAGAATGAGGCAGGGTTTAGTAATTGCTCTTTGATCCTGTGGTTTCTAAATAAGAGCTGCTATTGAGACATAATCTTGCGCAGATATGAACAAGATAATGTTCTCTACTGCCACAACAGTTCTCACTGAATTAGTGCTGTTTTGATTTTTCAAGTTGTGATATTACTCTCTTAAAAAAGGGAGGTTGCACACTACTGTCAATGGCTGTGTCTGGGTGAGCAGGAGAATTTCTGGTCCTCTATTTTTATTTCTTTCTCTTGATTACTCCTTTCAACTTGTTTTGCATAGACAAGAAGCTCAGTTAGGGAGATGGCATGCTCTTAACTGCCTTCAGTAGGCAGTCACTGCTATCACTGCTTTATCTTGTGATGCCATTCCTGAGGAAGTTAGCTATTGCATCAGAAGTATTATGCTCTTGCAAATATATGTTAGATTTGGAATCCTCAAAGAGCTGGTTTTCTTTTTAAATTTTCATTGATGAAATTTCCTGAGAAAACATAACTATATTCTGGACAAATGACTTTGAAGGCTTAATAATATTTTATTCTAGCCTTGACTGGTCTGTTTAGAATACCAATGGATGTTTCTTGGACACCTCTCCATGAAAAACTGGACTGAAATCATTAACCATCAAATAATCTTCAGATGCAATCTTTCGGACCACAGTTCTTTAATTAGATTACAGGTCAAAGAATTTCTAGGCCATCGATATATTCTTGAATAATCCACTCTCATCTTCTCACTATCAAATTACATACACTATATAAAATATTTATTAGAGATCACCAGATTTCTCAGTCTGTAACTCTTAAAGGTAAAATTAGTTAGGCAAGATAGTTCATTCAATCATTTCAGATTTAGCCAAAATTCATTACAAGAAGGCTAATAGATATTTCAATCAATCAATAGCAATGATCCTCAACATTGTTGTTATACAATCATATTTCTGCAAATACTGTTATAAATCTTGAGCTTGCTGCCCAGATGCAATGACTATGGATGACACAGTAGTTGACTGTCAACCCTTCATCACTTCAACATTGCACCTGTGCAACAAGACATTCTTTTAAATACAAAGTCATACCCTACTTCAGCTGATATTTGTACAATTTTAGATGATCTGGACTTCAGTTAAATGAAAGATGAAACTGTTGGTCTTATTGAGTTGTAGCTTTTAATGTGATAGTCTACAAAAGCTCAAAGCAAGGCTGAGGTGAATAACTGTGCAAACCTTTGCACCTAGCCAGACAAATGTACTACTGAAACATTTTTAAATTTGCCAGTGCATGTATTTCTTGAAGTGATTTACAGACTACCAAGAATGAACCACAACACTAATCACCAGTATGACTGTGGTGGAACAAACCATTCTGGATTACCTCCCTACTGTGGATCATCACTATGAAAACCAACATTCCAGCCTATAAAGTGGAATTTCATTATAACATAGCACAATTATGTGGACATTCAGGACAAGAAGGAAAAATTCATTTCACTGAAAGGAGGTGGGAAAATTTAGATGGGTCATATGCAAGTTCTTGGATGGAAAATGGTCATGATCTGAATCTCCTGGAAAAAAAATCCTTCCTGAGATCAAATACAACTTCCCTTTGTCACACAATCATCAGAAAGAGAGCTGATTGTTCATTTCAGTTCCAATGCCTCCTTGGAAATTTGCCAACCAAATATAAGCCAGGCTTAGTGCTTCTTACCTTGTGAAATTTGGTATAGCTTCTGGTTGAGTGGGCTGCTCTGCCAATCAGTTCACCTTTGGAAAGTCACTAAAATTCCAGTCCTCCATTCAATCATCTGTAATATGTTTGTATAAATACTATTTATCTCCCTGCCAGTTACTCCTGTGAGCCTTAAGTAATTTTTGTAGGGCTACCTTAGAGTTATCAAGAAAAGACACCATATAGCAGTAGGGTTTTTTTATGTCAAAGGTGGCTATCTCACTGAAAATACCCTCAGCTGGTTCTTTTCTTGAATGTTAGTAGTGGGAGCATATGCTTCACTGCTTGAAAGCGCAATGGCTAAAGTATCTCATGTTATCAAATGCATCATTAATCCATTTCACCTGAGCTGACAGATAGAAGGGAAAGAAAGGTGTTCTGCTCACATCTTAACAGCTTGACTTAAATTTCCACTCTGGCCACAATCTGATACAAATCATGGTTATAATAATAATTTCTGTAATACAGATACTTAGTATATGTGATGGTATCTACCACAAATGACTGGTCTTAGCATCTCTCTCAGGACAAAACATTCTCCTGATCCAATGGCACTTAACTCAGGAGGTAGCTGTCTGTGGATTTGGAGATGAATATCCAGCATTCAGTCACTGCTCCAATTCCACTGGTCAAAATACATTTTTAGTGGTAGTTTATATACAAATTTGAGTCCCTCTCAGGGCTATCAATTTATTTTTGTACATTCAAGATGTTCCTAGCTAAACAAATACTCCAAAAATGACAGTTAAATCTAACTAAATTATTCTCAAATTTGGGGAAGACATAGTAAGAGACTGTATTTTATGAACCTGTGAGGAGAACATGCAGCTTAATTATCAGTTTCATTCAGGGCTGGTTTGTAAGTTTGCTTAAGGAAGACTTAAATAACTATGATTTTCTTATTAAAAGCAACAGTGGACTTGAGGTAATCCCATCTCCAGCACCTGCATTGCTACTGTACTGAAGCAACATGCTCCGAATACAGACAAGCATACTGAAATTTCTCTTTATGTATCTTGATATGAATTCAAACTACTTCATCCTTCTCTTTTGCTGGCAGCAGAGCTCATATCCTTGAGGCCAGTTCTGTGGAAGGTGAAGGATTCACAGACACTTTGTACATTCTCTGTCCTTGCATTTTGTCTCTGTTTCAGTCCTAAAAAGATTTCCTTTTCTTTGCAACTGTGACCTACAGAGGACCAAAGGTGAGGGGCTCCTATACCTTCTTGACTCTAGAGGAGGGGGAGGACAAGGGCAGAAAACAGCTGTTTCCAGGATCCCTTCTCCGTCTGTGTATTCATCACTTGTCTTACACAACATTTTAAGTTATTTTTGGCAGGCCATCTTTTTTTTTCTATGTTAGAACCAGGCCTTAGCACAGTATTCCAGTCATGATTATGGTGGTGCTGTAGACAATAAATAGCAACAATCCTATCTGTCTTAAAAAAAAATAATAATTGCTATATTATGTAATGTTCTCATATTTCTTCTTAGTTAAGGTAACTGAAGGCTGTGTGCACTCTATCGAGACTTGCAAGTGGGATAATACTGTTGCACTTTCTGGTAAAATTTACTGGGATTACAGGTTCCTGAGGGAAGAACTAAGGGGCTGCTACTTTACCTTCATCAGCACTAAAACACTTCCAATACAAAAGGAAAATACATTAAGGTCATTTTTACACACTGTGGAGAATGTTTAAGAACATGTCTACAAACTGGGGAAAAAAATGAAACAATAATGCTTACGGTTTATTTTAAATATTTTCCTGGAGCTACTGTTTTGCACAACTTACTCTTGCAACTGTGCCAGTTGGGGTGTCAGTTCACCTCAGTGAATTGCACTGAATAAATCCTTCCCAAGTTCAGAGGACATCATTCACAGTTAGAGCTACAGCCTTTCTCTTCTCTTGTCACCCCAGATGTTCCTCCCCAGGAACATCCAGAGCACTTCCACAGCTTGGCTTTACCAGTCCACACTTAGAATCATAGAATCATTTAGGTTGGAAAAGACCTTTAAGATCACTGAGTTCAACTGTAACCCTAACACTGCCAAGTCCACCAGATTCAGCCTCTCTCTCTCCTGGTAGGTAATGCCTTAATGTGGAAATGATCCAAATGAAGCAAGAAGGCTCCTTATGGAGTGATGTACTACACTCATTGCCTGAAAGAACCAGAGAACCTAACCACAGATATCTTTAATATATGGAAATTTTAAAGTATTAGTAACAACTGTCGGATGTTGCTTCCCTCATTCAGGCTTTGTCTTAATTTGAGTAGTCTCCCTGATACCAAACCATGGAGCAAGATGTTAGTTAATAAGACTAAAAACGGTGGAATCTTCCCTAAGAACAAAGCTGATATGAAGGGGAAATAGCAACTGCAAAATGAAATTTAGTTTTAAGTATTGTGGAAATGCATATTGTACTTACAAATGTCCTTGTAATATATTTTTTTAAAAACAACCAAGTCTCAGTAATATGAACCCTCCATAAAGCTCTTCTTATTAAATCTTGGAGCAATAGAGGAGAAGATTCCCTGGTGTATGTGAATTACAGCAGAAGAGGATGAGTGAAGTGCAAATGCCACAGTATAATTCTTATATGGAACATTTTAATTGTGGGTAATGGCAGATTTTCAATTTTATAAGTCAAGGAATTGTGCTCATTTCTGAGACAGAACTGAATATATTAACTGCCCTTGAAACAGTATCAATATTTCTTCCTGCACAGAGCACAGCACAGTAAAATGCATTAAAAGATGAAAGCTCTTTGATCCTTTTGAATGCTTAAAAATACCGGAACAGTGCCAATAAGTTTTGAGGAAGAGGCTAGACAGAAAAGAAATATTATTAATTGCTAAGATAGCACAATATCCCCAAATTATGACACTGAGTGTACTAAGGACTACAAAAATATTTATTGTTCATAGTTCTACCCCACTGAATCTATCAGGCCACAATGGATTCCTTTTTATCCCCCTCTTCATTCAGGTGAAGTCATTAGTATGCAGACATATTTGATCTTGACATACACAATAGCTCTATCAGTTTAGCCCCCAATATCAGGAAAAGAAAACTGTCTTGGATTATATCACAGTGTAGATCTTATGAGTCAGGAGTAGTCTGAATAACTGGAATCCCAGAAGTCATTTACAAGAGCCATTGAGCTTCGCTCAATGGTCCGCTGCTTTTGCTGCACTCGATGGTCTGCCATGGTTCTGCTGCCAATTGCCAGGTAATACTTTCTAGGAAGATTTCACCTCTTGGCTTCTCATTCATTGATAATAATGCTAATTATCTCTGGACTCCATTTCAGTTTGGAGCTATGCTTGCGTAATATTATCAGGCTTCTCTCTGACTTGACTTCTACTAATAAAAATCAGATGCAAATCTACTGACTTGAATGCAGCGGCCCCTGGGACTTGAACACGGCACAGGCTGATGCTTGGGTCTAGCTGCAGCCCATAGTTCTTTTGAAATTATGAATGGTCTCAGGCTAATGTGTACCCTGCACAGCCTAGGTCTGGTTTTTACTGGTTATCTCAGGCTTCAGTTTCAGCTGAAGATAGAAAACGGTAGGGATTCCTTTTTCCCTGTTCATACAGAACCCATTTTGCCCAATGGAGCAGCCCTATGCAAACGAAGTGGATGACTCATGACTAGTTCTGGGAAGAAACTGGGAAATTATGTTAATTTTTGTTTTAACTTTAAAATGGAACTTAAGGTAAATTTAAAATTAAATAAAAATATGAAAAAACTGTTCAGGGTAGATTGAGCCATTGTGATCAAAACTGAAATGTTTCATATCCCTTTTAACCTTTCTAAAGTTGAAAAAAAAAAGACTAAATTTTCAAACAGAACATGTAAAAATGAGACACTTAAATCTTATCCAGACACTGTACTTTAAATTTTTACTGAACAAAATTTGTCAAAATGACACATTTTATATTTAGATTAAATGCCATTTTTCCATCAGAAGTCAGCAGTGGGAAAAAAAGTAATTCGGTTCTGCTCACAATGCTGCAGGAATTTATACTGAAAGATTGATAAATGAGGTAGTAAAATGTAATTATACCTCACTTTTTAACACAGATTCAAATGCAACACTAGATTCCTGAGGGAAGCTTCTGGATACATAACAGATTTCCTTCTCTAGAGCCCACTGCATTCATTGCTGATAAGGTCTCCAAGAGCACTTGCATGAGGGCAGGCTCCAAGAACTCAGCTAAGGACAAGAAGCCTGATGTTCTAGGTACTGGAGAAAGAAAAGATTGAAGTAGTCTCTATTTTGAAAAGGGAGAGGAAGCACTCATGCTGACAGGATGGGTAGTATGCTGGCATGCTCCACTGGCACAGAATAAAGTCCTTCTGCTTCCACAGTGAATCTGTGCCTGAAAAATGAAAAAGAAGAGGACACTCCCTTCTTTACCTCTTTCCCCCAGACTATGTGCACTTGTTGATGGCCTAAGACTTCCATTTATTCTGTAGCTTTTAACAGGGTGTCTTTTTTTAAACTCTTGGGACATGGACCACCTGGCCCCTAGTTTGAGAGTTGCTGCTCAGTGGGGGAAAATGTAAAAGACAGTGCTCTACCATGAATCTTCCTCCAGCCCCGTGCTCTCAAAATACTTGCATGCATTTCTCATCCATCACCCTATCCTGAATGATGCTCAGAAAACTCAATGATGTCTAACATGATAGTTAAGAGAGCCTGTGCATCTACCAGCCTCTCCTTCCTTCCCTCACCTTCCCCCTCAACCTTCTCCCAAAAGAAAAGGAACCCATTTCTCAGATTAAACAGAAAGTTCATCCAGGCTCAATGTGCCTAAGATTTGTCACCCAGGCTGCTTCACTCAGAAATGAAAACATAAAGATGTGTAAACAACAAATAACCTCAAAAAAGAAATGAGCATCTCAAAAAAAAATAAAAAAGCTATCAAATATGCATTTGTTTATCACAGTGAAGTTTTATGATTCAAACCTGATTCATATATATTTTATGAAGAGAATATCCATTGTGGTGGCAAAATTAAATGTATTTTGAAACTTGTATGTGACATTTATCTATCTGCTCTATCAGAAAAAAGTTGTCATATTCATTCAGACATATATTACTTTTTCAATTTCCTGTCAGTAATGTTTTTTTAATGTTCTTTAGGGTATGGCCACAGGATTTCTCATTTCTCACAACAAAGACCATAACTCATTAGAATTATGTTGATGAGTTTATAACTAAAAAATTTGCCTCACTTTTTTTTTAGAGGTGAACAATTTGCACTCTTATCCATGACAATCTTGGGGTTTTTTTCTTTGTGTGTTTTTTTTTTTTTTTTTTTTAAAGATAGAGTCAGGTAGAAAATTGTCAGCTCCTTTTTTTCCTTCTTTTACAGATGTTCATCATATAAAACACAAACTTATGGTGCAATTTTATGATGATTCAGGTTCTATTGTGAGCCGCAAGAGATAACAAAGATAGCACAAGTATTGAAACTCCTTATCACATATCTTCCCTTCCAAAGGGATGATTTTGGTAGAAAGTTTATATAAACCCAGTGCTTAAGAATAAACAGCGTTGTGCAGCAGGCAAGGCCAAAGGGTCATAGTTAGAGAAGAAACAGAAACCAATTAAAGTGAGTTAATTGACAAGAGGCTACAACTCCCATGCAGAAGACTGGCTGGAGAGGTGCAAAGTGGAGATGGAAACTTCTTTCTTTGAGTTGCTATTAAAGCTACACTGTAATAAAAATGTTATCTTGTGTCCCATATACTCAGTGCAAGTCCTGCAAAGGATGTTGAAGTGCGGTGGGTCAGGTCCTGGCTAGAAAGGCTGTTTGATTCTTATGGGTTTTTTTTGACAGGCTAGTAATGACACCATCCACAATACAGACTAAAGTACGCTCTTTGTTGGTAAAAAATGAGGAGAATTCCATTAGCAACATTTGAGTTTCACTTCTGAACAAAAGCAGAATGTTTGGAATCAAATTAGAGGATGTGCCTCCCCTTCTAAGCATACATAATATTTGGGAATAAATACAAATTTAAATAATATTTGGTAAAGCTGGCAATAATTATGGTGGCCCACCTTCAAAAGGCTATTGATCAGTTTGGCTTAGATATGGACCTAAAATTATTCGAACACCGGCAACTTAGGCTATTTTTTAGGACAGAAATTCGTATGTGATAAGACTTTCTCATAACATTTGTGGCATCTGCTGGTGGGAGCTGTGCTGGAAACATTTTTAAGCTGGCCTGTGGTCTGAGGATTTAGTGCATCCCTTTTCTGTCCCAACCAAAACAGCAGGGTAAATGCCCAGAGAAATGTAAAAAGTAATCTGTCGAAGGGAGAGATTTCTTCCTCACAACAACACAACTACAGGCTCAAAGTTTATTTTTTTAAACCAGAAGAATCTCAGAGACACAAAGTCTTCATATATATGCACAACTGTTTTTTAAATAACAACATACTACAGATGGAATAATTAATCTTACTTGAAAGAAAAGATACACAACAGAAAGACCCTCCCTTCACATTGCTATCCATCATTTAGTTAAAGTATCAGTAAAGTTAAGTACATTTTAAATAATTCAAACAGATACCATTACCTTGGTCTCTGGGATGGTACTTCTCTATTTAATTGGGAAACAAAGAAGCAAGCAAGCAAAACAGGAGCACAATTTTCACAAAAATTGAAGAGTGCCTCTAGACGCATCCTAAAAATAAGGTAGGTCAGCCAGTGCCAAGTTCTGCGTGGCCAGCTGCTACCAGGATCTGAGTTAAAACTCCTGTGACTGTCATGGGGAGCTTAAGGATAACATTATCAAAAGGACTCAAGTCCCATTAAAAATAACTGGTATGTGGTATTCCAAGGATGGAATTTATGTAATTTAATATTAGCCACCTAACATTAGAAGTCCAGTTGTAGACCGCCATTCAAGCTCTCTCTAGTCAATGTAGAGAGTGAGGAAACGCTGCAAGATGATTCATCTTAGCCTAAAATGCATGCATGAGATCAGTGAGATGTGTTATTCTTCAAGAGTGCCTATTTCTTTCAGTGATGGCAGAGAACACAAAGCAACTAGCTTATATTTGATGCAGCCTAAGCTAACTTTCTTGTGGTTAAAGATAGGGAAAATTAATATGAAGTCAGGAGTCTAAAGAGACATAGGACTCTGCTAAGGAACAAATTAAATTCTAATATTGACCTACAGCCTCTAAGTCACATGGAAAACAGTTGCCTTTTTATTGACCATATGAATATCTCAACTGTACAAAAACAGGAGGATAAAATAATTAAAAAAAAAAAAAAATCACAGATACTTCTTCCAGGGAAGAGGGTCAACTTTTCTTTTTTTTCCTTTCTAAGTTACTATTAAAATAAAACAAGGCCTTGAGAAGACCTCACTGGCTGAAAAGCTGTTCAATACATGCACAAAATGAGGCCTGTTTGACCATCCCTGTCTATCACAAACATAAACACTGAGACAGAGATGATTCACTTAAATGACTTCAACTTGACTGGTAATATCTTGACACATTTCACTGGGGAGGGTATAACTTACACAGCTCTTAAAAAGTAAGTTTAAAAAAGTACACAGCAATGACTGTGGACTGAAGATTTATTAGAAAGATTCCCTAACCCTCTCTTGGAAGTCAAATTTCCATGTTCTGTGCAAACTCGGTGAGAAATTGCCTTCTTGACATGATGCTCATTTATCTCCCCTCACTCTGTGTTCTTTGAGGGCTCCTTTTGCATCATTTGTTGGGTAGTATGAAGCCGATTTAAACATTTCTACATTTGTGCTGTTGCCAGAGACCACAGTGATTTAGTGAATCAGGCATGCATCATTCATGTTTGTTCCCTCTTTTCACTGCATACCATTTTAAGAAGAAATAAAAGGCAAGAGGGAGCCAAGGGTACAACTTGCGTCAGTAAATGCTTTTTAGAAAGGGCCCTTTCCACTGATGGATCAGGTTATGAGAATTTGAGCTCAACTCAGTAATATTTAACATATACATTGTTATCTGTATTCAGAAAAAAAGACTTTCGTTGTAGCATACTTACTTGTGACATTTTATCCTCAAAATACAGGACGTAATACATCGTTGGTTACGGAATTCCATGTAAGCAAAGCTCTAACTGTTCATTGTTGTATATAAAAGAAGCATGAAGGTATTTGAACAGGCAAATGCTTCTGTATATTACTAACATATTTCTAGGTCAGTAGTCTAGCATTCAGATTTTAAATACTTATCCTAATTGAGAAGCTGTCAAAAAGCTTGTCTAGATTTTGTCCTGTACTCCCTTCCAACACCCCGTTATACTCTGATAAAAACCATAGCTTGTGACTGCAATTTCAGAACATTTTTCTATCAGCTCTTAGACTTTATAGATGAGAATCGTATCAGGGCTTCCTTTACTTTTCTGTATCTGGTGAACTGAGCATCAGGTAGTTTTGTTCTCTTTGGACCTTTGTGAAGAAAAATTAAAAATAGAAACCTTAACTTTTCTAAGCAGTCATTAAATATTTCATCACAGTCTCCAGGCAGGTTTTTGTCTTGGCTGTTGTGGCAAGAATTCTCTGATGTGGTAGAGAAGAATGTGGCATTCCCTGCTAATGCCAATTACATGCTATTCTAACTCAAAGATGGGGATCTTATGATTTATCTACCCTCTGTGCCCATAGATTTTTAAACTTTCTGCTTTAGCTAAAGAAGTATCTTTCAACAATGCCCATAAACAACTTCTGTTTTCAAATTCATATATCTACTTGAGAGCAAAGATAGGTGACTGTCTCTACTGAACAGTAGGTGTGACGGCTGGGACTTTTCAGTGTATCAGAGTTATGAGAGACATACTCCTGGGTATAAATATAGACTATCCAGAAGGACAACATATAGATTGAAACATACAGAGTCATGCACTGTAGGTGCTAATAATAATAGTGAGAGACTGCACATATAAAACCCATACATCAGTACCTGTACAATTAAAATTAACAGATCTATAGTGCAGATCCCAGAAGATGTGATTTAAACAGCTAAAAATGGAAGTCCCCTACCAGCACTTTGGAGGGGACTGTGGAGGTGATGTTCATCAACATGAGACATGTCAAGAAACAGGCAGACCATGCCATCCTGTGGGCAAGGCTTGGGAAACCTTTCCCATGCAGTTCTGCTAACAAACCTCAAGTTTCTTGACTTTTTAAATAGGTCACTCTGGCCTCTTGTGCAGAGCTGCCAATAGTACCAGTCTACATGGTACCTCCTAGCAGTGAAAAGGTAGAGTGTTATTACACAGTATCCTTTAACTCCCACTTTGCAGGCATTCACTAATATTTATACCTTGGTGAGAAAGGGAACCCTTAGAAAAATACAGTTAATAGACTGCAGACAATTATAACCTGTGTACAGTCACGATTACACACTTCTCATATTACAGTAGAGACAGATCTGAGGTAAAACAGAGCAGCACAGCATCTCTCATGCCAAGATGAGAAGGTTTAATTTTTTTCATTTGTCATCAGAATAAAGCTCCAACAGATCCTAGAGACAGAAGCATGACTCGAAGAGGTAATTAAAGTATTTGTAATTTGGGGTCCCTGTGGGTACTTGTATCTTTCCTGAGGAGACTAGCATGAAGGTTCAGGTAAGCCTATGTTTTAGGTGTGTATGTTTATATGTACACAGATGCATCTGTTCATGTAAGTTGGGAAAAATTCAGTTGAAAAAAATGTAGACATCTACTCTATTTAAGATGGTTTAGGATTTTGGCAGGATATGGCAATAAGACTTAGAGGGAAGAGCATTTTTCTTGATTGGCCATGGAAGGCCTGATGGAGTACTGTACAATACCTAAAATGGGACTAAAGACCTATGTTTAAGTACCTGAACACCAGATACAGTGTGTGGCAAAGAGCTGTTGGCAGGAAACGAAAATAGTAGAGATAGGGGAAGTAGAACAGGAACGAGGGAATTGGATACCTTGGGATGTCTGGCAATCTGTCACCAACATTGGCATACCAGGTATCTGTTCATCCGTACTCTTGTTTCCATATGGTTTTATGTTTCCACTTATGGAAGAAACCGAAAGAGCAAAACCAGGAGAGGTGACAACAAGCTAAGGCTAATAAAAAGAACTGAGAATGAAAGAAGAGGGAAAGTTTAACATGCCAAATGGTGCCGATTCCCCCTCAAAGCTAGTGCACTGCATGAGCCTGTTATCGTCTTTTCACTCTGAGGCTGTCTGTCTATCTGTGCTAGCAAATAAGACATATCTCAGTTTAATGCACAGCCTGCAATGAAGGGAGTGGATTAGGCCTCTGGAGATGATGACTAACAAGTTAAAATTAAACTTTTTTCAGTTGGGCTGCAATGACCTATTTATACAATTTCTTTCTTCCTAGCTAGCTTTTTTTAACATTACAAGATGTACCTGGCCTCTCTCATCTCTCTCTAAACTGTCTCCCTGATGTCCTGATCACTCTCTGATCTATTTCTCTATCTGCTGGGTGGATGCTAATATGACATATCCAACCTCTAAAACAAACCTTTATTTTGAAACTTGGCTATGTCAGAGTATTTGATGCGTCAAACATTAAAATGAATGTATATTTGGATATTGGGTACATCATGTCTTGATATTAAATTATCTCCTGAAAAGTGGATTGATTTTTAAACTGGCAGAATATATGTATTGCTTCCTTGAATCTCTAGCATGAAGCTAGACATGAGGGGAGAATAAGAAAGGTGCTCTATGAAGCAGAGACAGAATTGCTAAAGGGCTATGAGTGTTGTCTTTACATTAATAAATTCTTTTTTCTGCTTAAGGAAAGAGATTCTGCCATTCTCTTCCATTATTATGTGACAATAATACATTAATCTTCTATGAGAGAAACTTATCCTAGAGATAATATTTAATTAATGTGCAAAGAAGGAAGTTTAAGTGAAAAAGGTACTTTAAAAATCATATATATTTAATAACATTGGCATAGATATTTCAAAGTCCTTTTTTTCTTTTTGATATCTGAGCCATTTGCATACCTACACACTGAAGCCTAACACTGTCAGTATCTGAAGAAAAATGACAAACTGAGATATACTTTTGGAAAGATAGATTGAGTGTCCGTTCATGGTTAGGACTGTGATTTTCTTCTGCTTGAACTTTCCCTGCCACTGTTCACATATCAACGCATAGGAAAAGACATCGCACAATTCTTTGCAGTACTCTAGATTCAAACCAGAAGACAGAGAATCCTTCCTCTTACAGGACAACTCCTGTTCAGCGAGCTACTTGGAAGCTTGTGGGTCTGGACGTAGAAGCCTATGGGTCTGCATCTGGCTGGTTATCACTATGAACGCTGCATGAATACAAGTCAGTTGTTGGCTTACTATCAAATGAGTCAATTAGAGTACTTCTGCAATTTTCTCCTCCTCTTTATGTGAAAACTGCTCAGGGAAGACATATTTTTTTCATTTTCAAATTCTTCACAAGATATTGCTAAAATATCTGGACTCCTCATCCTTTCAGGTTTTGAAACAAATATTGACCGCACTGCAAACATGGGACCCGAATTTCCTCTCCTCACCTGTATCTCTAAGACATTCACATACAGATGTCTAGACTGCAGCCCAACAAGAAAGCCAATGGCCTTCATTTATGCATGAAGACTTAGACTTCTAAGAAATTCCAAAGCTTCCCAAAACTGCAGCCATGTTTTACCAGTGAGTCAAGGACCTTAAATATCTAGCATTTTACATTAACTTCCACTTTTGACAGAGTGATCTGGCTTTCTTCCCCTTTGCCCAAATAGCCCTTCCTGGTTTTCTTTTTTCTGTTATCAGTTCCAGTTGAGACGAAAGTAAAATTCTGACACTGGGAAAAAGCATTTGATATATACAGGATAAATTAGATAAAATCTAAATAAAACTAAGCACCATATTACACAAAGAACTACAATCTGGTTGGGCGGGGTTTGTTTTTCAGAAATGATGAGGCACATCTGGAAAGATAATTCAAACAAATTCTCAGATTTGGTCCACTATTTCCTCTGCTTTCCTACAGCCTTCCTGTACTTCAACATGCAGAGTGTTTCCTCATAAGAAGCTCTGAATAGTCCTGGATTCCACTCTAATGTGAATCTCATACAGCAGGCTTGCCATCATCGCTGGTTGGACAACGATGTGCCCTCATATTGTTCTCAACTTTGTCAACTCCTGAAGGCATGCAGTGATGACATGAGCATGACAGTTAACACTGTTTGGGAAACATCAGTGATATAGAAAGCACATTTCTCGGCACCATCTACACACATCAACTCTGTCCACTGCTTTGTTTATGTCATCTTAAAGAATTTTCAGTGAACTTAGGAAAACTTCAGCCTTTGCCTTCAAGTTCCTCTGTCATCTGGTTCCCAGGAATCTAAATGGCCACCTAATGCTCCTGGATGAAATCTGTAATTGCCAAATTCAGTCTTCCAGGATAATAATGGTCAAACCTTCTCTGTGTACAGCAGAGTTTGTTTTCAGGGGAAGGTCAAGGACTTGGAATGAATTCCAACAGTAGCTGAAGAACATTCCTGGTTTTATCACCTCTGGCTTCACTACATTCTGCTGCAAAAGCTAATTACATTTCTGTTATCTGCCCTTCTCTAATGAAAATATAAGCAATATGCATCTCTAAGAAAACCCTTCATAAAGATTTTTAAATCTGAATGAAAGCAAAAATTTAAAAAGGAACGTGAAACAAACAAATTCCTAACAAAGACAGACAAAATGAAAGAAATGCCCTTATCAAACATGAGACGATTCTATAAGCTCCTCCTGGGAGGAAGACCAATTTGTGACAGTCAGTAGTCATGTTTCTTAATGCGTTACTGGAAGGTGAGAAGATATGATGATAAGGAAAGCAGTCTAAGAATCTCCATAGAGCAGAAAGATTTCATTGACTGTGATGTATGTCACTGGTGGTGATAATAAAAATTTGCCATGCTTATAACCACCTCGTGATGCTAAAATGAACAGATTATAGGAGTGGTAGGTGCTCCTTTTGGTGACTAGTTAGCTTTCATGAAAATGGTAGTTAAGTTGAACTAAGTAGTTAGTTTGGTTTTCTCCTCCATGCAAAAGTAATTAAGAAGGCAATGACAAATGGACAGGTATGTCTTGTATTTCTGACTTGAAAGAATTAATTTAGATTAGTGAATAACATTTTCAAAAGTACCTAAATGCTTCAGGCTTTTAAGGCTCTCTTCAAAGTATACTTACTCCACATAATACAGCATGCTACCAAGAGCCCAGAGCTAGTAACTAATGAGCTAGATCCTATGTCACCTTGTTGAGAAGCAGAATTAATTAGTCCAGCCGTAACACCATACTACCAAAGGTCTGGGCTTCTGGGATCTGTGCTAGTATGGCACTGAGACATATAAATGTACTGTCTCTCGGAGTTTGCTTGCAACGCTCCATTACAGTGCACAGACATGCCTTCAAGCACTAAGACTTGTAACACGGATTGAAGGAACCTCAGGCTCTTACAGGTATATAAGTTGCTTTCAAAAATAAGACTTGGGCAGCTCTGAAAAAATCTACACCCAAGATACAGTACCTTGGGCAGAGATCCAGGCAAGGGGCTACAAATTTGAAGTGTGAAGTTTAGTACTCAAAGTAAGATTTGTTGCAAGCTAGATGAAAGAAATTTCAGTGGCCTTCCTAGATAGATGCTGAACATTTTCAAGCTGACAGAAATTTCAATACACAATTATCCTTTCCTTGGAAAATCTATTTGGAGACTTCAGTTGTGATCCAGTACTGCTTCAATATGTGTTTTCCAGGAAGGAAAAGTTCTGTACTCTTCTTAAACAATGGTGTTCTCTTTGCAGTTGCTGTTTGTAACAAATATTATTTAACACACCAGCTCGTCTTGGTAGTTTTTGGGGAATATCAGAGTCTCCTGCATTAGAATTTTGACTGCAGCTTATCAGCTAGTCTGAACTACTCCTTCCTAGTACTCATTTTCTTGGAGCTTTGGAGGAAAGAGGTGGTGCTTCTACTTCAAAGCTGGCCTCTTTGTCCAAGCAGGCTGTGAGTTGCTCATACTGCGTTTTTGCAACATTTTTGCTATGGTTGGTTCTTTGGGTAATTAATTTCGGAATCTTTTTTACCCTGCCCTTTTTTTATCCTGTGAAAAAGTTAGATTCCCTCAGTTAAATGTGGTGGCACCACAGTGGTTCTGAACTTCTTGTTACAAGGGGCTAATCGAATGTCACTTTTCTATGTTGCAGATGGTAACTGTTCTAAATTTCACCGTTTTAAGAAATGTCAATATGGATTTCACAGTTGTGGATATTGAAAATTTATCAGTGATCACTGCCCAAAACAGGCAAAAGAGACTAGCTGGCTCTAGTTTTGGTATAATTGGCCTCACTCTCTGTCCCTGTCCATTTCAATGAAAACACAAGTTTGCATGACCTGCTAGTTTGGTCCATACATTTTTACATTTATGCCACTGTGGCTAAAATTGAGGTTAGATAAATAGTGTAATAAAATAAAGACAGAGTCAGCAAAAGTAAGTTAAAAGAATTATTTGTCTTTTGATTCAAATTCACATGGGAGGTAATTAAACAAACAGCATCCCCAATGTTTAGCTGTGGGGAGAGGAAACTAATGGTAAAAAAAATCTTGCCTTACAACTGATCTTTTCTCATAGTATGTGCCTTTTTCTTCCTGCAAACAGCAGAACTACATGTATTCAGCCCAGTGAAACTTTGAGGGGGAAACCAGAGAGTCAGACTCCACCCAGCAGAAATTCAACATATTAATATGAAGGTCTGTCAAAACAGACTCTCTTGGCAAAGGGTTTTCCAAGAAATGTTCTTAAATGCTAGTATTATTTGAGCGTTACAATCCCTCCCTCTAGCCTCTCCCTCAAAATGTGCCTCTTTTTATTATCTCAGGCTTGTCATGAGATTTCCTTAATATATACCATTCTGATACCACCAACTCAGATTTCTGTCATCTTAGCCCTGGGAAGACATTGTTAGCAGTCACTATTTAAACAACTATTGTTTAGATTTCTGTGAACACTATTGGGTGTTTTGAGGTCTAAAACTTTAGTGGTTAGCATGTATTAGAGCTGCATAGCTGAAACAGATGTGGCAACAATAACAATTGTTAAGAGAAAAGGCTAATGGAGAACAGTATGAATTGCACATATTCAGAAGGACTTTGAGGAGTGTTACACATTACATGGCTTTGGGCCTCCTGGAACTTCTGGGAGAGTTAAAAAAAAGAAAAAAACCCCAACAAACCAATGACCAACATCCTCCTTTTAAGTTCCATGAGGAGGCTCACTGCATTCCCACTGATAGCTGCCAATTTTGCTGGTTAGTGTAAAAAAACCAAACTAGGTCACCTGCCAGTCTCTATGTATCTTCTTGGAGATGACTGCTAATTTGATAATGCTAACTTTGTACTTTGACCTGTAGCTGTCAAGAGAGTCTTGCATCTGTGGTTCAAGAGAACTGAAAGTTTTACAAGCAACTTTGCATATACATACTCATTTGCTCATCATAGCATACTCCACCAGCAAGAAAAAGGAAGAACAACTGTAGATTTGAACAAGAGCAATAGCAAAAAAACCCAATGTATTATTCCCTTTGGTTGTGTCGATACACAAAATGATACTATTGTCACTAAATATGTACTTCAGTGATTTAACAGAAACAGTGTAAATCCCTGTAAAGGTATACATTTCTGTATTAGAATATCTATTTCTATTTAGCTGAAACCTGCTCATAGTCAGCTAAAATGAAACTGAAACAAAATGTTTATAAATAAATAAATAATAAAATCAAGCTCTTCACTAATTTTTTTTTCTCACCTGTTTAACTTAACTGTATTAAAACCTACCTTAGATTTTAAAAGTGTATTTTCTTTTGGAGGGGAGATAGCCCCAACTGAACATCATCAGAACAGAAAGAAAATGCTACAGTCACCTTTTTCCACACCATTTTGTAATTAGTTCACCCTCCAAAAGAAGGCAATGGGAACAGAGCGGTCCTAGCATTGTGGCCTATCATTTATTTTCCAGATTGTGGCCTCAGCCACTTTAACTAAGACAAGACAACTGCCATGCTTAGAATTATAAACTCAGTTTGCAAGTAATTCTTACTACTTCAGAAAAAGTAGTTACAAAAAATGGTGAAAATAATAGTACCTACATGTACACATGTAATATTTGGGAAGACGGAAATTTCCTTTGGAACGATACTTTAGTACTTTCCAAGCCAGTCCACAATGAGGACAACGTTATTTTTAAAAATCCTGTTCCCTGCTGTTATTGCACATGACATATTACATTGTACTGTACAGTGTGTGGTGACGAGAAATTCCCTCCTTATTTAATTGTGATCCTTCAACGAATTTGAAAGGGAGTGCTTTATTTCCATTTCTTTAATTTACTAGTTCTTTAGCTGATGATTTTATTAACTCTTGTATTTGAGAACTGATGCTTAACAAAAAAAGAAGAAAAAAAGGCCCTTGGCAGTATTGTGAAGGCCTGGAACTGAATAATGCACTTTAATAATGAGGCATAGAGCTATGGCTTTTGCTGATGGCTGTGACCGGCTCTGTGACCTGATTATGTCGCAGAGTGTCAGCAGCTGAGACACTACAAAAGGGAGCGCATCCCATCAAATCTATCTCCATTGTAATCACTCGCACTGCTGTGAGGCTTGTTAGGAGCAGGGAATCCATCAGGCCTCATTAGCACCATTTACCATCAAGAAGCTCAAAGAGCAAATGTGTACCCTCTCATCAGAATAATGAGAACCAAAGTACTCCTATTATCTAATTGGATCAACAATGCCTCTCTCTCTATTTAGTTTCCTGAGCTACTTGTAGACTACAACTCTCAAAAATTAGTTATTTCTTGTTAATTGCCAGGGTGGAGCTGTGCTCAAGGTTTTTCATATACAGAAGGTTTTCACATCCAAAGAGCAAGTCATGGGCACTATGAAGCCTGAGTTCCTCCAAGGGCATTCTTAGATTGTACTGATGCCATCCCAATTAAATTCACTGTTCAATTAAAGTATGTACTGTACAATTACACCGTGCTTACTTAGGTTTTTCTATTAATGTACCAGGAAATAGGATGTATTGCCCTCTCTAACCACAAGACAGTTCATAATGCCAACTCTTATCATGCTACATTTTTACTCTTTATGGTAAAATTTTATTTTGCAATTGCTGAATTAGGATGCATTTTTCTCCTATTAGGCAACTCCCATCTTTCCAAGAAAGAAACTAAATTTAGTCAGTACCCTTAGTTAAAATGTATTTGATCCTGTTGAAGTCAGGGGACTTACACAAATGCAACCGATGACAATTAAGCACTATGTTTTCACCAAGTAGGAAGCTGGCTTGCAGGAAGTATTTATGGAAACCAAAAGCATCAACCTTGCTTCCATATTTCTGCCATTCATCTCCTTACAAAGACCAAGAAAACAGCCAAAATACACATTTCATATACTTAATAGACATAGTAAACCCCACTCAAAACGCCTAATATTTTCTTTCATTTGCAATAACAGAGCGAAAAAGAGAACTGTCTCATTGTTACATTTCTGAAGAATCCAAGTGCAGCAATGGTACTAGGATCCTACTGCAAGGGCAGGCTGAAGCCAAGTGGGTAGACAGCTTCTCTTTGAAATCACTCTATCTATTGACAGGGTGGAATCTAGCAATTCTGCTACCCTGGCCTTTAAATTTAAGATATGAAACCCCAGTCCTGCAAATGCTTCCTGGAAAGTGCTGAGGGCAAACAGAATGTAAGCAGTGTTACATGGGCCAATAGCTCTTCATAATATGCCTCTGAAAATGAAAATTTGATTTAGAGTCCTCTACCTGTACTGTATCAAATTAATCAGGTGATCTGATCATATTATTCCAATGGGTTAGGTCTCTTTGCTACAGTGGTCTTGGAGAGCTCTGGTATTACAGTTCATATCGCCATCAAAAGCAAAAAAAAATAAAATTCATACCATAATTGTGACTTCAATAAATCAATAACAAATATGCTATATAAATTATAGCATATATATTATATAATAATATATATAATTTTGTTACTGTGATTGTAAAAACTTCTAGATTATTGGGAATTAAGGCCATGCCATATGTCATTTAAAAGATCATTTCCCTAAATTTGCCATAGCATCTTGGATTTGACCTATAGCTTAATGTCTCCAGGGATTACTGATCACCATATATTTAGCTAGACAGATGGACATTTACAAGCCCATAATTACTGTAACAGAAGCAGCGTATAATTACACAGATTGCACATACAAACAGTCTGGTAAGTCATCCAGCCTTATACTTGCAGGAGTGAATTTTGGGTGTCACACTTGTGATTCTTTGAAAGGGACAATTTTCAAAGGGCAGATTCTTAACATATGATGGAAACCTGGCTCCTTAATGAGTCCAAGCAGATCATTCAGAAATGGAGTATCCCAAATTACTCTTCACTTTTCTTGCTCAGTTGGTATAATTTTATTAATTTGCAGGGAATGTAATTTAATTTCTGGAATGTAGTTTAATTACACTGAATAGTCCTGTTTTGTAGACAGATAGCTTCAGAAGTGTGCTTTAAGCAATATGGGTTTATGCTGAATATTATAAAAATGGGTGTTATATTACACACTTATTATCAATATTTCTCTACATTGTGGCGAGGTCTGCAGTACTGATTATAAACCAAGGAACATTTGTAAAAACAAGTAATAAAAAGACAGCTCTTATTTAAAAGAGCTAGGCAAACAGATAGATTCTGCAATTTTATCCAACAATAGGGAAGATTCTTCCTTTCTCTTCTCTTTCTCTGCAACCTGTGGAATTATTGGACTTTACATTATGTGTGGGATAAACAAGACTCAGCCTGAGGGAATCTATAGTTTCATTCAGTGATATCTTCACAGTAGTATTTTTTTAAAACATACAATGAATGGCCACACTTCACTTATGTTTTCTGTGGAGAACACGTAAAGGGAAAACTATCGAAAAACTAGTCCGGGTTTATATCTTCAGCTCTTACAATGAACATCTTTGGTGCCAAGTGCCTCATGTGAGTGGTGATTGTGAACCATTTCTGGAGCACAGACAGAAACAAGCAGGCCTTTAGGTTAGAGCTGATCTGACTATGAGTTATAGGTATTATAACCAACTTTTCTTCCAAACCAATACCCCATCCCTCCAGAAATCTTAATAGGCTTTTGAGAGCCTCCATTTAAAGCTGGCTGCATAAAATGATCCTTTGATGAAAAGGGATTGAAACAAGGGTTAAAGTAGACATTGAAAGGTTATTGTAGAGGGCACATTGTTCATACAATCCTCCTTTAATATGTGTGGTGTGCACCTGCGATAAGATGATTCATTAGATAAGGCCTCACTTTGACAAGCTCCATCGTTCAACCCTCGGGGTAGTGATGGAACAATTCTGCACCCACCCAGTAAATATAACAAGGTCAGCATTTTTTTTTCCTGGGACTTGGATGGTGATAGTGAAGCTCAGGATGCATCTTTGTTTATGTGTTATGTTAAAAAAGGGGGGGACGACACTCCTATAAAGGGTTGTCATTTATTTTTTAATGGGCCAAACCAAAAAATGTCACCCCATCCCAATTAAACAACATGGTGATAGAAAATTAACAGGAAAAAACCTGCTCTTCACAGTAAGAGTAAAAGCTAAACATTAGATTCACATATCATCCAAGCTGCATCATTTCAATACATGTTTACCAGGGCCTAACATCCACGTAAGCACTGTGGATATCACTGTACGTGCAATTTGTAGCATTTAGAATAATGACATTCAAATTGCTCAGTTACCAGGTCCCGTCATAAGTTACATTGACAGATTTGTTGCAGTGACTTTATGTGAAACAAGTAGTTGTGTTAATTTTAGTCCTAGTAAATGTAATAAAGAATGACAGTGGCCACAATCTGAAAGGTACTTAAGCATGCTGCATCAATGGAATTATTTTTTTATATATATGGGTTCAGATGCATATCTTTCTGCATCATATTAAGACTGAAACTGAAATAGTTTGCAACAAATAAGCAGCTCACAAAGGCAGATAATGCATAATCTCTCTCTTAGACAAACCCTAAGTTTCTGTTTGGAAAATTTTCTTTAAAGCAAAAGTTTCTCCCAAATTGCATTACAGACTGGCAGATTCATTGCAAATTATTTAACTTATTTAATCAACAAATGAGTAAGCCACCCAGTTAAATTCATCCCTGATACTTCATTACAATTTAAGTTGTGTTCCTTTACTTAAAACCTTTAATACCTTTTTAGAAATGAATACAGAAATGCTACAATCTGCAAAAAAGTGTAGTCTTAATAGTACAGTAGCACTTTAATATAGTTGTCTGTTATTAGGTATATATAAGTGGAAGAAGACAGCTGGTACGTTTGTTCAGAATCACAGGGTTGCTGGACTTTTAAAATACCATATTACTGCACTATTGTGATCTTTTCAAAAGGCTGAATTAAAATAAAGCAAACCCTAAGCCCTTTCTGGCTTGAAAACACTTTCTAACAGCTCTTAACTTCCTCCCAGTTCTCAGACTTTCCATTTCTTACCTTGTCTGGCAAATCAATATTTATTTATCTTCAATATGTGCACTTTTAAATTGCTGTCATACAAGCGGAACTCATTTTTGTCCCAAGATCAGCCTGCCATTAGAATTCACTGTTTGCTCCATCTTCTACTCACCTGTCCTTGTGCATTAGTGACGAGTTGACCTGTGACCCCCTGAAGACTGGAGAGGGCATTGCCAAAGGCCTGGGAGCTTGCTATTGAGCCCATGGCTGCTGCTGCTGCAGCCGCTGCTGCTTGACTGGCTAGTGGATTATTAACCAACTGAAAAAAGAAAGAGAAGATCATGGTAAACTCCCCGACAAACACAGAAACAGAGAGTGCTAACTGGATAACACAAAAGTGACGGTGCTAACGTGGGTAAAAAACTGTCTACTCCAAGAGCTTGAGTAGTTTTGAGAGGTCTTTATTTCTGAGACTTTGGTGTCTTTGACGATGAATGGTTTTTAAAAAGCCAGAGGAAATTCAATGTTAATGTTGAAGAATAAAACTCTTTTTTTTTACCCTTTATTGTCTTTTTATTTTTTTTTTTGGAGTTATGCTTGATGTGTTTCTTTAGGTTCAATGTGTTAATGCCACAGGTGTAACAGCCTAATCCTGCTGCAAACAGCAATCAGTGAAAGATTAGCATTTGATTTGAATGGCAGTGGGATATTTACTTGGGGATATTCAGAACAGACACTATTTTACTAATGACCCCAGAAATGAGAAACCCCTGCAGATCCTTTTATTTTATATCATTAAAGTACTGGTCTCAACATCTAGATAAATCACAGCAGAGGACTAACCCTGTGATTAAGTTCAGTAGAAATTGATTAAAAATTCAAAATTAATTTGCAAAATAAGATACTAAGCAACTTACTGCTTCTCAACTGCAAATGATTAATTGAAGGATTCATAAATTTTCAGGAAGTGAGTTGTACTGCCCACTTCAGTCAGTTCTACCTGTGTGCTGCACATAAAGCATAGAGCGCAGTCATGGCTTTCACCTTAGGAGACTATGGGAATCCCACAAAGGAACACTCCTATTAACACTTGGGTTTATCCAACATACAAAAACGTGTGTTTCTCTGTCAGAATCAAATGTCCTCCAGGAGATGGCTTGTTCACTGGATTAATGTGAAGTTTATATTTTCTCATCCTTTTCTAAGAATGGACAAACTTTGAACCAAGCACATGGGGATGACAGTTAAAAAAAAAAAATAAATGCTGGGAACCATCATCACTGGGACAGCTGTCCTGAGAGCAATCGAAAAACCTGAGTTCAACAGGCTGAAAATGTATTTTAGAGTGGGTTTTCCCCCTAAGAATCATAGTGTTTTAGCAGAGCTCGCAAAATGCACATTAGCAGCGTAAAGTAGCCAGAAGTTTGAGGGAGAAAAAAGTCTGGGGACAGCAAAGACATTTTTTCTTAGGCTGAGATGAAAATGCCGACGCTAACTCCGAAAAGCTTAATGTTTGAGCTGAAAATTAGTAGGAGTTCTAAGTCCTTAGATGACGAGTAAATTATCAATCCTATAGAAATGGAGAGTCACAGACACCAGTAAGGGATGTACTCCACAGACAGGCTCTGCTTCAAAATAGGTTATAAAAAATTAATCAGTGATTAGTAGATGTTTTAAGCATGTTACAGATATGAGTAGTGTGTATGTTATAGATGTTTAGAAGCCCATCAGTAGAAGATGTCAGATATGGTTATAATCTATGCTTATAAGAAACCTACTTGTCTGTTGGACGTTGCGAAATCTACAACAATTGATTGGTCATACATTAAAACATCTATTAATCATTCATTAGCCCTTCATGAAGTATTTATAAATGGAACCTTGATATAAAGTGTTGCCTAAAGGGGTGCCTTGGGCACATCCAATCCCTCTAGAAATTGTAAAGTAAATAACTAAATAAAGATCGGTAGCAAAGATGGAAAGAAGAGATTACTTTTTTGGAGGAAACATTTTGATTTGGAAAGAACTGTTATATCAATCTCCAAAACCAGTCCATGGCATCCCACGGCAAGAAAATCAAGCAGGAATAAAAACAAAGGGGGAAACTGCAATGACTGCTTGATTAGCAGTCCTGATGAGCTGTGAAGAGAGCAGAGATGGGCACAATGACCAAAGAGAAGCTCGGTCCCTGAATGCAGAGTGCAAGCAATTCCACTGACTGCACAAGGCATGAGCCCAAATGTAGTTCCACGCACTCCTCAGTGACTTGGGTGGTGGTGCCTGAGCATGGCAGTACGATGCCAGATAACAGTATAGATAAACTTGTCTGTTTTCTGCTCAAAACAGTGACATTTCTTTATTGTCCAGAGCAGAAGCTGGTAAAACCTGCCTTCCGCCACTGCACTTCATGGGCAGCGCTGGGACTTGGAGGAATTCCCTTGTAGCTGTAAATATTTGGAGAAGAAAGGGGCAGCAGCAAACTTTCAGAAAAGGCCGCCTACAATCTTACTAGGAACCCATAAATTACTGCACCTATGATCCTACAGCATCTGCCTGCAGATATAAATGATAATCTGTGCACAGTTACCTAATATCAGCTAATAAACTACACTAGCTGCTATAGTTTACGGCTTCTGTCGCATATAGGAACGGTTACTTGGGGAGCATAACTAAGCTTGTAAATCTGGAAACTACAAAGGGTTAAAACCTTCTAAAAATCAGACTATCATCTCCTAGAATCTCCTTTCCATTTTTCTTGCTCCACTTTTCAAAAACTGTACATTTTCAAATACAACAATAAAATTTAATTACAACAAACCCTGGAGACACTCAGGATTGCTTTTAGTTGCATCACAGAGATAAGCTACTTATTAAAAATGATGGCAGAGCCTATGATATGCATAGGTACCCTGGATAGTACCATGTTCCAGGAAAAATCACAGTGAATGGGCCAACTCACAGGTAACAGACTTCCAAGCGCATATAAAAACATCCCTATCTATTCATAAGTCTGATCAAAAATGAGAAGATGCATTTTTCTTTGTGTGCTTTGGGAAGCTGTTGACTGCAAGTTACACTCTGTTAAATTGTCCCCTTTTTTATCATGTGCAAATAGGGGATAGAGAAACACACCTCATTTCATTATGTCTAGACACCAAGGTAACTTCTAACACATTATACCTTGCTTTTATTTAAAAAATAAAATCTCTGACTTGAGAGGTTTATGCCATTTCCCACTGCAGGTTGGATCCCTGAGAACACTTGTTGGAAATATTAGAAATATATTATGATAGAGCCCACAAAGGGCTCTTCCCATTTTGTTTCTGTATTTAAACAATGATTTAATTTGTGAGGCAGAGACATTTGGAGCTGTCAATTCCAGTGCTCAAATTTCTGCTGCCACTCAAAGCACCAGCCATAACAACAGGTAGTAGCAGCCAGCCCTCTCAAGGATGCCTCCGCTAATGACGTGATTATATGGGGAAGCAAACTTTACGAGGAAGAATCTTGTAATAACCGAGTAGCTTCAGTACATTTTTCTGACTTCCCAAAGCAGAACTGTCAAAGGAAAAGCATATGAAAGTTGTTCTGCTCTAACTCAGTGTAAAGCAGGAGCCATTCCACTGCAACAAACAGAACTCAAATAAAACTAATGCGTAAAACGATGGGGGATGAAAGAGGCACTAGTTATAAGATCCTAAAACTATGACACGTGAAGTAAGTTTCTGGGCTTAAGAAATAGTCTTCAAAAAGAACAATTTCAAGAAAAGTGTGGTAGAGTCAATGCTGCAAGCAGCTTTCTTGAGAGCCACAGATACTTTTATCTTCTGGAAGAATACCCTCTGCCTCTTTTTTTTCCAAAGCTAACTTACTATGTCAGTGAATTTGCTGTGAGAAACTGATCAAGCATTCATGTAGTGTTGAATACAAGATCAGATTTGATAGCCTACACAGTAATTTTACTTTTCTCTATAAAGCACATATCCTACTAAATTTTCATTCCCTTGGTCTGGAAATCAAAGAGCCAGTTTTACTCATTATAACACCACTCATTCAAAAAAAAAATATAAAGAAAAAACCAAATGGTTTGACTGATGAAAAGCCAAGACATTTCAGCATGCCAGAGCATCATATGAAAAAATGTGCCTGCAACCTGAAAGGTAAGGTCACTTTATGTACTGCCAGTATAAGAATAAAGTTGTATCTTGTGTGTTTTCTAAAGGACTTGTGGGAGAGGCTAAGAGTGAAGATACACTATCTGAATGCAGCAATGGAGAATGGAGGGACATATTGTGGAGTAACAGCAGGCATAACTTCATTTTACAAAATAGTATTGGTGTTTTTCAGGAAGACTGTTAAAAAATCACATTTCTGGATATCTCCTAGAGATTAAATTAGTGTAGTAAAGCAGTATATTTGATTAGGGACTGACAGATTGTCCTGGTTTCAGCTGGGATAGAGTTAATTGTCTTCCTAGTAGCTGGTACGGTGCTATGTTTTGAGTTCAGTATGTGAAGAATGTTGATAACACTGATGTTTTCAGTTGTTGCCAAGTAGTGTTTAGACTAAAGTCAAGGATTTTTCAGCTTCTCATGCCCAGCCAGCGAGAAACCTGGAGGGGCACAAGAAGTTGGGAGGGGACACAGCCAGGGCACCTGACCCAAACTGGCCAACGGTGTATTCCATACCATGGGACGTCCCATCTAGTTTAGGAACTGGGAAGTGGGGGCAGGGAATCGCCGCTCGGGGACTGGCGGGGTGTTGGTTGGTGCATGGTGAGCAATTGCACTGCACATCATTTGTACGTTCCAATCCTTTTATTATTGCTGTTGTCATTTTATTAGTGTAATCATTATCATTATTAGTTTCTTCTTTTCTGTTCTATTAAACCGTTCTTATCTCAACCCACGAGTTTTACTTCTTTTCCCGATTTTCTCCACCATCCTACTGGGTGGCGGGGGGGAGTGAGTGAGTGGCTGCGTGGTGCTTAGTTGCTGGCTGGGGTTAAACCACAAGACAGATACTCAGTCTCTTACGCTCTCAGACAACCCTTTCTGTAGGGAGCACCACACTGCTAGATCAGCTACTGATCAGCTACTCAGAATGTTTGCCTAAACCAATGCTTTTCAAGGGAAAACAGAAAAATCTGTTTATTTAAATAACTCTAAAATTTGAGAAGAATTCAGCAATGGCTATCAATCAGAAACACGTGACATTTTTCTATCCAGACTATGTGAAAAATTATCATAGAAATAAAATTTTTATTAGCATGGCATTTTCTTTCATGGGAATTTTTAACTGAGAATCTATGTGAATTTTATTTGTGTTTAGATTATGAGAGAATTACATGTTAAAATCTAATGGGTTTTATTCCCATTTTTTCACAGTGGCTCGTGAGACATATTCTGGGTAGTAGTCACTTGGCCTTAAGGGAAACAGACTGTTTCAAACTGAGCACAGGCTTCTGAGGATATTCTGGTACCTTCCTCATTACTGTGACCAGCGTGATCATCTTTACTGGGTGTAGATGGCCAGGTTTTGGTAGCAGGGGAGCTGCAGAGAAGGGGGTGAGAAAAAAAAGAGTGAACACTACAGAGGGAACACCAAGGTCAGAGAAAGGAGGAGGAGGAGGAGGAGGAGGTGCTCCACAGCAGAGTAGGTATTCCCACTGTAGCTCTCAGAGGACCCCACACTGGGGAAGATGGATATTTCCTGATGAGAACTGTGATCCGTGGAGAGCCCACTCAAAAGCAGGGGAGAAGTGTGAAGAGGAAGGAGCAGCAGAGAGGAACTGTGATGGACTGACCACAGCCCCCCATAACCCTGCACCAGGGGAGGTGGGTGGAGGAGTCAGGAGTGAAGGATTGAAGTTAAATGTGGGAGAGGAAAGTTGTTTTAATATTTGTCTTTTTGTTTCTCACTACCTGAATCTATTTTAATTGGCAATAAATTTAAGTTAGTTATCCCCAAGTTGAGTCTGACAGGGACTGGTAAGCAGTCTCTCTACCTTGACCAGTGAGCTTTCTCATCCTATTTTCTCCCCCATCCCACTAAGGCAGTGAGCGAGCGGCTGGGGGTGTGTGTGTGGCTGTTAGCCAAAGTTAACCCACCACACCATCCCATTACATTAACTGTAGACTATATCTAACAACAACAATATGCAAGTGTCTTCAATACTTTGAAGACACAGAAGCAGAGCATTCCAACCCAGATACCCATATGCTTGGTTTCTAAACATGAATGACTTGATGCAGAAGTACATTTTCCCTGGAAGTCCCTAGTAGCTCTTCTGGCAAATTCTTTACATAGTATTAATATGTATATTCCCAATTGTCTTCAATATGCATATATACCCTGTACCAGTTGATAGCTCCCTGAAGGGATTTTAAAAAAGACACTGGAAAGACTGCTTCAACTTAATCCTGGGAAAGCACGTAGATACCACAGTGATGAGTGCCAAATAAACATTTGTAATAATCAACAATAAGAAGACCACTTAGCATTTATATAGAATTTTGCAGCCAAATTTTTCAGCTGTGGGTGCCTGAGCTCTGCTGGTTTAATTTATTTTTAGGGTCTTAGGCAAAAATAAGCCAAATTTTCAAGAAACCTGTGAACATGCAGATCCCAAGAAAGCCAAGAGAGAATACATAGGTAACATAAAACAAAAGAAGTTAATTTTATCCAAAAAGATATTATGATCAAACATTTTGGAAACGCTTTGTGGTTTAGATATCAGTTAGATACTTTTTTTTTTTTTTTATTGTGACCCTCCCCTCCCTTGCTTTCAGTTTATGTAATAGGATAATTACAACATTTAACATTTATACATGAACAACAGGGTAATATGTCTAATAAAATGGCTGTCATAGAGCCTAACCATGCATAACTCCTCGAAAACATGCCCCAGCAGGCAAATGTTTGAAGCAAATCCCAAATTATGAAAAAAATAAATCTGTCAACATTTGGGTTTTGTACAGTGGTGGGATATGATCAACCTATAAACTACAATGTAGTTACAATATCCAGACCCATCCAATAATGTCTGGTTAATTCAAAACTGCACAGGTCTGTATTTGCAAATGGCTGTAGATGGTAAGGGTTCCAAATAGGCTGCTTAGACAGACATTTTAGTATATGCACATATATCAGAAATTTATGTGCAGAATACAATGTAGAGACAAGGATATTGGAATATCTGAAAGCACCAACTTGCCAGGGACACTTAAAATATCTGGTTCTCACAGATACTTAATCTGCTCATTATATACATTTATTGTGGCCGAGCTATTTGCTGTCTAAATCTATGCTGAATTTTCTATCAGGAATAAGTACTGATAGTGGTATCACTGATGCGACATGACTTGATTCGATGCAAAGCGACACGACCTGAGGTGCCGGGAAGCACGCAATGCTCATGTACGCCTTGATATGGCATGGATAGAGGAGGATGCATAAAATTTCTCACAATATCTTTGTAAACAAGGTGCTGGTCAAATTTGAACTAGTCTAAAAAACTACGATAATAATTTACAAAAAAAAAAAAAGCATATTTTTAATAGAGCCATAGCAAAACAAATAAAGAGACGACATCGTTCCCAGATGCCTAGGACCAAACTGCTGGAGACATGAATAATGAAGAATACATTAAGGCATGGGCAAGGACTGAGTTGAAACCACCCTAGCCATTTTCATTTCTGCTCTATTAGTGACAGATAGAAAAGCAAGGAAAGGAAACTAGAGGAAAAGGATCCTGTTTGTGTCTAATCCCACAAGAGAAACTAAATCGAAGGTGTCAGCATGTCTGAAGCTGGGTCTTACATGTTTACCAAAAAGAGGAGCAAATATATTTAAATATATTTAATAAATACAAATAACTGCAAAGAGTAGCTGACTGACTCCTTTAGCAGCAGGTCAGTACTTATACATTACCCACAGATTCTAGTCTTGTGGGTTCCTGGCTGTCCACATTTATAACTTACAAGTATGAAATGTTCCAGAGATGTATAAGCTGGCACACACTGTTCCAGATTTTAATTAAACAGAGCCATCTTGGTTTAGTCTGGTTAGTTACCTTTATGTTTATGCAGTCTTTAATATACCTACAACTGTTTATTTTATGCATGATGTAAACATACTGTAAACAAACTACCTCATCTGACTTGATGAAATTTTGCATTGCTACTAATCATAAATTGTATTGGTGCTCATAAAAGGGGAAAGAGTACTGAAAAAATTATCTGAATTCTCTAAGTTTCTGAAGTAGTTCCCATGTGTGGCAAGAATGAAAGCAAAGAGCGTTTCCTACGCTTTCTGAAAGGGGCTGCAACTCAGCTCATTTCAGGTTGATTAGTTCCTCGGTTCCTGTGTTTGTCTATTTTAAAAAGATTTATCTGGCTTCTGAAAGATCTTTCCCCACAAGAAAAATGGTTACTTCAGGGCTCCCTTGCTGCTAAAAAAATGAACTCTTATCAAAAGGAAATTGCCATCTGTCTTCTCGGATAAGAGCCCAGCACTTGGGTCTCAGTGATCTAGCCTCTGTAGAAAGCGTGTCAACCGTAAGACACACCAAATTAATCTCCTTAATCTAAAACATTTATTTGCCTTTAATTTGAATGTGTGAACGGCACGTGCACATGTAAATATGACCATTTGCATATATAAATGTTAAAAATGCAATGTGAGGTCAGACCATGATAATATGACGCTTTATGTTGGGTATTGAGAAAATATTTCCGAACAGTCTTGTTTTACAGTGCAATATGCAATCTTAGTATACATGCCTGGAACTGTTTATTCAAATATTCATATTAAAAATCAGACTTTTAGGTACAGACCTTCTCTTTTGCCCTTTGAAGAATAAATCCTACTTAATACTTAGGGACACATTGCTGACTGAGAACATATATAAGGCTTCTTTAAAAATTCTAAGCCAGCTACTCTACAAAGATCCTCATTTTTGAAGCTGGAAATACATCTGGATACTTTCATTTATTTGTAATGTAACAGTGTCACCAAATAGGTCTACTTCCATGTAAGCTAAGTGCTTACATTGAAGTCTCATTGCCTTGAACGGGAACAGATCTAAACCTGGACCTATAC
Source organism: Astur gentilis (assembly GCF_929443795.1). NCBI lineage: Eukaryota > Metazoa > Chordata > Aves > Accipitriformes > Accipitridae > Astur > Astur gentilis. The sequence goes on along the minus strand of NC_064893.1, from coordinate 3,732,066 downwards.
GGAATATTTTTCTTTTCACTGCTTTCAGCTCCAGACTTGACCTTACTAGATGCACCGCCCTGATACAAAGTTGAATGACACAGATGATTCCTGAATGCAGTGGAAAGATTGCTGGCAAAGATACAGCTCAGTCCAAAATCCAAACCTGGTTCTGAATCAAGATATCTAGAAAGCTGGAAGGACCGAATCCTCTGCCGTTAGGTCAGTTTGCCCCAAAGTCAAAATGACATAAACACCATAATTGATACCACGTGTTTGAAAAGTTCTGTATTTTCCAGGTTTCATGCAGAATATGTAAGATACCAAATCAGTTGAGACATTGATTTTTAATTAGACATTTGAGTTTTGCTGAAATCTCAGTATACAAAGTGAGATTTGAAAAGTGTGACCAAAGTTGAAGGAAGCATTTAGTTTGAAAACCTTACAGTCAAAACCACATTTCTAATAAAATAAATATAACAGGTGAGTGATAGCCACTAAAACAAGAAACCTGAGTAAAAGTCTGTGTGAAGGGAGAAGGCATGCAAACAAGGATGCTGTTCAACTGTTTGCTGTCTGTGTGTCAATGGGGAGATTACCGCTGCTAATCCTTTTCTAAAGATAGAGCAATGAACACTTATGAGCCTGCGCTCCCTCTCCTTGCACCAGCACTATGTGAGCATATTGCATCTCAGGTGGTAGCAGGCCCCTGCCACATTCACGTTTGGAAGGCTTAATTTGACTATAAACATGTAAGAAGTCACTAGCTCACACAGGACTGACTACAGCACTTTAAAGCCACTGTTTATACATACATACACCCACTGTTCTCTTTTTCACTAGCAGTCCTGCTCTGTACATAAAGCTACATACAAACTGGTAACAATTGTGTGTTTAACAGGCCAAAAATTGTGCTCTTAATGCAACTCCTACAGAAGAGGAAAGGCAGAAGGGTTGATAGTTTAATGCAGTCACATACGTAACATTTCCACAGAGCACCCTCCCTCCTCTCAGGCGCTTCCATCTCATTTGGTGTCAGCAAGAAACCTGCTCCCCAAAATGAGCGGCAAGTCCTGCCCCAGAAGCAGCACTGCCAGAGCATGCTTATGCACACTGCACGGGACTGCGCTCAGCATTAACTACGGGATTCCAGGTTTAATTTTGTTAGTGTTCTTCTGAGAGGTGTACAGAACATTTACCAGTTATTTTAAATTTACTGATTGCCTCGAAAGCTTTTTTTTTTCCTTTTCTTTTCTTTTCCATAATCCAGTCATGTCACACCTTTCCTGTGACTCCTCTCTGGGTTTTTCTGGGAGGTGGGTATAATTTTTTTTTGCCATGATATACTGTCCTTCCACTTTTACCTATCTGATTCCTTTTCTCTGATCTCTTATCTCCAGTCTCAGCCACTTTGCTCATGTCACTCTGGATCTGGTCACAATAAGTTTTCCATATGGGAGTTCACACAGAGCTGCAAAAGCAGCAGTAAATCTACTGTGTCTGTAATGCTGCCATATTAATTCCTAATCAATTTCAAAGCTGTATTTGAAACTCATATATTTCACTTCAGCAAAATCAAAATACCGTCAAGTTGCCAACAGCAAATGAAACTTGGAAATATAATTAAAAACACATAGGCTAGGAATGTATTGTTTCTGAGGTCTTTGCAATTGCCACTGTGCTAGGCACTATAAATTGATGGCAAGAGGGTATATGAAACTGAGATCCTCTTATAAGAAAAGCATAGCTCCATATTGCTTGAGGTAACAGAAGAACTGCTGTTAGCTGAATGTGAGTGATGACTGCAAGTATAAACTGAAGAATTTTTTTTCCTGCAAGGATCAATTCCAAACTGGTTAAAATCTGAGGCTGAGATCCTGCAAAGACTGCTTAAAGTTAGCCTGCATGCAAGTCCTAATGCAGTCCTGGGTAAACTCGAGTTTGTGTTAGTGTGTTCTTGTGACTGTGATTTTTCCAGTTCACAGATAAAGATGTGGTGTGACTTATACTCCACATTATACATGTCACTACATAAAATCACATGAAAATATTAATTTACCCCTATGCTGGTATTACTGTATTTTAAACAAAAGTCATGGCAAGGTTTAGCTCCTATTGTCCTCTTTGTTTTGTGTGGAGGTAGAATGTCAGAAATAATGCCTATGTTATTATTCAGTATCTGCTACTAGCTGAATGCATAGCCTGGGGAAAGTCTAATTATCATTTACAATAAATAATTTCCTCCATATTTATTATCAATGGAAATCTACTCATAGACATTCTGCCAAGGAATTCTGCTATATGGGCAAAAATATGTACTATCTTTTTCAACAGCAGTTCAGCTTACAACCTGAATGTCTGTCGCTTTTTCATTAAATTCATTATTGCCTTATTGTACCTAGAGTCTTGTTCTTCCATAAGGCACTGTCAGTAGACAGACAGATGAATTTCTTCATGTTCTAAGTATTTTCTACTTTTATCTGTTGACCAGATTCACAAAATATTTATGGGCCCTGTAGCAATTCTTGTGCTTTACAAAACAAGGGGGTTTTTGTGCTAAAAATAACATAAGTTCCAAGTTCTTGGTCTGATTCTGATTTCTCTTCACCAGGATATAAATCTGGTGTAATTTTAATGAGGTCAGCAGAGTTGCAATTGGTTAAAACAGAGGTAATTACTGTCAGAATCAGCCCCTTCAATTTCTTGTAGGCTTCAAATCTGCAGTAAGGGGGCAATGATACTTTCATTTGAAATACTAGAATTAACTCATTACACTGATATTTTATTTAAATCAAATAGTGCCATCAAAGGCCTGGGTTTTTTTGTTGTTTCATTTATGCCACTGTAAACTAGAGAAGCTATCCATTGAAGTCAGAAGTCAAAACATTTACACCTACAGCTGTGAAACAAATGGATTCTTCTGTTTGCAGACTGAAGAACTCCCTCGAAACACCCTACTCACCCCCTCAAAAAAACAAACCCCAAACCAGTAACAAAACACAGTCCAGGTAGACCTGAAGTGAAAAAAAAAAAAAATGGTAAAGAAATAAATTTTAGGTCACATGAAACACTTAGTTCAGACCAAAATGATTTCTTGAAAGGAAACGTAAAATGGATCACCCTCACAGATGGGTGTTTTATAAATTGAGTGGAAATATTTTATTTCAAAGAAATAATTTTTACGTTCCTTTTCCTAATGTCACCCACTTTGGGGTGGGAGGAACGTATATATGTTCCCAACTATTTGCCAAAACACACCTTTGGACGGGGTGCAGTCTGCAGACCTCTTTGCAGCCATTGGTACTGGTGGGTGCTACTGGTAATTCTGTCAGTAAAAGGGGTAAGCCAAAGGTCAAAAATGTTTATGCAGGCAACCCAGTCAGACAATGCTGTTGTTCTAACACACCTCCAACAATGCAGAAACTGATGAATCCAGCCTGAGTGCAATTAAGGCAGGACTCTTTCACTACACCTATCACACTCGTATTGTTTGTACATGCAATAAAACAAATACTCCCTATAAAATATGAGGTTATGTGCTGTATGCTTTCCAACCTTAAAGCTGAATATATCCCCTTGAAAAGAAAAACTTCACAGATGGCATTTGCATGCTTTGTTACTGTACCAGGAGAAAAAAGGTGAACAGAAAATGGATGGCCTAGTTTTAAGTATGTATTAACTGAACACAAAACAAGGGTGCAGACAGTCTGCATTGAATTGTTTCCTCTTTCAACAATGGTAATCAGCGGGCAGGTAACAAGCCTCTTAGTTTCACCTCAAAGAGACAGACAAGGACTTTGAATTGCAGAAGACCTGGTGAACATCAGCCAGCTAGAAAAGGCAAACAAGATCAACAGCCTGAACTAAACCAGAAGTTATTACTTCTGCCTGGGTCCAGCAGCCAGATTTTTGGTTGTAGCTGCAAGTGAGCAATGTGATTGTGCTGAGGGGGGATTTTCTTTCCCTCTCCTGGAGACCCTGAGCCAGCTGAGCATTGCAGGTTGCTAAGGCATCTGAACCAAGATCTGCAGGGAGTGAGGGACGAGGGTTCATTTGGCAAGTTGACTGTAATGCAAGGATTCCCTGACATTTCCACTGTTGAATCCCACACTGGGGGATACCAAAAGGCTTCTTTTCCCCACTGGTCTGACAAAGACCTAATTTAAAGCATATTTACCTGATATACTGTTAGAACTCCAAAATATTTCCCTTGATTTCAAGAAAATTACTCTGCTTATTTAAATCAATGTTAGTGAAATCAGACCTCTCCCTTTGTTCCTAACTAATATTCATCCAAAAATAGTGTGCCTCTTCACAGCTATCAATGCAACAGGTGGAGTCCCATGGAGGTCAGCGTAATTGCACCAGCTTAAAGCAAGGCAGAATTTAGCGCATTGATGCTGGCTTGTGAAAAATAAATCAGAAAATTTATGGATATTAAAACCAGTGTTAAAACAGGGTGTTTTATACAGTAATTATAAGGTTATTTCTCAGTAATTCAATCTACTGAGGGTGAAAATATCTTTTTTATTGTTGCCTATGATGGTAATAATTCTCTCTGGCATCTCTAAAAGCAACAATAGCTTTTCATTGATTTTGCTTAAAAGGAAAGTTCAGGGTTAGAAAATTAGTATTTCATGTGGAAACATGAAAAACTTTCCAAAGTATATGCAATGGAAATAGTAGTAATTATGTTTGAGGAGGAAGGAAGTCTTGTGATTAGGGTCCCTGGGTAAAGATCTAGAAATCTCAATAGGGGTCCAATTCTTCCACATATTTTCATTTCTTTAATTTCCTGTCTGAAAAATGAGAATAATAAAACTCCCTTTCTTTCATCCTGTTTGTTTGTTTTCTCTTTAGATAATACACCTCAAAGTCCATTAGGACTGGATTACATATGCACATGCACCAAAGTAAGGCAAGATCCAAATTACAATAAATTTTCTTATTTCAGGGTAAATCTGCATGTGGAATACTTCTTCCTGCTCCCTGCATGGTACATAGTGATTTATGTATTTATCCAGTACTTATATAAGTTGGGCACTTAAGCCACTGCCATAATGTATATACAGGTAACATTAATGGAGACCAACAAATTCCTCTGAGGTACAGGAATGAACATCTAAGTGAACTAGCAAAGCTGCTCACAAAATGTAGGTCTTTAACGAAGAAGGATATAAATGGTAAAAATAACTACAAGTAGGAATTTCAAAGTGAAGGCTGACTTTACACAAGGAAATTGTAGATTCAGGAGACCATAGTATGTATGTCTGGATCTGCTGCTGTTTATAAATTAACTGGTTCAACTTTGTTGACTTATATTATCAGAACACCCTGCATAAATGAAAGCCTTGTCTTCTCTCTGAAGGTGCGATCTGACAACATATCTATTCTTTAGATAAAGCTAATTTTACCATTAATGCTCTGGAAACTTCTAAGATAAATCTATTGCTCAACTTGCCACTGCAGTGGTGGGGAAATCCCTGATGCATCCTACTGTTCCTTCTGTTCTGGCTTTCTGTTTATTCACACTCTTGTAGTAAACGTCACATATGATACTTTGGTTTTATCAAGTCCTATTTTTAAATTAATTACAGTAACTCATATAATGCTTACTTGAGCTCTAGACCTATCACTGCCTTATTATGCAGAAAAGATGACTCACTTGTATAAACGACCCTCATCAGATAGCTGTTAAAAGATAATAAAATCAGGGAGGGAAATTGTATGTCAAGCCACAAGAGCTGTACTACAGAGTACTACAGGCCCCTTATTTATGATTGGCACTAACTGGCCTCCAGGTTGGTGGGCAGAGATGAGTAGCCATGGATGCAAGGCCTCATCCACTCATCTGTACAAGTGGCTGTTGCGTAAAAGAAGGGTTGATGATACAGTGGACAGCATTAGGGAGCTCTTGTTCTGCCTCTTGTCTGTCACTGCTGGGACACAGATGGTTTTGTCTCCAGCCGGAGCTTCCCTGGTGGCAGCCAGCTCCCCACATCACTGGCAGTGTCTTGGGGATGGCTTCTGTCCCAGGAAGGATGGCTCTAATTGGCCTAATTTGTTTTCTTGTTTGGGGTTTTTTTGGGGGGCGTGACTTCTAGGCAGGTATTTCAAATGTTACCAATCATAACCCCCTTCAGGGTATTCTTACTGCCAAAGACCTGCTTTTGCCTCCTTGCCACTATCTTTTCATTGCTCGGAGAAAGTTGAAGAGTCAGTAGAGACCATGTGCTCCTGCATGCTATCCCATGGAGCAGTCTGAGTACAGGGTGCCTTTGAATCTTCAAAATACATTTATTAGCCAGAATCGAGACTGGAGGTGGTGCTTTACTCAGGGGAACTCAACAGATAATGTTGTAAGGGCATCTCAAGTTAAGATTCTACTTACACAGCTGAGATTTACGTCTAGTGCTTACTACCTATTCTTTACAAATGTCCTGGATTGGATAAGCAGTAATAAAGACAGTGGGAAAAATGTGCATAATCAAATTATTCTTGGGCTACCCTTTACCTCCAAAAAAGGGTAAAAGTTTGAAAAGACCTAGTACAGCTGGAGGCCTGCTCTTTGCTTACACCAATGTAAGGAAGGTAAGAGTCAAGCCCTAACACTATAAATCCAGAAACTCAAAACTAAAAATAAATGGACAAATAATCAAATTACAGTATTACTGAACAAACATGCAGCAATAAAAAGAAAGGAACTCCACAACAATGTTGTACATGGAACATATTTGCCAAACCTGCATCAAAAATGTCCTTGAAGCCAAATTACAAAAGACAACAGGCATAAAGGGAAAACTGAGAAAAAAGAATATAAGAAACAAAAAAGCAATCACAGTTTAACTGGTTGCCTTTAGGACGGAGCCCTGGAAGTCCATGCCTCTGAGTGTGTATGCATGTGTGTTTGTGTTTAAGAAATGTGCAAGAGAAAATACATGAAATGCAGGATTGCTCCATAAACTTTAACAAACAAGTAACAGCCTAATATAGGTTACTATCTAATATAGGCTACCATCTACTATAGGTGATATGCTATATCAAAGCAAAATCAAGAAATATGTCATATATACATTTTGGAATGTTCCCATTACCCAAGCAGAACACAAGTAAAAAAATGTGTATAGAGATTAATCTCACCAAGGATAAAGAAAATTACAGGTCTTAAATTATATTTACAGAACCAAAGCGCTGCTGAACTAATAAACAAAGTGACTAATTCTCACATATCAACACAAGAGTGCTGAAACAGAAAAAAGTGGAATCACAAGAATGACTATCGAAATTATTATTTTAAATCGGACACACGACATACAACACATCATAAACTCACTAAATCCTAGATTAGGAATAGAAGAGAAAAGACTACAGGTAAATCAAAACACTTATGTATTTCTGTCATCTTTCTGCATCTCATGAAGCCTATACACTAGTCCTGCTGTGCAGAAGATCTAGGAGATGATAGGCATACATAAGTCATTGCATAAGAGATGAGCCTTTAATCTACATGCGATGAAACATGCAGTCTTTTTGACTAGTGTTCTTTTTAGTTTTACAAAATAGTGTCAAAACTCTTCTGATATACCTTACATTAGTACAGGAGAAAAAAACCCTTGCAATAATGCTTCTCCCAAGTCCATATTCTGTCACAAAGCTATAAAAATGGCCTGTGTGGGAATACAGTTAGCCCACACTGCAGTCACACTTTGGTCTTCTTTCCATCTATTTGGGGAATGCCCCCAACACCTACTTTCAGACAGTAAAGTTACAAAGCCAGTCACCCTTCATTGTCTCTACAGTTGGTAAAGGGAAACAGATGCTCTAGGGGGTAATTCAGAGCCTGCAAGACAAGGCCCTTTTCTGAGCTGTCTTCCAGAGAGGACTTTTTCCATTGACCATGGGGCAATTGAACATAAGTCTAAGTGGCTCAGTTGGACGGCATGTACCAAAGGCACATACAAAGGACATGTACCTTGTACCAGGACCCATTACAAATGGAGTTTTGCAGTTTTCCCAGTTTTTGGCCACACTGCACACCAAGTCCCACTGCCTGACTTTGGGCATGTCTATGCATTACTTAAGGATTTAAATTTGAGCAGAGAGAGGTAAGAACCCGCATTAAGGGCCGACCTCTGAGCCCTGACTATATAGTTTAGCTCCCAAATGACACGTTTAAGTCAAATGATCATTAAGTTAAATGAGAGAGTGACTATCTCTGCATCTAAAGCAGAATGATAGATTCAAGGCCTTGCTGCTCTTATCTTCAGGAATCTGTGACCAGTCTCTGAGCATATATACTGACTTCCTATAGTGAAAGGAAACTGTAAAGAGCAGCAATACAGAAATGCTTGCTCAGGACACAAAAACTGTTGACTGTGCTAACATGGTAGTCTCTTTCTCCTTGCTTTTCATTCAGCCTAGTTATCCTGGGTACAGCATTAACGAAGACAGACCTCCGCACCAGCTTCAGTGCCACCTCACAGTTCTGTATTGCACAGGGCAAGCCCAAGAGCCTTAGGCCATGGTACAGAAAATCTGTTGTGCTTAAATTATGCTTCCCTTTAACCACATGCTCATTTCCCCTGGACAATAAAGGTGCGGTCCTGAATGTACTCCATGTTATAAGGAAAGTGTTAGTAATTTTGCCCATGTTTTTAACAAATGAGTACATAAACCTCTGACAAAATAATTAGAAATTAATCCTTAGATTTCTCCTTAGTGGTTGTTCTTCACTGAGTATCCCTGGTTGGTTGTGATCCTGTTTTCTGCAGTTGTTGTGCACTGCAGTATTACACTGGAAGGGAACTTGCAGAAAATCCTGTCACACCCCAACCCCCATCTTTGATTTTAAGCTTTACTTATGTCTATAAAAAAGTAAAGAAAATATTTCATCTCCTAAAAAGAACAGCTGAATTTATGCCCATTATGGTCATTATTACTAACAATAGCACTACTATTGGTATATCTTCTCATCACAAACTTTTTAAGCAGGGGTCAATAATCTCTCTGGGAGTTCATAAAATGCTCAAAAGCAAAACAACAAAATTACTCCGTGTAAATCAGCCTGATGCAGATGAAATCACATTCCATTTCAGGGAGAATACAAAACAATCCTACAATCTTCTGAATGTTGCTTTAATGTAGACTTCTTTCAAGAACTTTAGAAACTACCATTCGAACAGTAATAGCCCATAGAACATTGTAAACAGCTTATTTTAGATAGAAATCACATCACTTCTAAAATAGGGTTCATGTACTGACTGGCAATCAAATAGGGTGAACCAACTGAGTAACACTGTGCAAGTTTTCCCCTCTGTTTTCAGCTTTTCTTGGAGGATTAAGGTCTGGAAACTCAATTTGTTCTACTATTATATTAACTATAAAGGATAGTCTCTTGCTAGTTGGCTCACCATCATGTCAAATCCTAGCACTTTCAAATACATCTATTTGATATCTAGACGTTATTGCCCCCCCCCCCCCCCCCCCAAAAAAAAAAAGGTGAAAACAAAATCTACCTGGAATTAATCAAAGAAAAGTTCCCCCCCCCCCCCTTATTACTTTCTGAAAGAAAGAAGATTCAAATACTCTATATTATAAAAGAAACTGGCTTTATTTTTGTGTTGTGAAGAATATGTTAATCAAACTGAAAGGTAAGGAAACTGCATTTTTTACTTTTGTAATGTTTTAACATGAGATTCTTTTATTAAGAAACAGAGCTTAGGACACTATTTCTTAGAGTATGACCCTTCCTTAGGAACTCAGAAAATCTAGGTCCTAGTTCTGTGCCTGTCAGGCTCCCTGAGTGACCTTGGACAAGGTAGTTAATCTCTTACTAACTCATTTCTCCATCTGTAAAGTGGAGATAATCATAATTCCTTTGTCTCGCTCGTCTGCTAAGACAGGAATGTCTTTGGGAGCAGAAAATGTTACAGACTATGTGCTCACACTCCACACAGCCCAGTGGCCTGTGACCTTAGCCTGCTCTTCTAGGTCCTTTCCTAACACCCACTTCTACTCTTCATCTTCTTTATCTATATCATCTTTGTTTTGCAGGAGCAGATGGAGCCGTGAACTGCTCTAAGATGGCAACAGTGAACAGCCAGTGTGACTGCTGATCACTGTGATTTGGTTCTGACACTCCAGTAAGGCACAGTGTGATGCAGGGTAGGCAAAATTACTGTGCTAAAATACAGACTAAGGCATTAAAGAAGTCTGTCTAAGGAAACATCTTTGAAAAAGATAGTTTTTAAGGCTGTCTTTTCCATAGTCTTTTTATCAGTAATATTTTAAAGCATACTCATCTTAGCAGAGTTGGGGCAATAATTCAAGCTAAATAGATTTATTTAATGTATTTTTGCTTTCAGTGTTGTCTAGATTGGTGAAAAGGAGCTACCTGTATATTAAAAATGCTACTTTAACGACAGAATGGAAAAGCCGGCAAATGATAATGCCTCCTAGCCAGCTAGAAGTGGAGTAAGTGCTAAGAGCATCATTAGAGCTTCAGAAATCTCTGAATGCTGCAACAAGAAGAGTGTGGGGCTGAAAGCAAGTCTGGCTGTTGATGAACAGAGGCAGCTAATGCTACCCCATGCTCTACACATTACTCTTTTCCACCCAGCCTAAGGATCCTATAATCCCCCATTTCAGCCGACTGGTAGCCTGCTGTTTTCTGGAAAGACTTTCCTGTTGCTGCCCAGGCCTGGTGGCTGCACGGTCCTAGGCTCTCTGGAAGGAATTCAGCAAAGAAAAAACAAGAAGAATTACTGGGCAGAGGAAATGGGCTGAGACGGGGACCCTCTTAACAAAAAGATGAGGGGTAGGGTTTAGCTCCACAAGGGCACTCTGTGAAATTGTGGAAGGGTGAGGTGCAAGCTGGCACTGTACATTTATGGCGCACATTCTTGGACAATTCTACACAGCGCTTGCTTGTTCTGCTGCTGTGTCATTAATTCTGGTTAGTAGTAGGAGGGAGAGAAAAACCTTAAAATAATTGCTAAGAACATAATTTGCATTTAGGAGATCACACACTAAAGGTTATGCTGAGGTTTCCTGTAGAGATGTAGAGCAGAGAGCAGTAGTGTCCTGGCTCTCCCACAGTTTTCAGCAGCACTCAACTGCTTCCTACAGGCTAGAGCCAGGAATGAACACTGTTTCCAATATTTATATACTGCTTTTATTTCTCCTATATTTAGATACTGTTTTTATTTTCCCTGGCTGCTCCTGCAGCCTCTGAAAGTTTTAGGAATTTGAGTGAATTCCTAGCCACAGGGAGTGTGAGGACTTAACCTGTGGGGCCTGACGGGATGCAGGATACAATACTCCTCATTCTCAGTTTGGCAGCCTGGTGAGATTCAGCTTCCACCACTTGCCAGTGGCAGACAGGACAGCCACAGCCCCTTTGTGCCATTCGTGTCTTTGGGACTCTACATACAGACACCTCATGTTCCTTCTCATTACAGCAGCCCACCAAACAAGCTTTTCTCAGTTTGAAGAAGATGGCCCCAAATGGACTGTGACATTGATACTTAATGTACCCTAGCAGCTGCAGGCAACTTCTCCAAACATCTTAGACACTTTTCCCCCTTTCTTAATAAGTGTAATTAAATCTTAGCCCACTGCTTTGAGACTGACTGATCAGTTTTCACACATTTAGCCTGTTACATACAGAAGTAACAAAGTTCCTTCGTAACACAGAGCACACCAGGGAGAGAGATCAGGAGGCAGAACACCTTTCATTCCTACTTGGGTATGTTCTTAACCCAGTGATTTGTCACCGCTACCTAGGAGAGGAAAACAAACATAAAATTGCCAAGTGTATAATCCAAGTCCCAAAGCACTTGACATGAAAACATTGCTGTTATTTTTAAAGTTCGAGTATATCTTGTCTTGCATGCCAAATTTAATACAGTGTACACTTTCCCACTCTAGTCAAATAAGAAATGCTTAAGGGAGTGCCTCTCTCACTAGGGGCTGCCAGTACCAGATGCTGATTTACCATTCCTGGAAGCAGGGTAATGCTTTTGTGTTTCCAGGATCGGATCCGGCCTTACTGCGTGAAGGACTTCTTAATGTCACCAGGCAGGGAAGGCTCTGAACATGGTGCTGTGCCCAGAGCTCTACCGATGCTTCTCACGTGCAGAGCTTTTAAGAGAAACTCAAGGATGAAGACAAGTCACAGTCATAAAGTTTTAGTTGTGCTATGAAGACAAACTTCCTCAAATTCACAGTCACTAAGATCAATCTTGCTTATACTGCTTTCATACTGATGTATCACACTTGACCTTCTACAGAGCTGGTTCTGATTTACACTGGCATGATATGAGTATTAGACTTAGGGTTTGATTCAGGACTAGACAAAAAATCTGACTAACGCTGTCAACAGAAAAAGGAAGATCACATGTTGCCAATTGCTTTGCGATGATTATTGATCAATATTGAACTTTGAATTAATGTGCTGTCTTTTATGAAGTTTTCATAAAAGTTTGCTATAGATGGAAGTATGAATCAAACATCAGGACACTGCAAATAGTGAACAAAGCAGGGCATTACTACTTATAATGAGAAGAAAGAAAGAAGTGTTTCAGCTTATCAATCTATTTTCTGTAACTAATTTAGGCAAAGGCATTATCTGAGCTCTGTTTTATCAACCACTGTTTGTGACTGCTGCTTTTCTCTATCACAACACGTATCTAACCTCATTCTCCCGGATTATGACTTTCCTAGGATCTGACAGATTTGGCCAGTCCTATATGAAGACTGAGAATGAGGGTTTCCTGAAAAAGATTAGATACAAGTATGAGGGCAATCTTCACTCTTCTTTGCTCCTTCCTCCTCTGTGTTCTCTTTTCCTAGAAGGGAAGAGCCAGCAGATCTGTCTTGATCCACTCAAATTTTGCTTTATTTTATTTCTGTTCATTTTAGTGGCCACATGAATCCAATCTTTCTTACTCATTATAATCATGTATGGAGTAAAGGGAATACAGAGAAAGCAGTACTAGTTAAGAAACAGGCCGTTGGAGGCTTCAAGAAGCATCTGCCCTAAAAGACCAGAAGAGAAAGGCAAGGATGAGTACCAAATAGTTTAATACAAAATTAGAAAAACAGCATCTAAGTTAAGCCTCCTGTAATGCTGTGAAGAAATACAGAAGAAATGTTGCTGCAATTCATAATTGATGAGCTGCAGACATAAAGATATTTCTGAGCAGATCAGAAAAAAGTCATCTGTTAGTATTATAGCATGCCACTAATGTTGGAGGCTTAAAAAAATTTAAGTGGAGGCTCTGGTGGGCCCACTAATTGAAGTTAATGAAATATCACAGTCTAGATGTTACAGCATGATCATGGAATTTAACATTCCTTGACTTTACTCCCCATATTGTAGGCTATTAACATGGAACTAAAGCAATGTCCTAATTTCATGGCTATAACATGGGAATATTAACTATGAATATGTAACTCCATATGGAATGGAGTTATGTAACTCCATATATGTAACTCCAATGGAATACGTTCACCACTTCAGGTCTTTTAGATACAGTAGAAGTAGAGGAATACGGTCAAACTGTTGAAAGTTTACAGGCTATTATGCTACCTTCTTCCCCTAGAAATACCATCAGACCTCTTATTCCTCCACTGTGAAAAGAGATGAAAACCTGCCTCCTGCATGATATTTTGACATTTCCATAACCTGTCCTAGCTATAACAAAGTAAAAATTAAAGAAAAACACTTGAAACTTATGAATTCCCTGAAACTACCACTTAGCTTTCATATTTGAGTGATTTGCAGCCAGAGATTTGATCCAATTTGTCTTCTATTTGAAATGTTTTCACCTGTGCCCATTTCCAGGAACCTCTGGGTATTTTACTAGCACAGATGCCAAGTGGCAGATAGGTCTACACTGTAATCAGGAGCAGGTGGAGTCCTACCCGAGCCCATTGAGTTCATGCCAATGCCACAACGAACATGCAGTAGTATGGACTTCAGCATAGGCTGTATAAGTGTGCCTGGGATCCTGCATGTTTGCTTGGGTGGCTTGTTGCATTTAATGCCCTATCATAATGCTTTCACTCTTCCTGGCACTGAATCTCGCTTCACAAAACCTAGCTTGGGGTATGTCAACATCTCTGCAATTTGCAGGGCAGACCTAGCCCAGACCACCATGCATTGCTAGAGGCTTCAGATTTCACAGGGAAAGAGTTTTATTCTGGAATACCTGGAAAGAGCACAGAAACAACTCATATTTTGACCCAGATGCGCTGCTGTTAAAGACTATCTGGTCATAGCACTTATTTGTTTTGCACATAAATGCAGTTATTTTCTTATCCCGTCCCCAAGAGATGATCAGCACTGTAGTACTATAGCACCAGCCTCACGAAGAACACTCTGCAGATGTATGTCCATCTTGAGGCTCCCCCATCTGCCTGGCCTGTAATGAATCTTAAATTTTCGCAAGATCATTGCTTATCACCTGAACAAGTACTGAAGAGTAAATGAAAATAGCCATCCCATGAAAAAAAAAAATCATTTAATGGCTGAAACAAAATGCCATCACTACTGCGATAACAAAAGGCTTAAAGTGCATTACTGTCGCTTCTCTATACACTTGAGGGCTGGCTACTGGGTCAGATGGTGCAACAGTCCATGTAATCTCCTGAATGGAAAAAAATTAGGCTCAAAGTGCCAAATAGACGCCCACAACATAATATCAGGTAAAACAAACACACTCCTCCTAGCCCCCCTCCCCCCAAATGTTACAGAAATAGAGAGAAATTCCAGTCATTTCTCATTACTGTGAAGGTCAGCCTAGCTGGGAAAATTGTTTCTGCTTTACAATTCCCCAAACTGTAGAAAGCAGTTAGAGTTCTGGACAAAAACTAATGTTGCATTCAAAGGGAAAAGAGGCTGATATGGCATTGCTGCAGTAATAAGAGAATTTTTTACTCTTTCCACTTCCCTGTGAACCTAATCAACTGTGACATGAGAAAATATACTGGGCTCACCCAGCCAGAATCTGACTGCCACCTGAAAATGTCCTCAATATTCCACTGTTTGGGACTTTACAATGATCCTTCCGACATCAATTTTGTACATGTACATCAAAATGCCATTAGAAATGCTTACAAACACCTCCTGCTCACAGGCCTGCACTCAGAGTCCAATCGAAGTCAGGCTGTAAAGACTCCCCAGTGGTTGACTAAAGGTTTCTTTCGATTACTCATATGAAAGCATTTGGTTATGGAAAGGCATCTTGGAGGAGCCTGGGGGATCTAAAGATCTCCCCCTCGACCTCCCTTGTAAGCGCACTTGAATGTCATTAGGAGCAATATATATTGAAGGTACTTTAAAACCTGCCTTTAACATTTAATTAGTATCTGTTGACTTATTAAGTTTCCTCATTCTCCTTGAGATTTAACAAATAAGCCATACCTTTCCAAGGCTGCAAGTATCTGGCAAGGAGTGGGAAGGTGTACTGAAAGGAGGGAATGAGAACACATGGTATGTATATCCTATCACACTCAGTTACATGAATGGTTATGCTCCTGCCTTCATATACATGAAATAATGCACACATACACCACATACATGATGCAGCTGTAAATTAATTTAGCCTTGATAAATGCTTTGCATATTTAATGCATTTCTTAGTGACACTTTTATTATTTCTCAGTGATGAGAAGCTGAATAAATCTCATGCAACTGAACACAATGATATTATCATCCTCTTCTTTTGTTCTAATATTTACAGGAAATATTACAAGTGTTTGACATATAAATCGAGCATTTGACTGACTTTAATAACCATGTGATCAATAAGAAGTGATATTTTTACAGTCTAAGTTCAATATTTAAAGGGCCAGGGGTCACGGATCTTTATCAAAACACTAAGGCTAAAACTTCATTTTCAGAACCTGTAATTCCTCCTTTGTTTAAAGTCTGTATTGACCTAATATCATTAAAAGTCAAATTTTGCTCATAAAGTCTCAATCCTATTGGAGCTAGCATTTAGATATTTAGGGATTTATGTTAACTGTACATTCTAGAAGCATTTCAACACTTCCTTATATTAAAGTTTGTGTTGAGTGTCAGGAAGTCATTCAATACCTACATTACGATTATTCTTTATCCTCGGAAGATACCAATTATTTTTAAAAAAATCTGATCAACCTTCATCATACATATACTCCCTGTGTATCTTATACTCATCTTTCTGTATCAATCATCTTTTAAAAATTTCGCCCTTAAAGTAGCTTAGGAAACATCTTTTCATTTTGCATGATTGCAAAATGAAAATAAGCCAGATGCAATCCAAACACCAGGCAGCTCTCCCAGGAAAAGCAGTGCTCATGCTATGCTAAAGTGGCAGCTCTCCCATCCAAACAACTGATAGAATATCATGCAACCTATACATTCAGCCCCTCTTCTCCCCAGAGAGAACAAAGCCAAACCAGTCTTAGCTTACATCTGCAATATTTACAGAGCTCCTTGTGGGCTTGTCTAGCACTTACAGAAATTGTTCATTAAAATTTCCAGTGGACAGTTCTCGAACAGAAAAGACATACATAATTACACATAGTAAGTTACAGGCTCACGACCTTTCCCCGCTGTTGTTTAGAATTGTTTCCTTTGTAAAAGTTACCCTGTACACTGGGACAAGTAGGAGGATAAGTTCTCTTTCTGCCCTGATGAACAGTGAACTATTTATATTCCAAGACAGAAAAGTAAAAGCCCTCAAGCATTAATTATTCTGCCAAATCGGGGCACTCACCAGCACGTGGAGACCCTGGTTGAAGCCTCATGTCTGAATTAGGTGCAGTGAAAGGCTTGAACCTGATGCTAAGATACTGTTTCATAAGATGATTTCACCAGATGCCATGAACAGACTTGCTTTTCAGTGAACCTACAGTTTTCAACAAAAACTAATGAAAAAGAAGTCTTGAGTTGCC
Source organism: Astur gentilis (assembly GCF_929443795.1). Taxonomy (NCBI): domain Eukaryota; kingdom Metazoa; phylum Chordata; class Aves; order Accipitriformes; family Accipitridae; genus Astur; species Astur gentilis. The sequence continues at coordinate 3,715,143 of NC_064893.1, read as the reverse complement.
TGACTGTTTAAAAGAAGGTTGCTAGGCATTTTGCAAAGGAACAAGCTGTAGGAAAATGAGGGTGGCTATTGCCCTGATGATGACAAATCTCAGTTCTTGAGCTAAGTTTCCTTTGCTCAGTGCTGGACCATTTCATTGGCATGGCTGACTTTATTCCATAGGGCAAACCCTGGTCTGTCAGCTGTCAGAAGTGGGAAGTGTACTGATCTTTTCTTTCTACTTTGTGAGGAGTATCCTCCTCAGATCATTACCCCTGTTGCCTTGATGCACTGAATCACCCCCTGGGAAACTTAAAAACAGCACCCTAATGTGAAGATTATATTCAACAGTGTGCAGTTTTCCGGTTTACTGGAAAAATGTCAGATTCAGCTTTTCTAAGCACCAGGTAGTATTTCTGAAGCCCATGGTGATTTCCAGAATAAGGATTAATTTAAAATATATTGTTACAAATTTTTTTTGCAAATAAGTTTTAAACATTTTGATGGAAAAATTTATTGCACTATTATTATTTCCATTGGAATTGAAACTTTTTGAAAAGTGGTGGGCATTTTGATTGCGTTTAGGAAGCATATCCCTCCATAAGCTCCCAAAGAAAGTGTTTTGGTAGTACTGAAATTCCCCAGTTTGGGGCTCTTCATTTTGAATTCAATTTCTCAATGGCATAGGGGTGCATGTGCATATGGTAAAGTAAAATGGATGAAATTAGATTACATAGTTTTATTTCATCCTCGTGAACCTTTGTCAGCTACCCTGTTTTTTCTGTTTTCTTTTTCTGGTTTGGAGTCAAATATTTGTTGAGATCATGAAATATCCTTGGGTCCAATTTTTGCCGAATCCTAGCAGTAAGACTTTCTCCTGTGAAGAAATTACAAAACAGAATACAGCATGTCCAGAAAAAAATCCGCAAATTTCAATATCTGTTGCTCAGATAAGGGGCATGTCTCATCTGAAAATATGGCAACTTTTTTGGACAGTGCTGGAAAACAGGGCAGCATCTGGCTGGCCTTCAGACTTCCAAGTGAGGCTATAACCAGGAGTGTAATCTTACTTTTTGTGATCTGGATTAAAGGATATTGTTAACCTAAAGAAACATATTAAGGCTTTCAGAACCACACACTGAAGATGAGGCTTGCGTGTCCTTATTGATTCACAAAGGTAAATGGAGATGATGTATGCAAGTGTTGAGCATTTTAAGGTCCTGTTTAGGTGGATGCTTGTCAAAGCGTATAAAGCCAGAGAACTGGGAGACGTTTCTACATTTCACTAGGTGGTTTGAGGGGTTTTTGTAGGTTTTCCATATAAATGAATGCTATGCAAGCCATGGTTACCATGAAATAGGTACACGGTGTCTAGTGCAAAATGTCAGTAATGACTTTCTTCATAAGTAATAGCCCCACCAAAGGCATCTCAGATGTATATGCTGACACTTCTAACTGCTATTCTTATTCTTATTTTGTGAATAATTGCTCTTTCTGTATGTGACTGCTTCTTTTTCTGCTGACTCCATTCCCCTTTTGACCTGCAGACCCCTCAGATAAATATCCTAGGGATATCCTTGTTGTGTTTCAAGACAGAGGGTAGTTTAATGACTTGTGAAAGTGTCTGTTTCAGCCTTTAAATAATTTACATGTTACCATGTTTTCCTCAGTAAACTGTGGTTATCTCCCTTCTAGAAATAATAGGTAAACCATTCTTGTAACTTACACTTTATACAACACTACAGTTAGAAAACAAAAAATGGAATTATCACCTGATCATCTCTGCAGAAGAAAAGAATTAGGGTCTTTTGCTAACAGGAAACCTAAAACTTATTACTATACTTCACTCAGGTATGTGTGAAAAACAAACAAACAAACAAACAACAAACAAACAAACATAAAAAGGCAGACTTCTCAGCTGCCCACCTCTCAAGTAATTGGGCTGCTCTCTGGACTCACAAGCAACAGCACATCCCAGGGCAAAGCACATGTACAGTTGCCTTCAAAAGCCTTTTATTTTTCTTTTATTTGCTCACTTGGGGTCTGGACAGAAACTTCCTATGGGTCAGACCTGGCTCACAGACCATCAGTTGCATAGCTTTGATCTAAATGTGCTTTACTGCCCCTTCTAGTTTCCTTCTTGCTGGACTGCTGACTGATGGTCTACATACAAGGTTTTGTACTTTTCCTACTACTTTCCTTAGTGTGTTTTTACCAATTTAATCCTTAGTATCATTGAACTAGTGTAAATATGAATTGCTTAGAGGACTTATAAAGCACTTGTTATAAAGTTTCTTAATGATGATATCTTAATATGCTTATCTGTGAATTTATACATTTAAGAGTTCAGTAGCTCAAATAAACACAGGATATTGTATGAACCTGGCTGGCTTGGTCTGAATTTTGACATTTGCAAATTGTCAGTCTCCTATGATATAACCTATAGACACGAGCAAGATTCTTCTAAGAAATCCAGGGGCTGAAATCCGTGTTTTTGCACCTTCAAGGGCTAAGTAATAATTTCTACAGTTCACATCAATGGGAGTGATTCGACCCTTCTGAAAATTAGATCAATGCTTATTCAAGAGACTAGCATTAGACATTTGCACAGTGTTATTTAATTTTAACTTGTCTACACTCCCTTTGTCCAAAGGCTAATAGAATATAATTACACTAGGCTAGGAAAAAATTGATAACGTTGTAGGCAGCCTTACATTCAAAAATCCCTATTGTCACTTTTCCCCCCGATAACTCTGTCAGTGACATACTATTTTATCTCTCAGTCATAATCCAGTAAGATGAAAAATATTCTGAAAAGCAAACATATGAGGAAACAACAGGAGGTACACATCAACACGAAAGATGCAACAGCCCACCGTGCATGTACTAAAGCAAAGGTCTTCATTGCCTTACTATCATAACCATTGGGTTTAAGCCTCTTTTCACAGATGTCAAAGGACATTTTAAATTAGCTTCAACTATTGCATGACCAGACTTGATTAAGAGATGGTTTCTGCTGGACTTCAGCATGCTGAGTAATACCAACCCTGGGAACAGTGTAATGGAAAGAAAAAGGACAGGATTTGGAATACATTTGGTGCTTCATTTCTAGCATTTCCTCATTCTCCTCAACTCTTGATGTAGCCAAATATCTTCATATCCACTTCTGAACAAGATTTAGGCTACAATAACAAAGGTATATGATGAGCATATTTAACTAGCGCCATACTTTTACACAAATTTAAAAGCACTGCCCCTTTAACTAAATCAGTCCTCTACAACAAAATGGTGATTACATTGGGATAATTTCTGTATATACATAAGACCTTCATAAATACTTTACTATGCATTTGTTTCATGGCATGGATTTAAGTTTGAGAAGCTTCCCTCTCTTTCTGAAAAATTAATGTGAACATTTTGGGAAAAAAGAAAAAGAAAAGAAAACACACATAAAGAGCATTAAAATTCTGGCTCTCCAGCCCCAGGAGCTGATCTTACACATTTGTAGTTAAGTATGTTAGCAACTCTCAGCTGTTTTGCATTGCCTACAAATTACTGATGTTGATACAAGTTAAGACTGAGTTCTAAAGGTGTTCCTCTTACTAGTGAGCGCTTGCTTTTCAACATTTTAAAGTGAAGATGTGAACAAACCTTTGAAAAGTGACTGAATATTTCAATGCCAATATATTTTGCATGTAAAATATAAAAATCTCTGTGTGTTGCATTTGAAATCTGATAAATATTTATTATCAATGCTGTTTGCTTTTAATCTGTTCAGGATATCATTCCTCCAGCTCTTTAGTACTTAAACAAAAATGGCATTTACATTACAATATTGCTTGCCAACAATCTCATTTTCTGGTTTAGTCAGCAGCCTTCATGCTTGATTAGTCTTTAATTATACAAATACCTACATATTAAAAAAGTTTTCTTTTTTCCATACTTTGAGCATGTAATTATTTTCTCTTGCATGCAATAACCTTTAATTTTAGGATTAAGCAACTGATTCTCCTTAGTATGGATGGATTTTTTCAAGTGTTAAAGCAAATTTGGTTATTGTATTACGAGTAGGAAAATTAACTTTAGGAAAACCTTTCATTAGTGCATTTGACAGCACACTGAGCAGCTGACAGAAACTTCAAAATATTCAATATACTTGAAAACAAAATGGATACCAGTTCTGTGTCCTCTTAAGTCAACAGCAATACTACTCTGAATTCAGCAAGAGAGTGACTGGGGCTATATGATTCCTCTTTGGAATATTCCTTGCTTTTGTAGTACTAGTGTTACAGCAGTACCTAGATGCCCAATGCAAGATCAAGGCCCCATTGCAAAAAACTGTAAAAGTTTGCAGTCTAAAGAGATCAAACAATGGTGGGAGAATCAACAAAACAACAGAAAGACGAAGTGACATGCCAGTCAGTGACAGAGCTGGGACTGCAGTCTGGTGCTCCTGACTCCAACCACCCATTTACTAGAGCATTTTGCTTCCTGATGCAAATTATTTTTCCAAAGTGAATTCGGTAAGCACAGGCATAACTTGATAATGAGATTAGACCTAAATATGCAGATTGTATGTGGCAGTAAAAGAACTCCCTCCCTCCTTTCCCTGCAGTTTTTACTCATGAGAGCATGGACTGCCAAGTTTGGGTCTACAGGACTGACACATGTTGTCTCTATACCTGCTTGTACATTTGAAGTACAAGTGATTTCCCCCTAGACATACTCTTTGAATGTCTATGGGGAAAACATCAAGGATTTTTAGAATGGCTTGGTTTTCTCAGGTTTTGTTTATTTTTATATTTGTTTTACATGAACTGAAAATTCTGTCAGACACATTCTGATTGCTTGGAGAACATATTTCATAGTCAGAAGAAAGTTAAAAAAAAAGGAAGCTGTAATTCTATAAAGTTGGGGAGGGAGAAGAGGGGAAAGCTTGCTCCTGTCTCATTTGAGAGCTATGAGAAACCTCCTGCCAACTTCCCTCATAGTAGTGTTAGGTCTCGTTATAAAGTGAAAAGTTGCAGAGGTAGGACGGAAATTCACACAGCATCTTATTCCAGAATGGTGATCAGTGTTACAATTTTAACCTTTCACAATGCCAATCCTTCTGGGTTTTCTGTGTCTCTCTCCCAGTGGAAAAGGTCAGTAGGAATTCAGGCATTATAAATAACAAAGACTTTTTTTTTTTTTTCTCCCCTCTCCTCCCAACGTTTTCCTTTTCCTCCCTAAAATCAGGCCCTGTCCCTGAGGAATTAGACACTGATGGAAGCTGCACCCTCAGATGAATCCTGGGAAGGTGGGTGACTTCTCCTTACTTGCCCCTATCCGGACCTTGACCCGGTGCAGCCCTAGTTCTAATCATCTGCCCCCACAGCCCATGGAGCACCCATGTGTTGGCAGCTCTGCTTGGCACTCTGTGAGGTGTCCCCCCCCACCTGGAGAAAGGTCAAGAGGAGATCAGCCCTCTACCACCTCCTGTCATGTTCCAGCTGGAACCAGCATTACACAAGGATAGCACTGCCCAAACTGGGAGGAGAGCAACAAGAGACAGAGACAGCACTCCAGCTGGGTTTGGCTATCCAAATAGGATTATAAGGTCACTATGGTGAAAATCATAAGAACATTAGCAACTAAGAATTTTTATATCACTTGTTATCACGTTCATTCAGAATCATCTTCTGATACCAATTTATTGGCCATCACTACTACAGAGCACTGCTCTGTACTGTGACTGGGCCCATATTTTAGGGTTTTCCTTATAGCATCTGTATGTTTGCTAAGAGCCTAGTATCCTTCCAGGTCCGACTGCCTCCCTGATGCTTTTTACAAGCATACAAGTATTTCTTAAGAGGTATACAAAGATATTGCAGCAGTGATTGCTGCTTTAAACAATCTCAGCTCCTTTAAGAACCGAAATGCACCATCATCATTCCTTTAGTAAAGGGGATAATCCTAGCAATATATGATGTGCTATTCTCATACATCAGTTTTTCTCTTCTGGAAACTCAGCTTTGCCTTCCAATCTCTTTTACAAACATAACCTAGTTTGGTTCTCCAACTGGAAGCCTCACAGGATATTTGGTCATGCCTAAGCTATCAGAAACAAGTCAAATTCCTGTCCTGCACGAAATTCTTCTAATTTAAGATCTAATTTCTGAATCAAATGCAGATGAAAGATGCAATATTGAAATGTTTCAGCAAACAAAAAATTGCATTTGAAAATGGTGAAGTATTTCAGCAGATTTCAAATCATCACCATGAATTAAAATGTCTTCAATTTCTCTTGTTAAATCACTATTTTGTTAGGCAATTCAATGTAATAAATTGTTTGTATACAACTTAAGCTGATTTTAAACAAAAGCTATCCTCAGTTCTTTCAATTTCCCAGGCCTAAAATAGAAAATTAAAATGAAATTCGGGGCAGGAGAGAAACCAACTTTGTGGAATTACATCATTGTTGGAAAAGAAAAATCACTTAGAAAATTCCTGATCAGTTTAAGGTACTACAGTATCCAAAAAAAAAAAATTAAAAAATTGGGCATATTTTAAAGGTAAGACAATTTTATTTTTTTTTTTCTGAGACTCACAATGCTCATCTATTTTTGTGTTCTCTTTCCTTTACTTAATTTCCTTTCTCAGCTGGCGGCAAATATCTTCATTTCTTGACTTTTTCCTGGATCAGCAGCAAAAAATACAGTGGTGCTACAAGATGGGTTGTCCTAAAAATCTTTCAAACCTTGCTGGTGGAACGAATACTAGGAAACCTGCAGAAGACTTCTCTTCCAGATGAAAATTTTATGGTGGGGCCCCTTAAGACCCACAACCTATCTCCTTCTAGTATGGATTCAACCAGTGATTTGTAAGTTTGGGTTTTTTTAAAAAAAAAGGTTATAGTAGAATGTAGTATATTCGAAGTACATAATTTAAAAATAAATTTTAGGATCATCACATCTGTAAGAGACCAAGTCGGACTGTTGATTTTCTACCTGCCAGGACATGCCTTCTCATGTGCTGCTATATACCCATTTGCTTAAATGATCCTAATTTCCTCATATCCTAACCCACTAGGAGCTCTTAGAAATACACATTTTCTGACTTATGCCTGAGGTGGTAACCTCTGCCCTTTTAATTTTCTGATTTCCACATAATTAATTGTTGGTTACTTCAAACAAAAGTAGAAGGTTGGTGGAGAAAGGGGAAAAATGAAACAAGAGGGATTTGGAAAGCTCATGTTTCCAGTGCGACCCCTTGGATAAAAGGATATTTTTTTTCTTTTGCCTAATTTGTTTCTAGTTGCAGCACTAAGGTCAGAATAAGCCAAGAGAATGAATGGAATAAACGTCCTGATGGGCTGCCCGAAGCTGCCTGGTGTTACGGATCAGCATAAAACCAGCTCTCTTTCCTCTGCCTGGGCCGATGTAACTCACTGGAGTGGCAAATTACATCAGACCTACAGCTGTAACCCGACATTATGATTAATTTGATCAGTAATTTCTCCTGTTTTTCATTTTAATCGGTGTGACTATTCTGCTGTGGCAGGTCTTTCAGATCTAATTAAGATAAATTTCAGAGTAAAAGACTTGGCAGAATTTTCGAGTCAAATCCGAGCGTCAAGTGTGAAGACCTGCAGCACCAGTCAATCAATTTCCAGTAAAGACGGCAGGCTGTAACTCAGCAATCAACCCATTAACACTTAAGCAAATTTCATAATCTCCAGGCCTGTGCTTAGTCACTCTCTCAAAACATTCTGGCTACCAATAAAAAAGAAAAAGTATTACTATTTTTTTAAACACCTGCTCTAAACTGCCTCTACTAAACCCACCAACAGAATCCACAAATGGACACTCTGATAGATCTCAGCAATACTGCTGAAAAAAGGCTTAATTTTGGACTTTAAAATACAGTCTGGAGTGGCTTTTTTTTTTGTTCTTTCTTTTTTTTTTTTTTTTTTTTTGAGGCAGTACCTAAAAGCTGAGCCACCTCTTTTAGGTGCTTCTTTGTACAAGGAGCCTTGAATGATACAACATCAGGGCTATACCACTTCCAGAACATTGCTCCTCAATCAGATTCAACAAGCCCACTAGGTTCTCTGTGTTCACTTGGTCCACTGGCTTCCAAGTAGAAGAATTTTTTTCCCCACAGAACTAGAAACCAGTGATGACTTCTAATTTTTTTCTTTTTTTTTTTTTTTTTTTTTTTTTGCTTTATTACAAAGGCGTTAGGGGTATGAAAATAGGGAGAAATAAAGTAATGTTTTGGGATATTGTCTACTTCCCTGAAATTTTTTTGAAACATGAGTGCAAAGAGAAATTAAGAGAAATGAATGCTAGCAAAACAGATCCACTGGATTTAAAAGAGTATCCGAGGGGCTGTGTCAATTTTTTCTGTCCCTAAGATCTCCAAGGGTACTCCTCTCTGCCTAGAGAGGCTTTGGAAATAGAAGAGCTTATGGGACATGGATACTTTCCCAAATTTTTCCTGGGAGGATATTATTTATTTATTTCCCCATTTATTAAATACTTCAGTTGCTTTAGGGAGTTATTAAATGCTCCCATTTCAGGAGCCAGAGCTTGCTAGGCAAACAGTTCCACTTTCCTCTCCTTCAGAGAATTCTCTAGCAAATGGTTTCCTATATTACCCTCAGCTTCTGCCCCTTGGGTGCTAATAATGCCAGTTGTTTTGCTCGAAGATTAATTTCCTTTGCTTTAAATGTGAGTCAGACACCAGTACTCCTTGTGCTTCTGAAAATAGTAACACTTGCAGAGTATATTTGGATGGACCAGGCATCCAGTGCTCCAACTGAGAGAATGTTTCCTCAGGGAATGAAGAGACTTGCTTATAAAGTCTCTTTGAGAACCCTTAAACATCTCTTTGCTCTGTTTAAATGCAGTATTCAGCAGCTTTACAGTGTGAAGTCCCAACGCCTCAAAGACCCCAAAAAGCAGTGGGCTTCTGGAAGCAGGAAGACAGCTGAGGAGGAGATCTGAAACCCTACTCAGTCCTGTGGATGGCTGCAGTCTTACATGTAACTGAAACTAGCCTTTCTGTGGAAATGACGCCCATGCATCTCCATGTAGACACGAAGGGTAGCAGCCCTCAGACAAGCTAGCCATGCCAGGAAAGCAGCTTGCATGCCTCTGCCCTGTGCACCGGGGGCCAGGGAGCATGGTACAGCACAGTGCAGAGACACCTGAGTGTCCGGCTAGGACAAACTGCCATCTTGCCTTATCAGAGTGGCCTAGGTGGTGGCAAACCCAGAAAGGGTGAGGAGGATCATGGAAGTGCCCAGAAGAGGTGAGAAGAGAGGAAGAAAGGAGGCCCTGGATGCACCGAAACTCAAAGCCAACAATTTCTCAGGCAAGGTTCAAGTTTGTGAACAGTAATGTCTTGCGTGGTTCACGGAACTACTGTAGTGCCGGAAGGGACAGCACAAAAACAAAAGGAAGGGACCTGAATCACAATAGCATTTGCAATGGGTAATAGCATGTGTGGGTGTGGTACATCAGTATGAGCATGACTTTCTAGCTAGTGGAAATTTTTACACAAGTGCTTGCCTCTTCCACTCGTGAAATCACCTTTATCAACCCACAAAAATAGCTGAAATACTGTAAGAATACTCAGAAATTCAAAACTGTCAGTAGAACAAGATGTTCAAATCTTTCTGGACCTGATTCAAACAAGCAGGGGATGAAATATGCAAAATATTCTCAACAGTTCACCAAACTCAACTCAATTTAGCTGAGCGTAGGGGAGTTTCCATGCTATTAGTTTAGAGCTGAGACCTAGGTCTTGCCAGTACCTCCTGGAAATCCACCCAAGATCAGCACTTCAACAGGCTCACTCTAATCAGCTGGTGGGTATGAACCTTCCTGAATAAATGTCTGCTGTACGTGTCTATATTATTGCGTGTACGTGTCATTGCCTTGTGATGTGCAATATCTCATTCCCTATTGAAACCAAAAATTAGGAAATTTTGGAAAATGTGTTCAAAGCACTGCATTTGCTCAGTGTTTATAAAATATTTCTTTGTCAAACTGATTGCTAAGTAACTTGAGAACAGATTGAGTCATACATTGCACAGTATCATATGCAGGAAGAAGGGTAGATAATTTTAGCAAACCAAAAAAGCCCCTCAGTGGGATTACTGGTGTCATAATCCTGACCAAGTTTTCCTGATCTCAGGATTCAATAAGCATGAGAAAAATACAGCAGGTCTTGGATGTGAACACAGACATAAAGACAGCCCATGACTATAGGCCTTTCAAACTTATTCCAGCTGCCTTCCTCAAACCAACAGACACTTGGTTCTTTCTTCTGTATCTTAAATATATGTAAATTTATCGAAGTGTCACTAAACACTGAGATTTCTTTAACGTAGATTTTTCCTTAATGAGAAACTAACCAGTGAATGAGGTTGTGTGGGAAGGGAAAGGGCGGTTTGGTTTTTCTGACTGCTGGAGCCTCAGGCACCTGTGGACACATTCTCTCTCATTTACAGTGAGTGTTTCAGCCTTTCTGCTTTTCTTTTCTCCTTTGTTATAAAAGTGTTGAGGTTCCAAATACATTATTTAAGATTAGTATGAAAATTTAATCTGAAAGAGGTTCTGGTTTTGCTATCCTAGAGTTTGCTATTACTTGGAAGATTTTTCTGCTGTTGTCATCTCACTTCCCTTCTTCCCTCCTTTTATTATTGTTTTTTTTCTCACTCATCATCTTCCGTCAGCTGCAGTTGTTGTAGGTAGGCTTCTATAACAAAAAGGTGCTTTAGGAAAGAGTTCTGAAAATGGTCAGAATAATTTTACAGTGGGGCAATCCCTGGGGGATTTCCTGTTTGTCTGTTCCTATTCACACATGAACAGAACAGTAGAAATCATTGGGAATTCTTCTGTTCCTATAGTGCAGCTCTCCCTTTGTAGATCTAGCTGTGGGTACGTTCATCTTATCCATAGCACTAAAACATACAGTGAGTGTCAGCACCAGAAGCTAACCTCCATTTGGAGCCAGTTAAATATATGTTGCTAATACAAAATGCCTTATTCTGGTAGTCAAGCAGAATAATTGGCTCCTTAGTACTTGGCTGATCTGATTTTATACAGCATATAATCAAGATCTTATGGCTCCAGAAATTTAATTGAATGGAAACCCTGTAAGAGGTGCTAACTATGCTTTGAAGTTGCAACATGCTGACCATTCAAGAACCTGTGTAATTTGCCATGTAATAACACTAAACATTCACAGGAGAAGCATATTTGGAGAAGTGTATTTTCCCAGAAGTAAAGGCTTCGAAGTCCCTGATATGCAGCATCAGACAGGTTGCCTTTCACCTCTGGATTCCTTTGTCTAAATCAATTGATGCAATGAAAGTAAAAATCAGACTATGATTATCTATATGAGGAATTTCACCATTTTAAAATGCAAGGATGAAAGTCTTCCATCATCTACCTGACCCACCACCTCCTGAAATACAGCTCTGCTTTGGAAAATTCTCCTCTAGTTTGTTGCCTTTTGCAAATCAGCGATGACTCTGGTTCTGCAGTGTTTTGCTTTTACCAGCATAAATCTAGAGCATCATCGCTAATGTCAGCACAGAATCTAGGCACTGGAACCTAAAGTGAGATTTTTCATCTTTCTACACAATCATTAAAAGACTTCCTAAAAATAATAGTTTTGTAACTACCATTCAGCCCACTGAACTGAGTAAAGAATAGTGATAAAATTAGAGCAGAGTATTACAGAACAATCTGACAAGAATCGTTGTGAGACTTTTAGCTGGTGTACACTGCACCAGTATTATTAATTTCTGATCAGCTAGCAAAAGTACCTCACCCAGGTATACCTAAGCAAGTCACTTTCATTTAATTTGCCTTCTGAAGGACATGACAGCATCTGTACATTTTGAGATGTAATTGCTGTTATCCTTCAGTTTTTTGAAACAAACACAATCATCCTCCTGAATTACTGACTTTCCATGACAATTTTTTGAGGTTGCATTGTTCTAAACTAATATCTTTCAGACAGATCCTGAATAATGTAAGAGGATAAAGCCCACATGAAAAAATCAAGAATTCAGAAATGAAATTTAAGCTGTCAAACTTTAACTTAGTTGATCTTTATTCCCTTAATATTCTTCAAACAAAACCCATTTCATTCTGGTTCATAAAGAACATTACCTTAGAGGCCATAATATCTCTGAATTTTGTTCTAGGTCGATTTTTAAGTTAAAGCATTAGACATTAAAAAAAAAAATCCACATTCTAAGTAGCTATTATGAACTGGATATATGAACTGCTGTGAAATGTGTCCTCCCTCCTTTTTTTTTTTCTTTCTTTTTTTTTTTTTTTTAATGTTTGCACAGAAGAAAAAAATTTCAGATCCAGTCCTCAAGCTAGATGTATGGGGGGTAAAAAACCTTTTCACTGCAGGGTTTAGAATGCAAAGACAAATTTCATAGAGATCTTACCACTGCTCTGCTTCAGAAAAGTACCCAAACACATCCTTCAACCATATATAAAGTGCAACAGCAGTTTCTCTAGAAATATTTCTGAGTGTCACTTGTTTGCATATTAAAAAGTCTCACCATTCTCAGCAATATGACAGACCATGTTTCAAGTTCTTTAGTATTTCTTAGGGAAGCTTAAGAAGTAGTACACTTGCTTTAGAAATGCTGTAGAAATAGCTAGAAGGCCAAACTAATGGCCCTACACACATCACTAAGGTGAGGCCTGAAGTACCATCCTGAATTCTGGCTTCTCTTCTGGATGTCAGCACACAGTGTATTTGTATCTGTGAACAAACTTTGGGTTTTCATGGCTATTTAAATGGCAAGAATCAGAGACGAAAGAACATTAAAAATACTTATCCCCCAATTTATTAGTAACTCTTTAATGTTGAGCCAGAGCTGACAGCTAATGACTTCTAGTTCCTTGACTGATGTTCTGAAAGTCTCCCAGTCACGCAGCTAGCTTAGCAGTACTGGCTGAGCTCAGCCCAGTGGGAATGCCAGAATTCTCATGCTAGTGTCTTTCATTAACTCTAATCTCAGTTCCTAAAAGGTTTAGGGGGTAGTGTTTGAACTAAACCCACCTCAGAGTACCTCATTCCCTCCTTCCACTTCTGTTGAGTCTGCCACATCCAGACTGCCCTCAGAAGGGTAGTTGTGAAGATAAGCATGCTAAAGAGAGCAATGTGCCAAGGTATCGCCATGAAAACATTGACATTGGCACCTCCTGTGCAAGGAATTATTGGTTTTACTCACTTCTATTGTACTTCTGCAAGTGAGATGTGACCCTGGAGAGCTAACAGTAGAAAGTGCTTCTACTGGCCTGTACCCGTAGGTCACAGATGAGGCTGGAAGTACTCCAATTCAGTTGAGATTCACACTGGGACCAGAGGCTGTATGAGAGCTAAGACTTCAGATTCAGCGTTAGTACAACCCTCCTGAGGTATGTTCACTGAGATAATCCAACTTCCTCCCTACCCCAACTCTTATGTGTGCATTTGCTTTGTTTGCAAAACTGAATGCCTTTTGAAGCACAATATTTAGCAGGCAGTTTTAGCAACATATAGCATATACAGTTAGTGTCCATACATTACAGCTGTACTAAGACAATAAAATGTAACAGAAGCTCCTCTGGAAATATTCCTGTCTGTCAATAATCTGCATACTAAAGAGTCCCAAAGCACTCACTAGCATGATAGACTGGGCATTAAGTGGTGCCTAAGTAACCCTTAAGACAATACACAGAAGAAGCTCTAGGAACATTATGCTCTACTATAAGAAAAAGCTCAGGAAGCAAGGACACCTCTCTTGTGGACTTTTAAGTCTATTATCTAAACCATTAAAAAATCATATTTGATGCAATTTAGTTGAAGCTCAGATTAATGCAGGTTTAACTGGCCACATGGCAAACACAGCTTCTTGTAAACCAATTCCCTTAATTGTTTGAAAAAGGATTTTTTAATTACTAAGCTAATGCAGTTTAATTTCTGCAGGAAATGGAGCCGAATCCATCAGTGTGGATAAAACCTTTAAAGTGGGGTCTCAAAATTTAAAGAATAAAGTGAATAGAGACTTTGCTGGTTTCTAAGTGCAGTTCAAGTGCCCCGTTAAAGACACTCTGCTCACTTCACAGACTACCCTGGTGTTTATTCAGACTCATACTTGTGGGTACTGTCAAAGCTGTTCTTGCAGGATGTGAATATAGCATGACACATGTAGTGCGAGAAAACCCAAGTATAAGAAATCAGGACCACTGGATCAGACCTCTTCTGTTTCTGCCCAGGAATTCCAAGACAGGCAGAGCCCAGCATTAGTGTAGGTGCCACAGCTGTTGGTCTATTAAAAAACATCTGTGTCATTGGAGTGAGCATCTAGGAAAGGCATTAACTGGCATTCTTAGCTTTGGAATATATACTGAGACTCTTAACAGAAGTATTTGATTCTTAGCAGGATAAATGTCGGGACTGTGATTTCAAGAGGAAGGATAACCCATCCATCCCTTACACACATTCACCAGCAGAAGCTTTATTTCTTTTAGGAACAGTCAGGATCATCCTCTAATGAACAGCTAACTTTGCTGTCCTTATAAGTTACCACAAAGGGTGAATGACTGCTGGACGAATGCCATTTGCAAAAGTCACATGCTGAATCCATGGAAAAAATTACATCATTTTCCATGGGTTATATGATATGGACTTTAAAAGCAAAAGAGGAGCAGACTAGGACCATCATTAGTTATGCTTTTCTGGCTTATCAGGCCTTTTAGCTGTTCTAAGCTGCGTGCCTTAAGGACTAACTAATACGAGGTAGAATTTCTCTTCCTGTATGGTCAGAAGGTGTAACCTTCACTTGATTTCCCCTTAGAGGGGGAGAGTATGCACTTTCTGTTGTTAGACTGTCAAAGACTTGTACATAACGTCCTACCTGCAATGGATTTGGTGAAGTAAGAGGAGATGGAAGGCCATGCCCTGGTGACTGGCTAGGTTTCTGGGGGGAGCTGGAGGACTGTGGGGCTGGAGGTGGTTGGCTCTGGCTCTGGGACTGTGTTTGGTTCTGCTGTGGTGGTGCTGACGGCTGTGGCTGCTGGGTCTGCTGGGGTGGCTGTGGAGTCTGTGCCTGCTGACCTTGCTGCTGCTGCTGGCTTTGCTGCTGCTGCTGTTGCTGCTGCTGACCTTGTTGCTGCTGCTGTTGATGCTGGAGCTGCTGAAGATGCTGAAGCTGTTGAAGCTGGGAGTTCAGGGATGAGGTAGCTGTGAATTGAAGAGAGGGAAGGGAGTTATGTAGGTTTCAGTAATACCTACTGTATTAAAAATATTCTGGATTGAATTCTTATTCTGTTACATTGTGGGGCATACTGCCCACTGAGGTCAACTGGCCTCAGACTTCAGGTTGTGGCAGGAAACACGTTCCCATCAATAACAGACTGTGGTTCTGCCAGTGCAGTTCTGTGGTAAGAGTTGGACTTCACTGGAAGCAATGAAAACAAACCTTTGGAAGGGCTACACCTCTCCGCACAGGACAGGCATCAGAGCTGACCAGCAGCCTTTGCTCAGACAAGCTTACCAGTGAAGCCAATGGAAATTTGAAAAAATGGAAGCCTGCCTAGAGAAGAGGCGAACAGGATGCCACTGTACACAGCATAGCAAGAACTTATAACATGAACTGGTGTGGTTATATAAAGGAGAAGAAAACCATAGTTGTAAAATAGAGGATGCTCTGAAAAGAGCCTTGTCATGTCTTTATACAGCAGACGTCAGGAAATAAAACACTCAGCTGTAAAATTTCTTGTGCAATGAATACGTAGCAAAAATACCCAATAAAATGTGTGTGCCTTTGAAATTAGCACTGCTCCTTATCATTCACATCTAAAAGCTGTAAAGCTCCTCTTATGAAACAGGGTGCACTTGCACTGCTGACTTACTCCTGGCAGTAAAGGTCCGTCATATTTTGCTAGCATGTGCTCCAAATGTGAGGCTTGGAAACCAGTGGCTCACATCAACCCGCTGGCACAGAGAAGCAAACTTTATCTCCCAGAGACACTTTCAAATTGACTAGGGCATTCATTAAATTCAGGAAGGCAAGAAGTGTGCCACAAGGATGTCACCAAGGAAGAATAGCTTTAAGCAGCAGCCAGAACATCACAGGAACCTGATGCTTTCTGGTGTTGTGCCCTGAATAAGTCACCTGGGTCTCCAGTCTCACCCACTTTAATCAACATCTTAGGGGTTGTGGTAGACAGCTGTAAGATCCCAAGAGGAATGGCTTACAAGGTTATTGCGCTATTTTGCACTCTGTATACTGCTTTGCCAACACCACTCTGTATTCTAATTTCCATCAGCAGAAGCCAAAGTAAACTGGGAGTAAATCAAATTTGTTATTTCTAAAATGGCATTCAGATTTCCTGGCCAGAAACTCTGTTCACCAAGTTATTTGTGGATTGGCAGATAAAGCCAAGTCATCTCCACTTTCTTTTCATGCCGACATCCCTATTTCAGCTTTCTAGATGTCTATGCCCTGGGGATGAACCTGAGGTCTTGGTATGACTGATGAAATCAATGAGCCATGAACTGGAATAAGCAAAGAAAAAAAGAATAGAAAACAGAGAAAGATGAGGCAGAATGGGTAAGCCAGTATAGGCTTTATGAAGGAAAAGTAAAAGGCTTGGTAGGAAGAGCTGTTGGTCATCCATTCCTATAATCGTTGGTGCTCTAAATTTTCTTTCATCAGAGGCAGGAATCAAGCTACAAATATGCCTTTACAAGAATTATAGTCATGTATGTGACTTCAACAAAGAACCTGAATAATGCAGAGAAGGAGGACTGGTAACACCAATATATTTCCATCAGGAAAGTTCCTGATGGAAGTTTTGTGTTTCAACATAAAGCAGAGTGACCACCAGATTAAAAACATGCATGGTATTTCATGCAAAAGAAATCAGCCTGGAGAAGTAAGGGTACACTCCCATCAACTCCATGATCAGAACTCGTACCTAAATGCCCCAAAGCCAAGAGGGTAGTAAGTGGAAATATAATCTAAGGCATATGAAAACAAAGAATGGAGAAGGTGCATATACAAGAAAGCAACTGCACAGACAAATACTAACCATAGCGTGAAGCACCTCAGAGAGCAAGGAATACTATTCACCAATTCCATCTGTAGGTATACACACTGAGGCAGAAAGACCCTTCCCATTCCCATGAGGAAAAAACTAATCTAGACCAGGTCTTTATCTTGTGCAGGCCATTTCCTCACCTGTGATAGCTTAGCTGTCTGGACAAACCTTTGATAATCAGAACCAAGACTACAAATACAACGTGCCCTTACTGCCTCCACAGACTCCAGTATAGAAATTAATGCAAAGACACCCTACAGAAGCATAACTTGTAATACATGCCGCTCACAGAGAGGAATGAGGGACCGTTTTATATCCTATGTGCACAACTGGACAGGAAGAGACAAAACTTTCTCTATAGTTATAGAGAGTTATAGAGAAACTCTCTATAACTATAGTGTGTGTGGGGGGGGGTTGTACTGCAATGCTCCCCAAACCCTTTTGCTCCCACAGGGCACTCTTAAAGGCCACAGCTTGGAAGAATGGATTTGTCAGAATGCCATACTTTGTATGCAGGGCACTTGGGACAGGCATGTAGTAGGGGACAGGCAAAAGCATTCGAGGTGGAGGAGAAGCCATCTACTGCAACATTTTTTGAGCACAGAACATGTTTGGCTCCTGGAGGTATGCCTTTTAGCTAGAATTTGGAAAATACGGCCAATAATTAAAAGAATGCTGGCACTATCAATTTGAGATAACATGAGGTAACATAGGACAGAGGGATCACTATGATTCTGATAACATAAAAGTGCAAAAACAGGGCAGTGCTAAATTTTTGTCAATGATCTTATGATTGAACTTACGGTATGCAAAAAATATCTGTTGATATAATATTAAAGACAAAAGCATCACTGCTTGGACTTCTTAAAATGTTGACGTACAAGATAAGAGGAGAAGAATGGTAAAGAAGCCCAGAGTGTAAAATAAATGAAGTTTCTTGACAAACTAAAACAAACTAAGGGGTGGTTACATTACATTGCAGTAAGTTTATTATTTTGTGTGTTTGCATGTAGCTCAGAGCAATCAAAAGATTAATATTTAATAATTATTCATATTAGTGTTCACCACAGAGTATATGATTTTCTTTGAGGATGCTTTCCTTGAAATATTGCCAAACAGTGATATAAGCGGTCTTGCGAAATTACAATCTAAAGCATAGATACGGATATACAGAAATAGTACTGATATGTTTGTTTACCATTGGACAAAAATCCACACTTATTGAAATGCGGTTTTCCTAAATGTATGAATCTGCTAAAGAAAGAAAGATTATATTGTTGCATGTGTTGGGATTTACTTGCTAGAACAGCCATCCTAATGGTGTAGACCACAGTTTCATTAATGAGTCATGCCTTTGATCAGCTGTTGAATTACATTCTTAAAAATTAAATCTTCAAACTTCCATTCTCCACAAGACCAATACTCTCTTTAATGGACATTTTGATTTGCACATTCTTTCTTCTGCCAATATATAAACAAGAGGCAGAATCTAGAGGGAAGAAAAATTGGAAAAAATGCCTCAAGAGCTTTTTTTTTTTCACCTAAAATTTTGCAGGTTCAGGTCCTACTGAGCTGCTAATGTAACCAATGTCGAACGACCATCACCAACGTACTTCTGTGCATTGACAATGTGAGCAGGTGCAATCACTCAGGAAGCCTGATCTGTCCAATGAATGAAGAGAGTCTGAAGTTGACTTGGAAGTTTGTAAATTCTGTGGGCATGCCCAGCACTCCCAGATGATGGCTTGATACAGAGATTTTTTTCATCCCCATCCAGGAGCAGAAAAGCTTTGCATTCAGTACTGCTCAATACTTGAATGTTGACCGAAGCAGGAATATCAGTATCTCTACCATTCACTTTTGTACTGGAAGCACACTCATTCTTGCAGGGGCGGAAGGTGGTCCCTTGGGGAAAATTTTGTCGATGGAGAAAAGTTACTTCATGGAAAAGGTTCCAAGTTCATTGCCAGCAACTGCACAAAATTATTTAAATAACTTCTTGTCTTTTCATATAATTCCTTTAAAAAGCCTCTCCAAAGCCTACTATCATGCTGAGCTATAGATTGCATTGAAGTGGCTTAGTGAGGTATGATTGTTTAACATGCTGTTGCTAAACAAACAGATATGGAATTGGAAGACAGACTGTTAGATCAGACAAGGCTTTCCCAAAGCCACACAGTAGGTGTACTGCAAAGGTGGATTTAGGGCTTCGGATCATGCCTGGAGTCCAGTGTTCATGCTGCCTGATTGCACTGCCTCTCACAATGTGTGTACTATCCGCAGCAGGGTTTGTGTCACATTATTGTTTGTAATCAAATCCAATCCAACTCCCAGAGCTTGCTTGCATAGCTCATCCATTATAAATCGTATACCTGTCCAGCATTTGTCACTTTCTGCAGAGCTTGGAGCCTGATGGAATTTCAGGTGGTACAACAGTGCTATGTCTGCATGTATAAAAGATAACATGCACCACCTATCTCACAGGAATCTTTTTATGACTTACTGGCTAACAGCTGGCTAAAACTTTGACATATCTTAAGTGAGAAGTGCCTACTTTCTTTCAGAATTGCATTCAAGAATTAAAAAGGCTTGCAAAAAGTTCTTTCTATGGTTAAAAAAACCCCAACATAAAGTACATCACTTTAAAAGAGAGATAATTAACTAAAAATGCCTGCAAAATCCACAAAAGCTGTGTGACATTTCAACTTTCCTTGAGAAAAATACATGTTGAATACATACCAGGTATCCAAGAAGATAGTAAGAACTAATATCTACAAAGAAACAATGCCATTGAGGGGTTTTGAAACTTCAGTTTTAACTATAATTTCTTGATTGTTGTTGTGCCATGGCAGACTTCTTAAGGGATCACCCCACTTTTTATGATTATACTTTAAGCGGATTATGCCTAGTCACAGTTTCAAAGCATTTACATTAGAATGAGAGATACGGAGTTAAGTGGTGCAAATGGATGGTCAAGAGGCAGTGAAAGCAAACTTTCTGATCTGCCAGGTCACCTACTTCTATACTTGTCAAAGACCTCAGACTACTTTAAGGACTAAGAGAAAGTTATGATCTAAGGAACACACTCCTGGGCTTCCTTTAGGGGATACCTTAAGCACAATGCTGCTATGCATTTACAATATTTACATAAAATGTATCTTTTCATGTTTCCCTTGTATCTTCTGTTCCTTTGCTGGTTACCTACACAGGAAACTGAAATGAAACTAAAATGCCCCTCTGTCAAGTAGAGTGGTGCGATGGGAAGAATTCACCTCTGATGCAACCATGCTGAAAGAAGCAGTCTGGTCCATAACAGGGGGAATGACTGAATCTTTTTCTTAGTGGGAAAACTGAAAAGGCTTTGTCTTCAAATCCCAATCCTGGTCATATTCATTGAAAGTAGTATCAACTGCCTGCTGCCTCTGGCTAACATATTATTGCATAAGTATGGGAATGGCTCGGGTTGTATTTTAAATAAAAATACACATTTTAAAGTTTAATCACATTTCTCCAAAAAGCAAGATAAGTAAGCCCACAAATGTTTATATAATGAAAATAATATAAGAATTAGGACTCTCTTCACCTCTCATTCACAATATAAACTCAGATTCTTAAGACCTCTATAGTGCTTGGCAGAAGATCAAATTAATGTTCAGGGATTCAATTTGTATCTAAAATCTGCTCTTGTGGATAAGCTTCACATAATGTCTGATTTGTTTTATTAATGTTTTGTGCATGTTTGTTTCTGCATAAAGAGGAAGAAGGGGCAGGAGGAAGAAGAAACAATTTTAGTCTACGATCTATTGTGCTACTCTAACCTCCTATTTACATAATTGCATAGATGTTCTTCACTGCCTTGATACAATGTACAATGGACTAAAAAGAAGAAAATCATACATTAAACCTTCTCCTATTTGACTGAGCACAGAACTTGACTCTTGCCTTTTCAAGGGCCTAATGCCTTTTTCCACTTCCCCAGTAACGGAGAATGGATTTGCATTGCCTTAAACTGAAAAGTGTAACTAACTTAAGCATCTGGGCTTGTGTTTGAACTGACAGGGCCCACTTTTTTTTCCACCCTGTTGTTTCTCTTCTAATGAGGTGTATGCCTTTTTTTTTTTCCTTTGAAACAGATTTCTAAAGATTGAATACACACGCTGAACACTCTAATGCAAGCCTGTATTTACACTGTCTCCCGCCTGGGTAATGAGGGGTAGGTTAGCCAAATACCCAACATGTTT
This sequence comes from Astur gentilis, assembly GCF_929443795.1. Lineage (NCBI taxonomy): Eukaryota > Metazoa > Chordata > Aves > Accipitriformes > Accipitridae > Astur > Astur gentilis. The sequence continues at coordinate 3,693,810 of NC_064893.1, read as the reverse complement.
TTCCATATGCTTGTTTTCTTTTTGAGAGCAAAATGTGAGTCGTCTTAAATATGTCAGCACCCTCTCTGTGAAAAGAAAAAAAAAAAAAAAAAAGGGTTGGACTTGTGGCTGAAGAGATTAGTAATGGGATACAGAGCATATTATTTCTAAATCACTGGTTCAAATCCAGTCGAGGTCAATACAGGGAACAAAAGTCACTGCACTTCAATGGCACTTTTGAGTGTTTTCTACCTTATAGAAGATGTATTAGATGTACAGAAGACGCATTCACACACAGATACCCACAGAGAGCCTGCATTGAAAGCAGTCTGCCACACAGTCAAGGTAATAAATTGATGGTCTCCCAATACCTATTAGGAAGATCATAAAGACTACGGCCTTGGATGGCATCAACTGACATCTTTATTTGCACTTTCAGCAGAGAGGATAAGGATAGAAGGAGTAAGGAGACCAAGTCATCTTCCTCTTCCTAAAGGTGATCCCTCAAGGATACAGCTGCAGAACGCAGATGGGGTTATGGGGAGAAACTTGCATTGCCAATGCTCCTCTGTACCAATTCTGCAGATAAACAGAGGGCTTTGCTTTCTACTGTTGTCATATCCAGCATCTTTCATGAGCACTAAATTCACTTTAAAGAATATAGGCAATAAAAAGGAAGTATTAAGAAGAAAACCATCATAATTTATATGGTGCCTGTGGTGTCTCCACATTTTGATGAATACTGGAACTTCCCTGAAAAACGATCCACTGCATTAAATAAATCTGACATTTTTTTTCCTTGCCAAACCTTAAAATGTATAAAAATCCACTAAAATCTTAAGAAAAAAAAAAAAAAGGAAGAAAAAGTTGTTGTTCTAGGTAGGGAGCTTGACTAAGCATCAGGGCAAGTATATTTGGAATACTTCCCATTTTGAGATAATCTAGGGGCTATTTTCCTCCAGTTTATGACAACACTCTGTGAGTAAAGTTCCCTGAGTGTATTGTAAAAATTGCATTAACCTATTTAAAATGCCCAAAGGCAAGAACAAGCTGGAGAAATTAGACTTTAATAAGCCATTTGCTTCCTCAGCTCAAATGGGACCTTAAGCCTCATAATGTACAGATGGCTGAAACATTAACTGGAGTCAGGGTATCATCAAGACACAGGGGATCAATCAGGGAGTTGTCTCGGGACTCTCATGCAAAGACAGGCAATTAAAAATCCACCATAACATAGTCTGAGGGCAATATAAGTGTTTGAATGCCAAAGGCTGAGTGTCAAGTAAGTGATATCTAGATCTGTTAAAGTCCTAATTTTACCAGTGTGATTTTTATGTGTGTGTGTGTATGTGTGTGTGTGTGTGAAAACATGACTCTCTCAGAGATCAGGGGGCAGGATCTTAACATCAAGTCCTTATGCCAGATAAAAGCATTTTCCTAGTTACAGAGAGCAGGACTGGTCCCAGACTGTCCAAGAACAGAATAGTGTTGGAATGGAAAATCAAATTGAGTGGCATGGTGTTCCTACAGATTGGATTTCCAGACCATATTGAGCCCATAAGACTGTTCCTATGGAACAGAAATTAAGACAACCTCCCATTTCTTGGGAAAAATTCTGCAGGCCTCCTTTGAAAGAAACTAATTGACAGAGAAAAAAAATTATCATCTAAAGGCCAACAGAGCCCAATATAAGATTTCACAGACAAAGGGATGTGACAGGGAACAGATGAATGACACAAAGAAATTAAGCTTGAAACAACAGTCTGCTGACTCAGAGAAGAGTGGCCATGACTCATAATGGACATCAGAAAAAGGCTGGGCACTCTCCGCACATACAACCTTTAATAACAGGAACTGCAGCTTATTTTTTTCTCTCCCTGTCTCTTTCAAATGCTGTAAGTGCAGAATCCTGTTCTGCAGTTCAGGCAGCCACAGTTCCCCAGTCCACTGGGTACCCTGACATTTCTGCTGGCAAGGTGGCTATGTGAGGCTTTGGGGCAAAGTCTTGTCAACAGGAACTCGCTGAACTGCCTGGTGGCTTCAAAGGGTGATTTTGCATTCTTTCAGATAATAGATCTGCAGTTGCATCTTCTATAATTGTTTATGGCAAATGGCTCTTCTGACAAAGAAATATTTATCCAGGTATAGCTTCAGCAATGGTTCTTTGAAGATCAGGAATTATTAGAAGTCTCTTCAAAGAGTCTTTGAAGTGAGTCATGTTTCCTTAACTAAAAGTGAAGTTACTGTAAGTGAAATGTACTGGGTTTTTTTGTGCATGTGTGTGTTTGGGCTTTTTAAACAATATAATCAAATAGTGGATCAAAGTGTTTGTGGTTTAAAAGGCTGGCCTTGATGCTGAGCTTGTGGAAGTGTCCTGAGAATGACAAAGGACAAAGTCACTTTCTCCCAGCCTCAACTGAGTGAAAGCAGCAGAGGGTACCGTGCCCACTCAGGTGACTTGCTATGTCTGGTTGCTTTCATCTCTCAGACTCTCATTATATCCCTGTTTCTATCATTTTCAACTTCCAGTCTATTCTGAAAACTGATAGACTTGAGACAACTCTGTTTTCTAGTAAGAACTCCAAGATTCAAGCAGATGCAAATTCAGTTCCCGGCATGCAAATTCCAGCTGGAGAAGTTAGCTGAGCAGCAGTGAGAACAGGCTACGGAATGACTCAGAAATCAGCAACGCGTACGCTGTAAGGAGAAAGGGACAAAATGCAGTCCTTTCCTTTACAGTCAACAAAACTCCAACAGCAAGTACGAGAACCAGGTGCAAAAGTGACAGTTTTACCTTGCTGCAAGGCCATGCACACAAATGCTCTGCTGAAGCACTGACGTAGGCTTCAACCTTGTTAACAACGGGCCCTGCTATCCTCAATACAGCCTTGAACTTCGCCTGGTTTCACCAAGCCATGAAAAATTAAAAATGGTAGCAACAGGGTGAAAAAGGTGGGGAAGAGAACAAAACAAAACATGTGTCCTGATCCTGCAAGGGCTGTAACACTCTCAGTCCCTATGCAGCTCCCAGGGACTGAAGGCCATTCCTCACCAGCTGGGACACATGCACAGTACCATGCCGAACATGGCGCTCTTCACCAGTCATTAAAGAATAAAAATGGACTAAAAAACTTTCTCTAAGTGACATGAGATACTGCTTAATAGCTGTGGTACAGCAGCAATCTTGAGCATAGGTCACTGGATTGGTGAGGAGGTGCTGTGCTAGGTGCTGTAACCTCAATACGTGAGAAGATGGAGGTGCTCTTTCTTTAGATAAGGGATCAATGCAGAGAGACTACACAACTCCCTCCACATGAGAAATTGTAGAGGAGCTGGGAAGTGAACTCTAATTTGGTAATCTGTCACACCACAAGCCATTCCTGAATGTATGTATCACTAGCAAGGTACATTATGTTTGCCTGCTGTTGACTCACAGTAGCTCTATTTTGCTGTCTTTAAGAATCTTCCATGATTTTGATTATTTGCTGTGCATAGATAAGAACAGCTGTATTTAGTTGCGTGCATTTCAAAACATACCAGAGTATCCGTAGCTGTTTTCTTTTTGCAAGCTTTAAACTAACTATATGTCAGTTTAAGGCAATCTGCCTATATCACTTTTTCTAGTTTATTTTACTTGCAGAGAGATTAAAACAAAAGTTAAATAGTAGGTGAGCAGCAGCTCTGGACCCTGCTGTGGGTGGACTGACCATCTTTAATTTGCAGTAAAATGAGGGAGGCTGAATATAAGATTGCTCTCCTGTCCCTATAGCTCATCAGGCAAACACGTTGCTGCTTCAGGTGCTAATCCTAGTTTGGCTGTGCTTGGCGTCTATCGCCTTCGCACAGCAACAATGAACTAGCTGCTCTTTGAGTGCTGATGTGCTTCCACCTACCTAAATTTCCTGCTCACTGTTGAAATAAAAAACCTGGTTATTCACATAGATAAACTGCTCATCAGTAGAAAATGTGGGTGGGAGACTTAGGAAGAAGATTATTATAGGCAATCTTATTCATGGATTCATGGGCTGTAAAGTCAGTCACACTTCTGTGTTGGGATGAAGCTCCATTCGCAGCTGAACAGAAAGGTTGGGGAGTCCAGAAAAACAGCTGCATTGCTCTGCCCAGTCAATGCACTATCCATTTCATGGCTTTCAAAAGCACATCAGGAACCCCCATGCTGTTTGATATTTCATACGTTTTTGTATGCTGCAAAACAGTCAATAGCAGACCTTTGAACAAACTGCATCTAGATCTTACTTTAACTATTAAGCTGCTTTTTTGAGGTTAATTGTTTTTAATTTAAAAGGGATACATAGCAATTAATAAAAGAACTTCCACTTAAATAATTTATTTACTTACATGGAACAGGAGTCTCCAGTTACAGAAACAGAACAAAATCCAAAGGAGGAATTTACAATTGGCCAAAAATCTACCTAGAAGTAATTTACTATTTCTGCCCACATATTCAGTCAGAATAGAACGTTGTTGCCCTTTTGATGCAGTAACTAGTACCTTATTACCCATATCAATAGAAATACTTGCTTTTCCAGACCAGATAATGGAAACAAAACTGATTTTGGCTGCTAAACAGTAATTCTCCAAAACAACTCACAGGAAGCTAGTCTTTGCCTTCCTTAAGGCAACATTGCCTTAATTTTAACATTCAGGATAATGAAATATCATTTTAAATAAGAGTTTAGGTTTCATCAGCTGCATGTGTTTAGCTATACCAAACCTGAATGATGCTACAAAACATTCTTCTCATTGTTTGTCATCTCTAGATTCCTCAGTCTTTTAAACAAATTCAGCGATGTGTTAACACACACAAAAAAGTGTTTACCAATGCACTAAGACTGTTACATATATTAAATACACCTGCCATTAATGTTATCCTTTTGAGAATTATAATAGAATCCTGCAGAATGTGCTCTAAAAATACAGAAAATTCACAAGAGAATGTATCCTAACAGATATATTTTATTCATCCTATAGAAACATACCAGCAGTTATGTAACTAGGTGTGTGAAGTTTCCATTCAACAATTTTAATTTTCTGTTAAATTTTTCTTCTGTTATATATAACCTTTTCATAAAATAATGCAAATGCTAACTTTTAATGGTAGAGAATTAAGAGAATTTTGATGATAATGAAAACATTGGTTATCATGTGAAATTGATTGCTAATGTATAGCCCATAGATAAAGATGTTTGGCTGGGGGCAGAGGAGAGAATTTACTGTTAAATTTCCTTGCTTGTGAAATTAGTGGATTTCTCATCCTCCTGAGGAAGCCCACTGAGAGGTGTAAGTGAAAATACTACATAAACATTGGTCAAACACCGTTACTAGATTTACTGCGGCAACTCCAATGTCAAATAAATGGAGATGAGCTTGTTCCAAAATAGTGTATTTAAATGAAAAGCCTGGACCATTCAACAGTACAAAATAAAGAAACACATGTCAGTGCTGATACAAGATCTAGTTTTTGCTTAAATTGACTTCTGATTTTAAAAGTTAGAGGAAAAAATGCTTCTCAAGTGGCATGAACTATCTATCATGGCAATCCTGAGAACAAAAGTTGGCACAGTTAGTGCACACGGAAATCTGAAACCACTACTTTAGATTCATTTTGCCAAGTTTTAACTAAGTAGATGCAAAAAACTGTTCCTTTCATTTTCAGTGCCAGGTATTTTGTCTTTACTCTGTTGATTTTAATAGCTCGCTCAGAAGCTTGGAAATGAATGTTTCTTCCATCATCAATTTAAAACTTTTCCATTTGCCAACTATGGATGTTTTTTCTACTGTGTGTTTTCAATGAAGCTGAAATTAATATGGTTCCCTTTGATTTTCCATCCAAACGCCAGGGAGCATGGGGCGAGCTATGCTTTCATCTCCAACCTTGAGACAGAGCCAGGTCCAGCATCACGTGACAACACCACCACTCCTTTCTTTCCCTGTCTCCCACAATCTTCTAAAAAAGGCAATTTTTGGATTCATGTTTGTCTAAAGACTACCTCAAAAGACCAGCTCTACAGGGGTCCTCCTGCATTCTACAGGGGAGGGCAGTTCCTGCGGCCATTATCTCCAGCAGTTCAATGGCTATTCTCATACAGAGCACTCACTTTGAGCAGATATGGCTCCAACAGCTTCTTTTTCCTGCCAGCTGTAGACTTTTACTTCTTTATAGCTTATGGAACTCTGATGGCACTCCAGCAATCCTCACCTTTGAACACGGGACTATAGTAAATGCAAATTTGCCTAAACATTATTGTCAGAAAGACTTATTCATGTGATTTTGGGCAAAAGCAGTTGTGTAAATTCCTGCCTTTATTTTTTCAGGAATGTTTAGGGATTTTTTTTTTGCTAATACCTACCCAATCATTAGAGCTGATGAGAACTGCGTCAGAAAACAACCTACAAACATAAGACCCATAAGGGAAGGCAAGCCAAAGCAGTCATCCAGTGCAACACATTTCGTTAGCAGGTTTGCAGCGTACGCTGCTGACCATTTTATACATGTGGATTATGGATCACATGGATTTCCAGTTCATAAAGAAACTAATGCCAGGAAAGCATCTTATGCTTTAATGTTTTGCACTGGGAAATTAAGAGGGGAAGCCAAGAACATAAGACCTCTGGTGTCTGTGAATCAACACTGTTCCACAGACCACTACAGACAAAACCAGAAGTGATTTCCATTTCTTTTTTTCTTTAAAGTAACAGTATTCTTAAATAGACTAGTTCTAATAGCCCTTAATTATCTTGCACAGTGAAATGATGTCTGACTTCTTGCAATCATAGTGCTCGAAGCATTGCTGATTTAACTAATGCTGCAATGATTTTCAGATTTGATTACAGTACATCCACAAAATAGATAAGTTTTAGATGCCTTCACGATTCTGTCATTTCTTTCAGCTGCAACTGCAAGTGGCCTTTTTACCAGGTGCTGTCTAATGGGTGCCTCGCAGATCTGCATCTCACTTGGCTGAGAGGGCTCAGTTTGCCCGCTGACATAAGAGCATTCTAAAGAAATAACCCCAAAAAGACCATGGGGACAATGTGCGAGCCACCACCTGCACTTTGTGCCAGCATGGGTATGAATACAGAGCACATGCCACAGAACAGTTCTCTCTGCTGAGATTCAGAAAAGTGCCCTCAGCTTACGTACTGGTCTGAAACTTTAATCTCCCCATGGAAAACTTTAATCGGAAATGATTTTCATAATTTGTAAACACTGCCAAATGTTTGATTTCAGGCTGTTTAAGTGATCAAACCTGGTGGAAAATAAAATAAATAACAAACAAACCATCAGACAAAGAAAGTAGTTATAAATAATTAAATATGCTATACTGACAAATACTATTCCCACCTGCATGCTGTGCTTCCAAGATGCAAAACACAGTTTTCCTGATTAAAAAAAAACCAAAAAAACCCCCAAAATAATCCTGTATGACAGAACAAGTCAGATCAGAAACAGGGAGTGAGGACAGATTATCCTACCTAAGATCCTAAGACCAGCTCCTGTGAATCCACTTCCTATTCCTGAACCTGCCATACCTGCACCACCTTGGGCACAGCAGTTATTCTCCCTGCCTCACTTTCCTGTTCTATATGAGAAAAGGAGGGATAATAAACTTCACTTCCACCACAACAGGAAGCTAAATTAGTGAAGTACAGCAATGTGCACAAAGATCCTCAAAATGAAGGGGGTCAAAGATTCACAAAGTTTTATTTCCACGTGGAAAAGATTGTTACAGAGCTACCTCCTCCATTGTGTTAATGAGAGATAGATGGTTTAAAAGCACCCATTTATTTTCTTTTTTCCTACTTTTTGATGATGTCTGGGTAATGCTGTTATTCCCAGCAGCTCATAAGACTTTTTGAGACCTCCAACAATGAGGATGTCTTTTAAGATGAACAATACGCTCAGGCACATTTTAGGTACTTGCCTCACACCGCATTTAAAGGATACTTCAGAATGAAAAACAATCCCAGATTTCCTGGAAGACTAGTACTTAGAGTTCATTGCATACCACTGTGAGCACCTCTATGATCAGAGACACACTGGTGGAGCCAGCTAAAACAAACTAGCTAATCATAATAACAATAAAAAAATCAAAGAGAAAATGTCACCAACAAGACATCACAGGTAATAAAGTGATTCCTCCAGTGCAGTAAGCTAGGCCAAAGAAACAGGAGGATGGCAAAAGAAAATGAAGAAAGGAAAACAAATTCAAGGGCAATAACTGTAGGACCCCGGTGTGCTTGTTATGTGAATAGACTGTAGGTAACCACATTCTGCCGCTGTGATGCTTCATAAATACTGTCGTCTTGTTAAGGGGCTGAAGAGTACTGACCTCACTTCCTCTGCTAATAAGACTGCACTGCTTTGTGCCTAGACTTCTATTATGCTTATGAAATCTGAACCATTGTGTGAGCATTCTTCCTTCCTACACCAATGATTACTGCCTCCCAAATTACATAAGAACAAATGGGAAACGGAAACTCCTCTCCCCCTCTTGTTCAACAGCCCCTTCTTTCCTTCTTCCTAACTCATTGCAAAGTAATTCTCAGGCTCTCAGGACCAGCGACACTAAGGCTTGTTTGGTTTTGTTTCTGAATATATTACAAGTAATAATAGTAATAAATCAAGAAATCTGAGTAGAGTTTACGATGTTCACATAGAGGTGTGACATTTATACATGCAAGAAAGACCTTCATGCATTGCAAAGCCTGTGCAGGCAACATTCAGCAATTTTGTGCGCTGAGAACACATGGCGAGGGTCAGAGAGCCGAAGAGAGAGCAGCTACGTGAGGTGTTTTGGAGGTGCTCTCCAAGCACAAAGTCTACACAGGCTGTATACTCAACAGCTCTCCTTATTGCAGCTCAAAATAGGAGAAAACAGTTACTCCTCTTAGAACTTGCTTCTGAAGAGCAAAATACGCGAAGGCAGCTGAGACTGGATCCAGCCCAGCTGGCTACAGCCACTCATGATCATGAAAATTCAAGAGGAAGGCAGGCCTGTGACTTGTCCTGTCCATAATTTGTATCCTTTTCTTTCCAATCTAAAAAGGCACAAGATGAATCAAGGCAGAGTAATCCCTTACTTACGCGACAGGGCAAAAATGTGTTCATGCCATAAAAAACACAGAAGGCTTGTCTATCAGCTGCTACAGTTTTGAGTGTTCACTCACGTGAGTTTGTACCAAGGATGTACCTTTAAAATTTTACAACATGCAACTTACAAAAATGATTAATTTTTATTTCCTTTGTCTACAAGACTAGTACCTTCACAGTCATCACTGGCACAGAAAAAAAAAAAAAAAAAAAAAAAAAAAAGCCCTCATAGGCCCCTCCTTTTCCCTCAGACATCCTCTTGTCCTTAAAAGCTAAAAACCTCCCAATGGTGACCTCTTGCAGCTAGTGAACTACATTACATGTGCACTTGCTGACTAGCCTTACCTTCAGTATCTCAAAGCAAAAATGCTGAAAATAAAAATATACAAATCAACATGGCTGATGAGGACAGTAGGACAAATTCTTCTCTGAGTTTCACAGAGCAATGAGGGCAGTGTCAGCGAATTTACACTTCCAAAACCAAGAGGAAAACAGGGCCTTTACTTAGTTCTAATAGCTTTGTGTCTTGTGGATCAGATTTTCTCTTCACTTCAGTTGTGCCACTAACACTGTGCTCAGTACTTGCTTTGCCACCCTTATAGATAACACAGCAGACATCTGCTGTCTAGACTTACTGTCCCTTCCAATAACGAGGGTATGCAAACTCTTAATAGTGTACACAGCAATAAAACTTGAAATAAAACAGTAAAGAACAAAACAAAACAAAATCCCATAAAAAGTCCGAAAATCCTGGTTTCTTGCTGGCTTTCTCATAGCTCCTGCATAGGATCATATTTCACCTTTACTGTGTTGTTGCTCTTATTAGGCAAAGGCAGCTTATATTTAACAATTCCATTATTTTCTTTTCTACATTACATAAGACCACATTAGGAGCCTGCTGTGTGTTTTCAAGCAGACCCAATCTGTTCTGCCTTGCATAGTCCAGGCATCACCTTCCAAAATGGCCCTGTAGAGCATTAGGCAACACCAGCAGCTGCTCCGCACAGCTCTTTGTGCCAGGGACACTGCACTGTGTTCAGGGCACTTCGGGAGAGGATGCCAAGCTGCTGTTTATTTATGTCACCCTCCAAGCCCCAAAGATATCACAGGCATTTATGAACTGCACGTATAAGCTGTTTTATCCCTGTATTTCTTTTAACCCTATCCTGCCCCGATCATCCATTCCCTCCATCCTTTTTCTCTCTCTTTTTCAAGACTACCTTCTGTTTTGTGTAGTCTTGCATGCAACATGCACCTTTATTCTTCTAGGACTATGTATTCAAAATAAGGAAGAAAGAAAGAAAGAAGGAAAGAAGGAAGAAAGTAAAAGAGAATAGTAAAAATCCAGAGTCAAATGTGAGTGGCATAGCTATAATTCTTTATGAAGCAGCAGGTAAGATTGATTGTCAAGGGTCAAAAGGCTAGGTCAAACTCCGCTCATTCGTCAGCTGAATGTCATTTTTGTTTTCCCTGTCACCAGATAGCTTTAAAAAAAATTGCAACTCCTTCCTCATTATCTGAGACTTGGCTCCTTTCCTGCCATCCAGTATTAATGAAACTGTGCTTCAAGCCTGGCCTTCATCTTTGAGGTTCTTCTTCATGTACGTCTTCCCTTTCTTAAGTACTACAGAGCGAGGACAATTTTAAAGATCGTTTTCTTGCACAGAGAAGTTGGAAAATTGCCGCTACAGTGAGAATGATTTGAAAACATACATGCAGTATAAACGTCTGAATGAACAAAAATGTAATTAAATCATAGCAGGTCCAAAGCCCAAACAGCGATGTAATTGAATCATGGTTAAATCCATGCACCTCATATAGAATCCTTAAAAAAACCCAACACAATACAGTATTTTGAAATCATTTATGAGGAAAAAAAATAACTTTCTGTTATAATTACAAGCTGTGTACCACTGGAATAATGCTAATACTGAAATTATCCATCGATTTACAGTGAATATGATTTATAGATGCCTGATTCAGATAAAAACATAGCCAATAATTCCCTTAAAAAGAACAAAACATCTAAATTAATTGAAGTTAAATTACACCTACATGGTGAAGTTTCAGCTGGACTGAAATGAGATGCCATTTCAAGCCAGCAGTTGGTGACCCAAAGGATGCTACCTCAAATAAAACCATTTTGTGTCAAAGGTAAGTTTAGGTGCAATTATCCTTTTGTGCATTTATATAAAGGCAATACTCTTGTGTTTATTGAGTGCTTTTCACAAAGGGATCTCAGGGTAAATTACACAAACAATTAAACCTTATCTATAGCCTATCCATATGAAGACTGCCTCTGTGTTTAGAGGAACAGAATCAGGAACCCTTTGGTGACAGAATGAGAGGATTTACTAAATTAATTTTCATTAAACACATTGCTGCACAGGATGATTCAAGTGTGTTGACTAATTGACATAATACCTCCTTTTAGCTAGAAAAATGACCTTTTAAAATATTTATAATCACTCTTGGGCAAAAATATCCTGAATTTCTGTGCTGAATCTGTATGGAATAGCAGCTCACACTAGTCTAATTTCCCTGCACAAGCAGAAGTGGTGACTTCAGTGAAACTATTTGCATGAACAGCATCTCAGACAAGAAATTCAGAGTGTTTTGCTAGAACAAATTGGTTTTAACTGTGAAGAGAAGATCAAAATAAACAACAACTCAATACAAGAAGAAAAGGTTCTGGTTTCAAAATACTTAGTGGACTATCCACCTACAAACTGAGAGCGCTATTTCAAGGCCTGGCTGCTGCAGGAACACAAGCTAGTCTCTTTTTGCTTCCAACCACAGGTGGAAGATAATATTTACTTAAAATGTATAGAATTCAGCTCATAAAGTAGTGGATCACAGAATTATTTAAAATAGAGACAAGAGGTTCACAAATTGACAGTAATTAGTTAATCCAAAACTTGAGAGTACCTGGCTCTCCTGTAATATCTGGTGTTTGACAGCAATGGTGGAGTTCAGAATGGACCAATTTTGTTAAGTACTGGTATTTTTTGACCTGACTGGGTTTTCAGGGCATACAAGAAATTATGTGCTTCCAAATGCTAGCCAAAACAACTCAGTTTTGGCTAACTCTCAAAGAAGATAAAATTAGAGGTAATTTCAACAAAAGCAAAGCAGCAAAGTGAAAGGAAGTAAAGAGAAAAATGATTCTTGCTGCAAAACCAAGTTTTCCTTCAGGATGCTTTGCTTTACTCCAAATTTCCAGTGGCAACAGAATTTGAATTTTTAACTTGGATATCAGACGAGGATGGCAACAATTAAAATTTGAACAGAGGGCTTGTCATTAAAAGAATTTTGCTTACTATAAGCAAAACTTACATTATTACAAACACATTACTGTGTTTGTACACTGCTTTTCTAGCCATGTTACAGTGTGGACATCTTTCTGCATATGTGCTGCAGTGTATCAGTTTAAAACCTGGAGCGACTCTACACCACTAATGTGGGAAGCAACACTGTGGGATCAGGTCAAGTGCATGGATAAAAGTAGTTGGAAAGCAGAGCTGGGCACTGTCTAGGAGACTCTCTTCTCATTACGTAAAACGACTGATTATGAGATCCCAGCTGGGTTTTGCATAGGGCCTTGTTCACTGAAATATTAATGGGTAACATTTAGCTAAACAGTACAACAGAGCCATGATACTGTGCTGAGAACTGCCACCATAAACACATTTTACTTCCTCGAATGAATACTAATTCGTAGCAGGCTGTTGCCAAACTGCCACACTTTCTCCTGACAAGCTACAGCCTTCTCTACTACCTACAGCTCTGAGGAATTACAGAGCTTGGCTTTTTGGTCACATCTAGCACAGAAATTAGCTGAGGAGGCAGTGAGTCTTTCTTTGTTGCTCAGGTGGGAGCTGGGAGCACAGAGAAGCCCTTGTGGATATAACACAGGCAGCTGCTTTCTTCAGTAGTCTGGAAGTGACACAGATTGTCAAGCACTGCTTCCAGGTGTGGTGAAACCCATAGTTTCAGGTCCGTAAGTGCCACTCAGCATTGCATTGCTCCCCTCAATTAGCTGCGGAACATTTGTTAATTACGTGGAACCCAATAACAAATGCTGAATTTTTAGTGAAGGAGAGAAGATGATACGTGAACTTTCAGACCTGCTGAAAGTCAGTTCACCCATAATACACTTTGCTTCTTTCTTACTCTGAACTAGCCCCTTTGCTCCCTCCTTTCTTAAAAATTACCATTTTCATTTCCTTTTTGTTTATATTTTTTCCCCTCTGTTTCCTTTCGTTCTGTGACTCCTCAGGTTTCCCCGTATGGATTTGCTGTAGACCATCAGACAGCATCTTTACAACTCTCATTGCATGAAACTGAACCATATGAGCGAAAAGCAGTAGAATTCCTCTCAATTTTGGCAACAGCAGTTTGAAAGCTGCCCGCTGAGATGAATTTTTGAAAAATTTCTATTTTCCATGTTATTGAGGGCTTCAGTTTTAAAGGGAGACAATGAGCTAAATTTTACTCTCATCTGCCTGAAGACTGTTCCATGCTTTTTGGCCTTTCAATTGTTGTATAATTAATACATAAGGAGAAAACTGTAGTAAGCTGCTCTACCCTTGAACAGGATGTTAGCAGCACTTTGTTCTTACCATTGCTTTAATCAGACACTAGTGACGTTTCTACTGCAGGCTGATCCTACCTGCCTGGTTCTTCCATGTTTTTTTTTCTTCCATGTATTTTTAACACTGATGTTCATGTAACTTAAAACCATTTCTAAGCAGACTTTTCCTCACAGAATGTTGCCCTCTCACCTCCACTTTCCTTCTTTTGCTGTCTTCTGCAGTATTATGATAGACTTCATTCTTCTCCTTAGCTGTGTGTCAGCTCTACACATTTTGCAGATCCACATGACACAAAATGCCATCCCTTTTCCCTGTCATCAGAGTCTTACGCTGAGCCTGTTTTCCGAAGTGGTGGAGTACCTTTTCACCCTGTCTGCATATGGCATCCCATCTCATCTCCAACTCCCCTTCCTAACTTGCATCTGATGTGGTTTTCTCCTTTCACAATTTTTGAGGTTTTGAACCTTAATGCACTGACATTTCTATTCTTTCCTGAATCTGTATTCAGTTCTTTAAGGTTTACATTTTCTTCATGAAATTTACGTAAACCTGTCACTCCAGCATGTTTACAGCTCTCTCCAGTCATTACTTGGGCCTGATACTATCTTTATGTCTTCTGTCTAATCTCCCATGATGAACCACAGGTTTATGGCAAAACAGCATAAAATGACATCTATGTTCTGATCATGCTGATTTATCTCTTTCAATACCTCACTTCTTTCTGTGGTTGTATTTTAGGAGTCCTCAAGACAGTCCTAAAATTGTACATCATGAATTCTGCAAATGAATCCAGAACTGGATTTTTCTAAAAAATCAAGGAACCAACAAGCATAGACTTTGCAAAACAGAAGGGCAGGCTCTAGAAAGCTGTAGCGAGAGCCATTAAAATAAATCTGTGGTGTGAGCAGCAAGCAATATAGGGCTATTATTTGTTTGGCATCAAAAGAGGCCAGAAGTATGCAAACCCAACAAAATGAGCTTTGATAGCAATATGGTCCCTGAAAACGAGGGGTTTAACAGCCTCCCTCTAAGCTTGGCCTTGGCAAAAGCTCTGCACATATAACCAACAGCTGGCAAACTCAGAGCTCTTCCCCCAGCCTCACAGCAAAAAAAAGTAGACAAAAATTAAAAGATCAAAAAGGCAAACAAGGGTTCTTCCTGCTTCAACTTATTGCTGCTCCTAAGATTCTTCTGTTGGAAAGCGGCTTCTACCTATGTGTGACAGAAAAACAAGCTCTTTCTTGCAGCTGCAGGATGTGGGGATGTGAACAATAGGGCAGAGGACTATAGATACTGCTTCATCGCATCCTAACATCATTTTATGGCATTGAATTGAAAGATCTCTAAATACTCAAACCATGAGCCAGATGATGCAATTATCACTTGAGCATAATTCCTATTCACTGAAGGAAATTTGCCTGAGTAATAACTGTAAGAACTTATAAACTTCCCTTGTTACAAGACTATTCTTTATGCCTCGTATGTATCATGAGTAGCTGGGAAAGACAACTACATAAAAAATCATTTAGAGAAAGATCATGGACAGAAATGATTTCTTAGAAGTGGGGTGTAAGGCTTTATAAGAACTTTAATGCAGAAAGCTGTGAATTGTACGAATTTGTCGCTTTCATTTTAACATTAAATGGAGATTTAATATGACTACTTTCATTTGTCACAAATGCACATAAGCAAGGCTGAAGGACTAATACGCAGAGACCTGAAATAGATTTCTCCAACAGGAAGCTTCACATTTCTGCAGGCGTAGCAATACCACTATTTTAAGAAATGAGGATCAAATTAAATGTTTACTGCTGTAACACAGTGTTGCCAACAGTGTCAGTAAATTTATGAACAGTTTATAATTTTAACTGTCTTCCAGACAGTGGGTCATATGTGCATTAAAGTAGTCATAATAACCTGTCAGTAAAAATTTCCTGTAGCACATTCATAGGAAAAAATGTTTGCAAGTTGAGCAGCTCACTTATGCACTGGCAGAACAGTTTCTCTTATGAAGTGGTATAGCCAACCCCTCTGAAAAATAATTTCAGTTTGATCTGATGTGCTAACTGGGATTTTAAGATTTTTTTTTTTTAATTTCTAGAATTCTTTTTCAGAATTCACCAAATAGCACTTTTAACATACAGTCATTGACTAGAAAATTGCTTGCCCCTAGATCTTGCCCCTAGAGAAATAAACAACTACCCATATTTGACTTATGAATTATTATTTATTATCTATACTGGGCAGTGTGTAGAAAGTGAGAGAGGCTTTCCAAACACCTTGGGAGGCAGCATTCAACAACCTGAAGCCTGCCAGCCAGTGCATTGTCATTGCAGCTACAACTTGCTCAGTATTGTACGCCCTCATGTTCTCTTGCCCTGTTTGGAGCTGCTCTCACTCTCCCTGCAGTAAACTCCCTTTGGTAGCATCGGGCCCACCACAGTGCTCTTGCTGTTTAATCTCAGCAAGTAGAATGGTTTCTGGGCCTGCGTCCACCCATGATGTCACCTAGCAGAGTACTGAAATATCAAATATTATCCGTCAGTCATTCCTAGTGCCACTTGTCCCTCCTAGGGGGTCACGGCACCAGCAAGGTCAGCAGCAATTTAAAGTGCAATGCTCACTCACTAAAAAGAGAGCTGAGGAAACATCTTGCTTCCCCTCTTACTAGCTTAAGAAACACAGAAAATGGGAGTGAAAGCATTCAGCTTTGAACATTTCTGCAGTGAGTTGTCACTTGCTGGGATATTAGGAGACAATACTTCTCTCTCACACACACACACACACACACATTGGCTAATGTGCGGGATTTGTGTGTACCTTTGAAAGGAAGAATTGCCTCCATTTACTCTTACCATTACATAAAGTGGATTAAAACAGTCACACAGCGGGTCTGCTGATGTCTTATTTCAGAAGGCAGCATTCATGCTGTGGTCAAGGGAAGCCCAAAGAAGATGGCCCCAGTATCCCTGCTAATGAGCAGCCCCTCTCATACTAACAAACTAAAGGTTACATGCTTCCATTTCAAAAAAAAAGAGGTAAATTTACTTTTTCCTGTGCAGTGACCCTCTGCAAGAGACAGGGAACATGTAAAGCATTTAAACTGAGCATTCAGAAGTTACAGGCTGAGTGCCTTCCTTTCTATGCTTTGCTTTAAAAATCCCAAACAAATCCAACCTGAAATTGCCGCTGATAGAGACCCTTTGAAGACAGAGAACCAACTAAATGTGCATGGAGAATTACCTAAAGTCATGTTAAGGTGAAGGTATTTCTCTCAAACTCCAAATGGAAGTTTGTTATGTTGGAAAAAAAATGACTGTCCTTGATTCCAGTCCCGGAGCTAATGCCTCCACGATTCAGATCTGTGTTTGCTCAGGACACCAGATCCACATAGCCAAGGACAAATTTTGTAACTTCGTCTCTAATTTACTAAGGTAATTGGTAAAGTTATTAAGCACATATCCTGGATATAAGAACATACAACAAAACACATCTACATTGAGTTTAAACAGACTATTTCTAAATTTATATACATGTTAAGTAACAGTCTGGATGGGTGCTTAAAGACTCTAATTATGAAAAAAAATGTGGCCTTTGTTTCTACTGAAGCCAAACTTCATTCTCAACATGTCATATATAAATTCCTACTCCTTTTGTTAAATGGCCATTCTTTCATTACTATGTTTTTGTTTGCACTGTGCATTAAATACATATTCCTTAAGCTACCTGGACTGATTTCTAAACATTTTCATGTTACATTTAATTTAGAATGTTTTATCCTTTGTATGTAGTTTAGAGTTTTATATCTGAAGTTTATTACCTTGTATTTAGCCATATCGAATTTTATCCTCTGGTGTACTGCCCAGTTACACAGTTCTGGTAGCAGGGTTGGGGGAAGATGGAGAAAAAATAGCCCCTTGGAACAATGACCTGCTGTGAGTGCAGTCTAAATGCTAAGCTCTGAAATGTAATTGTTATTATCACTTTCAAAATTATGTAAATGTAAACTTCTTAGCATATTCAGTAAAAGACAGAAGAAAAGCATTTGATTAAACGTTGCAAAAACCCCCGGCAAGTTTAAATACAATGGTCTACACAACTTTTAATATTCAAGTTTAGGTTAAGTCTGTTCTTTACAGAACTGAACCAATTCAATATAAAACTTTTAATTAAGGGTATTCTCCAACCCGGTATTGTTGGCACACAGATTTCTGTACAGCATGTACCTGTCGATCAGAATGATACCCATATCCAGCAAGATAGTTATCAGAACAATAATGGACAGGCCATGGCAAGAGACAGTGGAAAAAATGTTTCCATAATTAAAAAAAGAAGTATCAATAGTTCCTCTATATTCAGGACAAAGTTGGGGAACAGAACCATGTTAATAATTATTCTGGGAGGCTACAGGATACTTGGTATTGATGAGCTTTCTGGCCTTGTCATGTTATACTATTCACTGCATTGCATATCTCATGTGCTATCCAAGCCATAAACTAATTTACCCTGCTCCTACTACTCTAGATAGAATGGCAGGCATCAAGGTTTCATAAAACAATTGTTTCCTGTTGCTTTTTAATATTTTGTTCTTCTTGGAGCAGCTGCTGGGATAGATTAAGTGGAAAGCTGACATATCTAAACTTAATGAAAAGGACTGTCCTTTCCTGTGGCAGGTGGTGCTGGGGAAGAGGGTTACAGTCTACAAAACAGCTTAAACAGATGTTGCAAATTTCTGCAAAGCAGCTGATGCTTCTATTCAAACACCAACCTAGGGCCTACCTGCAGGATCTGATATTGCTGTCTGCACATGGAAGCAACATATTTGTGTATCTCAGCTGTTTATTTTTTGCCTCCCTTCTGTTCTCCCTATTTACAGCACTTACTAATTCCAGTGATTTTTCCTTCTTGGTCTCTTCTCCGTACCCTCACCTGAGCAGCTGGATCTGCTATGAAACCTATCCCTGATTCTGTCCCCGCACTGTCCCTCCCTTGTTGCATGGTTTAGGTAGGAGATGTACATCAGAAACACTAATAAATCTCTAATAAAAATACATCTTCAAGTAAAACCTGTCCACTCATGATGACGAGAAATCCTTGAGCAGCTCCACTCTTCTCTGTTACATCCATCTGCACAGCTTCATTCATTTGTACACCCTGTGTCTAGGGCTTTATCCTGCTGTCAATTCTTACATGAAAAAATTTATCAGTGAGATTACTGTCAGACATCATTTTCTGAAGGAGGTCAATGCTGGAGACTGGACATTAAGGTAGATGGATTCCTGGCCCAATGTGGTATGGCAATTCCTGTATCCTTAGACTCACAAAATGACTCACTTTTCAGCTGGAATGGTGCTTTATTGCCACGGCAGTCTGCCAGGCTGAACTTATGGAAGTTGTTGTCTCATTGCATGTGACTGAAAATGTTTTAGTATACTACATACCTAACACTCTTTTGTATGCACTTAACAGGAAAACTATGGTAGGTCTGGTCCCTGACTCATCAGCCCTTGGTTGCTGATATAAAGTGTACAGCCAGGAAGCTGTCTCAGATTTCCTTCTTTCTCTTTCCCCCCAGAATTTATCTTATGGCTCTGACCATTCAAAGAATAGGAATTATAGAGAGCATATGTAGGCACAGTTGTTATGATACATTGACTTGGTCAGCTGCATAGCCAGTGGATGGATTCATGACTACTTTTTCAGGTATAGAACAGGTTAAGGACAGATCAGTCTAGTTATCCTTCTTCAGCTTAAAAGTAACAACATTACATTTATAGCATATAGGAGAATAGTTATACTCCAAGAAAAGCCCAGTAACACACAGTGAATAAATGCCTGAATCCCTTCCTTCCACTATTACTGAAAATTATTCCCTGGGAAAATTATTCCCAATGTGAATACTTCCCAGCGCAGTCTTGTTCGTGCTGAGAACATGGATATCGTAACAATAGGAATGCTGCAAGAGGCTTCTCCAGCGAGAATAAGGAAAGAGCACAGCAATCTTGCTGCTGTGATAATTCAGTCACCTATGGAGCTGCACCTGCGGCATCCCCTTTGCTGGCAGAATATTAAGAACCGGTGCTTTTCATATAATTTCATAGCTATGAAATCATTCCCTGGATATAGGAAAATATTCACGGCACCAGCTGAACACAAAGCAAATGATCCTAGCTCTTCAATCCAAGAGGGTGAATTCCCTCCAATCTGTCTGTACAGACTAGCACAAATGATACATCACCCGGCTGGTGCTCAGACACATTAGGTGCTTGGCAGGTGGAAGATGGCATGTTGTTTTGCATGGTGCATTGGAATTGACCCTTCAAAGCCTGAAACTATTTGTTCTTTCGTTTACAACCCAACCTAGTAATGAAGTAGTGACTTGTGGTAGCACTTGCTACATTAATCATATTTTTTGTGTGGCAACAGCAGACACTGGACGCCTGATCGCTGCTGTATCACGGCTCAGGCTGGTATTAAAGCAGAAGCTCAGGGATCTTGATCTACTGCACCTGCTTGACGTAGCTGATGATTTTCTCTTTTTCCAGAAAACATTCCTTGGCTTTCCATCACTTTCAGTTTCCAGTCTCCTTCTTAGGACAGAAGTCAGTGTGGTGGTTGGGGACCTATGTCAATTACCCAGATGGAGAAGACTGCATTCTTGCATTGTGGCACAGAGATATCACCTTAATTACTTGCTGCTTTCCATACATTCTTATTGTTTTTCATTCTTGCTCCTAACAATTTTTCATGTTTTTTACCCAGACCTTTTGGGTTGTTTGCATTCACTTTTACACCTTCAGCTGTAGTCTCCAAGCTCGTGATTCCCAAAGAGACCTCTCCCTTCACTGTGCACTTTCCACTCAATCTGCCCCATCTTCCCTCTTTTGGGGAGCCTGTTTGCTATTACAGGCTTACTGTCTGAAGAACATATGATTGATTCAGCCATAAACATGCATGATGTTTTGCAGAGAAATAAAAAGGACAGACTCCTGCCATGAGGAATTTACCTTGTAAAAATGACTTTATTATATTCCCTAATTCTCCCCACGATCCCTCCTCCTCAGGCCTCCAATGTAATCTCTAATTGTTCTTTTGCCCTGGCAAGAACATTTTGTTTATGACTGACCTTCATAATTTGCTTTCATTCTCACCAGGCTAAAGCACCTTTCTCATCTCTGCCTTTCTGACTACTCTTAACTATTT
Organism: Astur gentilis; assembly: GCF_929443795.1. NCBI lineage: Eukaryota > Metazoa > Chordata > Aves > Accipitriformes > Accipitridae > Astur > Astur gentilis. The sequence continues at coordinate 3,672,918 of NC_064893.1, read as the reverse complement.
GCTGGACTGCTTCATCCTGTTTTGTTTTCCTGCATTTCAGAAAGATGCTCCAAAATCAGCTACTGTTACTCTTCCCTCTCATGAATCACCTCACTTCACCTCTCTACTTCCACACCAAGTTCATGTCTCCTCATTATTTTCAAATCTATCCTTGTACTTGGCTATAACATTAAACTTATTTTCTCCAATATCCTTTATTCAACTCTTGCCATCTAGCAATCTTTTCTTTTTAGCCTTTTTACCCTCCTAGTTCTGGCTTCTCACCTACCCTCGTACTGGATCATTTACCTAGCGATTGCTGTCCACCACGTTTCCTGCTCTCAATCTGGAAACTCCTAAATACTCCCCACTCCATGAAGTACAAATGAGATGGTTCATACCTCACTCCAAGTCCTGCCTTCTTTAATCCTCCACAAAGGTCAACCACTTACTGTAACTACCATATGAACTGTACTGTACACATTTGTGGTTTTTTTCTGGAGCTGCTGAAGTTGCTATGGTTTCACACGGTTAGGATGCCTCTTCCTTTAAATTTATGGAATCTCAATCCCTGCTTTTTGTTTGGTGCAGCGCAAAGGTTGTAAAGTGTTTTACAAAGCAATGCAGTGTAACACAAATAACTAATAATGACAAGCAAAAGATAAGCAATAGAAAATATACTTGCACTTGGGCAAAATACTGTGGAAGTTTCGTATTTAACTAGTATTAGTCATCATCATAGTTGTAATGTCATTAGAGAAACACATAATTAAATCCATAGTTAAGAGATACTGGGGCCTGAAAAACAAACAAACAAACATCAGCAAGTGCTGAATTACATCAAATGATGTAACGTAAATAGTAAAATGCTTCAGAAAGTGCTTAATTTCAGTTACAATTTCCTTTTAATTTCCATGCAAGGTGGATCACTTGCTCATTATGAAAGCCCTGGTAGGAGTCTAATATAAAGCAACCAGTCATGGCAGGATGCTTTTGTCAGATGTATTTGCATTTCATATATGAAGGGAGAGAGGGGATGGATGGAAGAAGTGACAAGTTATGGGATAAATTTCTATTGTTACTTAGCGAGAAAAAAACCCAAATCAACAAACAATCACAGTTTGTTCTTGCAGACAGTTATTTGACACAAAATATATTGTATCTAAAAGGTAGTAATCCCGATTTGTACCTCCTAATGAGTGGGGAATATAAATTAACATCTGGACATCATGCTGGTGAGTGATGAGAGACCAGAAGTCACGACCAGATTAGGTTCATCAGGTTCCTGATGTCATATAGAGAACTGAGCTCTTACTAACATTTATAGCTGAGGATTCAAAGAGAAATTACTGAAATCGGAAAGAATTTGAACAAAACCTGACTAAGAGAGAAAAGCATATAGGAAAAATATGATGAAAATCACCATTTGATAGCAAACAGGCATAATTAAGAAAAGAGGATAGTTTTGACTAAAACCTTGCCCCTGTTTAATGTAAAATCAAAGAGAGGAATAAGAAAAAACCCCAAATGTATCAAATATGAAAAAATAAAAGGAAGCATTTGGTCTAAAATAAAAGCTTATTTTGTAAAGAGTTAAGTATTATAAGTTAAAATATTCAAGAAAAATTACAACAGGCCTAAGAGCACCAACAATAACATGATTTTAAAGGTATATTAGGAGTAAAAAAAAACAGTCTAGTAACATGCCAGGCCCATTATTAGACAAAGGTAGTTAAAATAGTTAAAATTAAGCAGAAAAATTTACAGAACTGTTCTGTAAATAAGAAAGATGTTAACCTGACTTCAATCCCAAGAAAAATAATGAAAAAGTTGGTATTGGATTCTCTTAATTAAGAAACAGGAATATAAATAGTGCCAATCAATGTGGCTTTATGAAAAACAGGCTTAGTTGGGCAAGCCTGACTACAGTCTTCAAGAGAGCTACAAGTTTGTTGGACAAAGAAATTGCTATGACATGATCTCCTTGGACTTCCTTTTTAGAAAAACAGGCATATACCATAACAATATAGTACATGTCAAATGGATTAAGAACTAGCTAACTGACAGTTTGACACTTGGGTATAATTCTCTGAAAGGGGTATTTTTAACAGTCTCTGCATGGATCAAAAGTAGCCACAGAAGAATCTGACCGCTGCAATGCCCAAAGGTGTTTATGTTTTCTCTCATAACATTTAGTATTTTCATCCAACAAGTAAATACATAATCACTACAGCAAAATGGCAAATATTGGAAGGAACTGGGCAGTCGTAAAAAGTAACCTCACACACCTGGTAAGCTGGGTCCAAATCCATTTTAACACAGTACAATGTGTACAAAGATATACCAATGGACAAGGTAAGAGGACTTATCTCCAAATAGAGAACTGCCTCTTGCAAGCTAAAGCTGCTTATTTTAATGCATTACAGAGCATCCAGGGCACAGCTGTATCCCAAAGAACCGCTGGAATCAGAAGCATCATGTGCAAGAGGATAAGAGTAATGTTATTGCTGTGTCAAAGCCACTGTTGAGAAAGGTACTGGAGCACTGTATTAAGTTCCAGTGACCAAAGAAAAAAGTTCTTAAAAAGTTCTTAAAAAATAGAAGAGGTGTGGAAAAGAGCTGCTAAAATTGTTAGAGAAAGTATACTACTGTGACAGACTGAAAGAGCTTGATTTTAATTCTTCTGAATCAAAACCAATCAAATAGTGAGCGAGGTCATTTGATTTCACTAAAAGATTCCTCGAAGTAGGCATAAGCAGCTGAATTCTAGGCATATAGAAACAAGAAATAAAGCAGCCTGTAAGTAACGAAGGCCACTGCAAAAAAAGATCTCTGGAAAATAGTAGATTCTTCTACTGTTCTGAATTCAAATTCATGATTTGACACCTTTCTGGAAGAAATACGCCAGCTTAACTCCAGAGTCTGCTGGGTGAAAAATAAGAATATTTTGGACAAACAAATTACTCTCTTAGTTCTAAACACCTGAAATTATAAAATAAACTGGACTGTAAAGTATATTTTCTGGATAAGAAAGTACATGTTATGTGCACCCAATGACAAAATACAATACAAGCAACATTTTAGAGCAGAAAAACAATTCTCTCCAAAACCTAACGTTGGGGATGTTCTATTTGCTATATAGATTTTGTGGAAGGACTCAAATACAGAGGAAAGAATATTGATGTCAGTCTTTGGAAATCAGGGTGTTGAGGCTGTTTTGCAGTTCTCCTTGCTGAATCACTGTATTCACTTCATAGGAAAGAGGTTCTTCCATTGATTTCAGAGTAACAATCATGTTATCATATGCCTAATTTGCCATGCTCATAAAGTGCTTTGAAAATTGCTGAAACCTAGCGCATCACTTCTTTTTCTCTAATCTCCTTCTGGAGCTTCAGTTATGGGATGAGGCAGACAGGATTGGGTGACTTGCCTGTTCCTGAATGTGCAGATATATAATCTGCTTAATTGCATGTATTGCTTCCTCTTATTCCTACTATAAATGCTGTCTAACAGTTCAGGAGCTGATCAGCACCTTCCCTTCTTAGTGAATGTATCATCTTCACTACAGGCCCTCAATAATTATCTGTTGTTTAGCCTTCCTTGCTCTCCTGCTTGACACACCCCCCCTCCCCCATTACACTCCTAATGTACTAAAAAGTTGAATGCATTGCAGGATTTTACTGTTACAGTTTTGTGGGAAAACCCAATAACTGAATAGTAGCTGAATATAAAAGCAAGCAGCATACTCTTTAAAGCTTTGAGTAATTCAAAAGCATGGAGAGAGAATGAATTTAAATCTGCAGCAGCCAGTTGCCATTACAGGCTGCTAGTGTGGTTCATAGGCTGAAGGCATGCCTTTATGCTGCCTGGTGCAAATATGTAAGTATTCCTGGAAAGAAAGATTTCTCTTTCCACTTGTACATGTCTGCTTAGTCTCTGTAGAGAAACCTAACAGAAGTTTGCCACAGGGTTGGATTCCAGGGGATAGACCATATTTAGCATGCCCTGGCTGACGCTGGTGACACTTGCGGTTGCTCTGCCCCTCACAAAAGATGCTGAGTCTACAAAATGAAGTGTTTGCTGTACTGGGGGCGGTGTGTGTGTGTGTACGGGGACAGGATGGACGGACACGGGACAGACACGCAAATAAGAAGTAAAAGTTCAAGAAGGAGTTTGTCTCTGAGAAGATGAAAGTTTAGACCAATGCCCATATACACTTCTTCTGAGATGGCCAATTACTATCAGTTATGACTTCGATTTTTTAGTAACCTTGATTTCTATTTTCTCAGAACAGGATCAGTTCCTGGCCTCATTATTGCACCAGCACAGCCTTGCTTTAAACCAATGGTTGTATCTTCTTATTTTGCTAATTAATTGAGTAATCACACCTTCTTTGACACTGTAAGATCAAATAAAATTGTCTAGAGAATAATAGTAACGATGTGTGCAACAATTCAGAGGGACCATAGTGGTGGAACCTTGTATGTTCATCTAAAATAAGAACCTATCATCCCAATAGTTTCTATAGTAGCATGTAGAGGAAATACCATATAGTGACTTTGTTATAATCTCAGTGTGGTATTAGCATTAATATTTAATATAAATTACTCAATTAAACAGAGAGCCAAAAGAAATAAAAAATTACTTAGCCCTGTTTTTTTAACTGAAAATTGAAATTTACAGTAAAATTCAGCACCATCACTTCTCACAGTGGTCACATGCCACCTGAAAAATAACAGGCTGGCTCACTCCATTGTCTTACCAGCAATTACTTAAAAATGATTTGTAGAAAATCTCCATTTGGTACCTGAAGAGTTAATCAAACCTTAGCTGATCTGGGGAGTTCTTCCCTGCAGGTCCTCAGAGACAGTTGTAATTAATTTGATCTTCTCCAGTCATTAACTCAGATTCATAGTGAGCTCTCCACACACTGCTCTATTAATTCACTGGAGATCAGTTCTCAGGATTCATTTAGTTAAGCAGCACTGCTGGATTACATTTTAAAACCCTTTAAACTGGTTGTAATTGATGTCTGTTTATAGAAGCTTACTTTAATGGAGTCAACGTGAGATGAAAATCTACCATACTAGTCTAAGATAGTGCCTTGCTGTTTAAAGCATGTCTCCAGAGGCATCCAGTTAAATAAGAGACACTGCAAAATAAAATAAATTCCTCATTAATCACCAACCTACTCTTGCATTTTTAAAATAGTTTTTCGTCCTCCTGACTGCTGGTACCTTGGAAACGAATCTAAAGTAGATCTTCACTGTGCAATAACATACACATTTGTTAGGTATTAAGACTTGATCCTGAACCCGGCCAACAAAGCTCTTGTTGGCTTCAATGTAAAGTCAACAAGGGTGAATGTAAAGAGCAACACTGTCTTCCATTAAAATCTCAATGCAGCCAGCACAATGGCTGTACTTCTCAGTGTCAGATAGCAACATACTTGCAAGAAGCTCTTCCCAAACTCCTGGAGCATCAAGACCTGGACATTAGCACTCCAAAGACTGCATTCTGCTGTTGCTGTTCAGCAATTAAAGCACAGGTCGGATAATGGTGTTACTGCTGCTTAAATAGCTTGACTTTAATTTCTGTCTTCCACGTAGCAGATAGTTATAGTAATGGCATTTAAAACAGAAAGTCTGAATATAGAGCCTGGTCAAAAACATACAGCTTGGAGCCACCTTTGAAGCAAAATGAGAGGAAGAGTGCTATTTATTATATTTCAGGCAGAAGACTGGAAATTCAACCGATCCTCTGCGGGCCATTAGCTTTATGCATTCTGCTTCCACACTTGGCCTATCTCATACCTGGCCATCTCAAAGCAAAGATAGAGGAGCTTGGGTCTATCTGTATCTATGTGGCTAGACATAACCTGTGTAACATGAGACAAAATACCTCGGGTAATGTTTTCTGAAGTAGCTCACTGACCACAGAGTCCCTGTTTATAGGAAACTAATTTGAGACCACACACACTTGATTTTCTTTCTAAGCACTCAGAATTTTAGCTGGAATGAAGAACAATTTCAGGTGTTCATTTTCTCTGAAAACAAAACCCAAGTTCTCTTAGTCTGCCATCCAAAAACTGCAAGCATCACAAACTAATATTCACCCAGAAAATAAAACAGGGCTTTGTGTTGGTCTCTGTGACCACAGAAGAAAGATAAACCTATTATTAAGTTATCTACTATTACATCTACTGTTATCTACTATTCATTTGTAACTTCTTTACAGGGCTGTTGTGAAGCTAAATTAATAGCTTTAAAAACTTGCAAGATCTTGGGTAGAAGATGTTATTTAAATGCAAAATCAAACTGTTGCATGACATGGAGAAGAGATTCCTATCTTGCAGCATCCTTTTTTAGAATAATGTGTTTCACACATCCCTGCTTTGTGCACAAACTGCAAAGAAAAATGAGAGTTTTAGTAGGTTAGTTTAGTAATGACAGTCTTAATATTCACAGGGCCAGATTCTCTTTTGTTTTACAGGCAGTGGTTTTGTGTTGTTCTGTAGGTAAACCTGTACAGAAAATGGCCCTCAATATGATAATTTTTTTCCAGGCTATTTTATCTGCTAAGTTTTGTGTTTACAGGGGAAAGATCATGTATACCTTTTATACACAAATGGTAAAGGGATGGAAAATACTGGATACACTTTTTTTTTCCTCAGGCCCTAATTGCAGCAACATATTTACTCAGCATTCTTTAGGTCCACTCAGTCACTCACACTTAAAGTATAGCTTGAGTGCATAGGGACAGTATGTGCTTTCACAGCAAGATGAGACAAATTGCAACAATCTTCTTTAATGTGATCTCATACCAGATGAGCTGAACAATACTAGAGGAAGCCAATGGCAAACTTGACTGTTTTCTGCCAAATAAAAGTGAGGTAGAAATGGAGGTCGGTGATTTTCTTGGTGATAGTGTTCTTCTTGTCAGAAGTGAAAAGGAACTGGGGTGCTGCTCACAGCAAATGCAGTGGGTAATTTTGTTAAGTATATGTTATTCACTGCAGCTTATAATATAAAAAAAAACCCAACCACCCAACAACGTTGTTTGATTCTCCAAGACAGGAAAGAATCTACAAGTAAGGCACAAGTAAGAAGTTGCAAAATATAAGAAGGAGGTGGCTTGCACATTTCTGTATTTACCTTTTTTATTTTTGCGGGACATGCCATCATATCATCTCAGCATCAGGGAGCTGTTAATAAGTTAATTCTGTTAACAAGTAGGGGATGATGCATTCCATTTTACTGACAGGGAAACTGATGCACAGGATGGGTTTGTGACTGGCTCACTGTTTCACATTATGTCTGCAACACACCGGGAAAGAGAAAACAAACATCTATCATTTTTACCAGGGACTTGGTCACAATCCATCTTTTTCACCTACCAACATGAAATGAAAAATCCTCGAAAGTTCAAACAGGTGCCTAAACAGTTGTTTAATCATCATTTCCTCTGCTTTTGCTGAATTTGGTGTAATTACTCACTATGCTCTACTGGCAACACTGGAGATCACACAACTTCCATTCCCTCCCTATTTACTGCATTGGGGTCTTACTGCCACCAGTGGGCTTCTCTTCCATTGATGTGGAATTATTCTAAGGATGTAAGAATACTTTGAGTATCAAAACCAATCTGCACTCTGAAAAGAGGGATAGTTTTAGTGGTACGAGGCATCAAGTCCCAGCAGGCAGGCAGATGGTCTGCCCAGTTCCCCTGTACTTTGAGTGATGCAAATGTGGTTCCCACACTGAGTTATGCCACGGGACCAGGGGCAGGGTGCAAGCTTCTGGGAAATCCAAGTTTCTGTGAGGAAGAAGCTTTCAAGGTCAGCAGGTGGCACATGGACCTTAGCCCATCTTGCAGTGGAGTCCCCGGGGAAGCACCGACATCTCCTGTTTATGAACTACTCCAGGAGTTCCACATTCACCTGGCCATTGATCAGCTCCCAGGGTCACTACCATTGGCCAGCAGGCCTACACCAAAGAACAGTCTGAGACTGAAGGTTTTCAAAACCTTTCAGGCCCTCAGTAATCAATACATTACTACATTCATTTACCGCACACATGCTTCCTCAAAGGACTGATAATGGAAGCATTCCTGATACAAACATCCATGTTAAGGATCAAAAGTCCAGTTCTCTGCACAGAAGAGCAGCAGCTTTAGCGTTACCCAAGTGCATCCAGTTTGTGTCTATAGTGGATGTTTGCATCTAAATTCTGAGAGCCCCGAATGTCTGGTCTGGCAGCATGAAACACACTAGCTACATGAAATCCCTGCTTGTAATCCTCAGGAGACTTGACCAGCATAGTTCAGCTCCAGATAAACTGCTAACTTCAGTGAATTCATCTGCATGTCTTTTAGGGAGTCTTCTGAGACTGTATCCCACTCCTACTCTATTGCTGCGTCTATATCCATGCATCTGTCACATTAGGAAGGAGCAGTATATTTTCTATTATGAATCAGTGACTTTCACTCACATGCAAAAAATGTCACCTTATTGCACGTGAATATCAGCTCTGTGACTGAGTTTGGGTATAAACAAACATTCTACGTTAGATCTAACATGCTGTTTCCATGGTGGGGTGGGGACACATTTCACATACCCGCATGTAAATATCTGCACTATTCTTCCTGTACAAGGACAGTTGAAGACCAAGTACCTCCCTCAGCTGGAGCACTGGTGCTCCAAATGTACTGCTGTTGCCTCTGACACTTGCTCCAAGGCCTCACACCCAGAGCAGTGAAGGGGAGGAAAAACTTACTTTTGCCTGCTTCATTGTGACGGAAGAGGAGCCTTTCCCAAACCTGCTTCCTGAAGAGCCAGGTCTGTGAGGCAAAATTGGAAATGGAAGGGATAGTTCTTGAGAGATTTAAAATGCTGACGAAGGGTGGGAGGGAAGTGGAGTGAAATCAGGTTTGTGACACAATGCAAGCTCCAGTTATAACTACAGAGAAGCCACCACATTACTGAAAAAAGCACAAAATATCTTTGCTTTTTATTTCGGAGGAGAACAGGAGGAGTTATGGACTGCAAGAGAGTTTCCCTTTTCAGAAGATGCAATGCAGTGTTATACTGAAGTGAATGTATCTTTTGAGTTTCGAATGTGAAAAGCAGTGCCATTTACTGCTCACAAGCCATAGAGCTCAGTGCGTAATAACAAATAGTTCTGTCTTCATCAATCCATACTGTTCTCAACAATCCTGCCCAAAGCTGCTTCTGGGTGATCATCAGGGTTTGATAAAGTGATTACTAGATAATGCTATCAAATAACTATCATGATTAAACAAGTTACATGAGTCTTGAAGCACTGGAGCACTTTACATGAGGAATGAGTTTCTCCTTCAAACTGCGTAATAAAAATGTATTAAACAAAATGGGTTTTGAACAGCATGTTGAGATTAGGTCAGAAGAATTAAGTTTGCATTTTCTGAATAGCTACAAAGACTACAAACTACTTTCCTATGAATAATGTGATTACTTTAAGTAGCAGAATTGTTTTCCAGTCCACCTTTCTTTGGTATGTTCTTTCACTCTGCGTGTGAAATCTGTGGCAAGGTTGTTATACCTGTCACTGTGGCTTTCTGCACACCTGGGCTATTTTATGACATTACAGATTTCCTTTTCTCTACCCAAAGTACAGACACACAAATCAGCCAGAAAACAATTTGCAGCTATTCATGATTTTTACATCCAAAATGTCAAAAGCTGTTAAACATAATTTGAGCTCAGAGTCCCCATGTAATCCTGAGGTTGAGAGGAAAGAATTAACAATCAGTCAGAGTGCTACTGATTCAGATTATATGGGAAATCAGAGCAACCTGTGATATGAAATATTTCCAGCAGCTGAAATGACCACAAAATAAATTGATGTCGGTGTTTATTGTGTACAATTCATAAATAGAAGGCAAAAGATTTACTGTAGTACAAACATGATTATCCCAAAGACAGGAAGGACTTGGAATAAAGTCAGACAACAGAGATGCTAGGTCATCAAGGAAATCATAAATATAAATATTTGATGGCTATCTCCCCTGCAACTGTCCTCTTGATGCCATTCACACACAGGCCATTTAAGATCTTTTGGTACAACTTCCTCCATAAAACAGACTAAAGATTGGTAACCTAGCAGGAGAGAGACTTGCTCTTGCCTACTCCTCTCTGCTGAATTTAGCAATTTGTGATTCCCTCATGCTCATTTCAAGTTTAAGCAAGTCCTCCTTCACTTCCAGGATTGGTACAACTGTCCCCCAGACTGCAATTCACATCTTAATTCTCATCACGCGTGCCAGTCACCCTGTGGCACTCTTTGTCCCTTTTGTGCCCCCCTCTGACTTCTGCTCCCTAACTTCCCACATTCTGTCCCCAACATTTCAACTCTTGTTCAAGCCCTGGTTACCTCCTTTTCACCTCAGCCCATTCCCCAGATTCATGCTCTTGGACTCAAGCATCAACCTATTCCTGAAACAATAATGCATTCTTTCTGAACAAACAACCAGTACCGTACACCCAAACTATTACTCCTCTCTGCTTTCCACGCAGTAAAGTCCTACAGGGCATGGACTCCCTTTATATTTATGTCTTGTACAGCCCCAAGCACACTGTAAGCATTTAATGCATAAAATAAATAACAAGAGACACGCAGCTCTGCTGGAGACAAGAGGGAGCATTGAAGAAGCCACATTCAGCTAATCAAACTTGTATTGTGTGAGGTGGGGCTTCAACTTACAAAAGAGTCAGAAAAGATAACTGGGGCAGGGAGAAGGAGACAGACAACTCTTGATATTGACCCAGCAAAGATTTTGGCATGCCTTTAAATTAAAGACCTTAAATAACCCTTCTGAGCACAAAGGCACTACCCATATGTACACAATGGGTGTTTTGATACTCATCTGAGCAGCACAACTTCCACATGCACGAGATAAACTTTTGGGTATCAGAGTATTGTTTTAAAGACTTCCAAGGACAGAAAAATTTACCACGGTACTGATTATTCAATGGTTAATTACCACAGATTTATCAAAATGCGTCTTTTCACCACATAACTTCAGCTTCCTGTCTTCCAAAGCTATAGCTCTGCCTGTTAGACTGATTTACTGTCAGTCTTTTACTGTAAGCACAAAAGCTTCCCTCATTTAGGCACTTGTAGACTGTGATTAATTTTCTCTTTTTACAACTAGAGACATCAGACTTTTTAAGTTCCCAGATGTAAAGCAAACTTTCCAGCCCTCCAGCCATTTTTCAACCTCTTTCCTATATCTTTGCCAATGCAACCATTTCTGATGGATGTCTATCAAAAGTGTGCAACTGTTTTTGTGAGGATCTTTGTAGTGCTATAAACAGCAATATAAACTCCCTTCTCTTGTCTGCACATAGAAATAGCTCCACTCACCAGTTTTAAGGCAGTTAAAATAGCTTACATTGCTTTAGTAGTTCCCAATAAGCTTTTAGTTCTCATTTCACCATTCAGTAGGACACGTGCTCAGCCTTGATCTTGGGCAGTATTAATCATTCAAACAGTAATGTTGCATGTTGCAAAATTAAATGCCTCAACACAGATGTGAGACTGTGGTTTTGTTCTTGCTTTTTGTGTGTGGCGTTTGCTTGTTTGTATTACTCTTAAGAGCACCAATAATGCATTAGCTATCACATCTTTGTGCAGACATTGGAAGACAGCCTTCACTGTGCTGATGGCAAGTCAACCCCGTACTCCCCAACCAGGTATGACCTGACTTAGGGAGGTGACATAACGTACAAAATCTGGTCTCCACCAGTACATTCCAGAGCAGCAGGCCCTGCATCTTTGTGGTCTCACTGAAGAAAACGCACCTTTTCCAGCAGGACATCAAAACCACAGCTATCCTATTGACAAATTCTTTCTGTTGACTGAAGTTCATCAAAATACCAGAGATATATCTTATAAAAAACCAGCACCAGTTAGGAAAAACTTCATTCTCATGCCTTAGTTGTTTACAGTATTAGCTTTCTAATTTTTTTATTTTATCCGTATTTCCATCTTGATGGATAAATATACTAGTACAATAAGCAATCCCAGGCTCTGAAGTTGTTCCGAACACATAGATTATTATATCTTAAAATCCAAACAAATAATAATTAAAAAACCAAACAAAACCAACCCCTAACCAAATATTTCTGTTTATTCAGGTGTGCATCTTATTTTCCACAAAGTTACCATGAATGCAAATAAGAGATATGGAGGTTATTAATCAAAAAGTCCTTGCTTGGATCCATTTCAACACCTTTCCCATTTGAGTGATATGGCTCAGCATTTATTAGTATTATTTATACATCACCACAGGTGAACCTGATGCTTTACAGAGAACTAGAATGACAAGACCCTGCCCTAAGGTGCTTACAGTCTAAATTACATGTACACAGTGAAAGATGACAACAAACAGCAAAAAGAGGTGTGGATTAAGAGTGTTACAACAGGGAAAGAACAATATGTGCTGCCTCACATTTCTAATAGGTGTTAGTGTGTCTGTTTTCTTCAGTTCTTTGATTTATATTTCAGATGATTATATAAAACAAATACACTTAAAGACCAGGAATTAGAAGAGGTGTTTGAAAAAGTATAGGGGGAAAAAAAAAAATATGACTTATTAAGGCAGTAAGGGAAGTTGTCTTGCCTATCTTGTGTTCTGTGCCAGGTCCTACCAACTGCATTATGATGACAAGAGAATTAAGGGAGGGAAACCACAGTGACTTGTCTACAGAAAGGATTTATCACACACTGACAACACTACAGCACATGGAAGGCCTGTTTAGTTTGTATTCTCTTACAGACAGATTCAACCATTTTGGAAACCATTTACACTTTGGGAGAAATACCATCATTTCGGAACCAGAAACAAACTATTTTTTCCTATGAAATTAAAATTAGAAGGAAAAAACCCCAACTCACATGAAAAAGACAGGGCCCTCAAAACATTGCACTTCAACAGTTTTGTAATTTCTTTGCCAGGGCAAGGGATCTCTCTTCCTAAGTGTTTTCACAATGTCCTTATTCTTGAGTGGGATCCCTGGATGCTATAGTAAATCATAACAGTAGGAAGGAAAACCACATACCTATAACTTAGAAATCCACCTGAGATATAATGTGCAAAGGCACATATTTATATCACCATTGCTGATACAAATTTCCCTCTCTAAGGTGTGACGCAGGATCTGGGTCCCTCAGGATATTCATACAGGGAATAAACCATGTGTGGATAGGAGTCAGGGAAATGGAGTCAGGGTCTTTGTTTCACAAAATAAGATTTACCATATAGCATCAGACCTTTTTAACATGGTATACAGTCTGCAACCATGGCCATTGGCACTTTTACGATGTTTAAGGGCACTGTTAGAGTGATCCTTTCCTTGGTGCATCATCCCAGGATCCAGAAATCAGCAGTCAAGGGACTTCCCCAGCCTGAGGTCACATCTAAACCACTGAATTTAATTACTATGAAAAACCACCAAGCCAATCCTTCATTAATTTATCTAGTCCTGTTTTGAACTCATTTATACTTTTTGCTTCCACAGCTCCCTGTGGCTACAAGTTCCAGAATTAAATTACACACTGTGAGGACAAAGTATGTCCTTTTGCTTGTTTTGAAGCTATTCTCTGACTACTTCAAGGGGCAGACCATGCTGAATAACTCTTTCCTATTTAGTTGCTGTATGCAATTCATGACTTAAACTTCTATAGCCTACTCTCTCTTCTCTCTTTTAAAAGTGAAGACAACTAATCTATTTAGTTTACCCTTGTCTAAAGTCTGGCATTCACTTCTGAACATCTTGGTCACCCTTCTCTGGGTCTTCCTAGTTCTATTACATCCTGTGTCTGGCGTCAGTAACCAAAACTGGGTAAGACACACAGCATGTGGGCAAACTATGTATCTGAAAAGTAGCATCAGGATACTTTTTCCTTTTGCTCTCTCCATTTCTTTCTAATAATTGCTAACACTATAATGGCCCTTCCTAATAAACTGATTCTGATGTCCCATCTCACTGCAAAACTCATCATGGCCCTCACAAATCTTTTCTAATTATTTAATTTCTACATACGCTGGGATGTGGTGAGGTGGAGGACTAGTTGAGTCCAATTACCCCAAGGTAGTTGGGGGTGTCTTTGCTATTACATTAAGAGGCATCTCTAGGAATGTTACCACTCAAACAGGGCTCTTACTAAGGGCTGAAACTTATAAATCTCTTCTCCAAGATTTCTTCCTGCTCCTCACATGATAGTGGCTACATGACAGAGAGCTAAAGTTGCAAAGTAGAGAAACAATAAACTAAGGATTGCGTTTGCAGCTGGTTTACTCGTTTACTTTTCTCTGTTAATCCTACAGCAGCACAACATGAGTTCCTTTTTTTTTTTTTTTTTTACCAAGAAAGGTGAGTCACTTCATGACACCAGATCCAGATTCAGAACCATTCAGTTCTAAATGCTGTCTTAATCTGATGAGCTGAATCTTTATTGTCACACTCATAAGACAGGGAATTCAGAGCTGTATTCAGGTAATAAATTTCTCCAAAGTTTACTTTTAATAGATTAAGTTCTGTCATGCTTACTACGGTTATATAGTTCTTTATCCTGAAAATACTTCACTGATAGCATTGAGAATATTTAAGAAGTAAGGAATTTTGCAAGATAGGTAACTATGGCAGAAACAAACTTCAAGTCTTTAAATTGAACAGTATATCCACTATACAATTAGATCTTTCTTCCTGAGAATTTTTTTCCATTTTAAAACTTGAATTAAAAAGAATCAAACACCTACTTTTTTTGAGAACGAAGTTGTAAGAACTGTGTAGCAAGCCCACACACATTCAATTCTTTTAATCTTCAGTCATAAGTCAATACTTGCAGCACTTAAATAATTTTTGATTCTGTTCCTTGAACTCCCTTCAATTTATCAATGCCTTTTTAAATACAGATTCTGTAAGATGTAGTGGAGTCATTTTTATGAAGAAATGAGTGGTCATTAGCAATCTGCCCAAGTGAAAATAAATGTTAAAGATAAAATATACTTTTGAATAAAGAGTAACTATTATTTCATGTTGTTGAAATTCAGCTTTCTGCTTTACCTGAAAACCAAATAAATCTTTCATTAGACTGCATCCACTGGACTTTTTGAGGCATTCATATGGATGAGAGATTGGGCTTATGTTCATGCGTATGTGACTGGGTGTATTTTAATCTCAGAGAGGTGGTTAGTGTTAATGTGAAACTGATGGAGTCTTCACAGCGCCCAGTGTCAATGAGAAGTCAGAAGGAACAGGCCAAAATACTCCTGATCAGCAGATATATAAGCTTGTTCAGACCTAAATTATACTACAGCTATGCTGAAGAGACAAACAGATCGTAGCTGCAACAGGCTTTAGGATTCTGTAGCATTTTCTGCATTATTTACAGGCTAGCTAGTGATCTAATCAAGTTTGGGAAATTAAAAAAGTGGAAGCAGTCAAGCAAATTAGTATGTCCTACTTGTGCATACTGGTCTACGCACATTAAGGCAGTTCTTTACTCTTCGTTCCCTGCTTAGGGATGTCCTGTTTCTGCAGTGTGTAAAACTATTAAGTTGTTCCTCTCAAAGAAGACACGTTGGACAAAGTTAACTCATGGGAACTGCTGTCAAGCAGCAGGTGGGTGAGGTAAGCAGGAGACAAAAATCAGTATCAGCAAACACAAACAAACAACTCTGCATCATCTTCCAAAGTGATGCTTTATCAATCAAGCTTTAGTTAAGATCTGCGAAGGCAACTCACTGCCTTCGCCAACTAGACATGGACTCAGCATATGTGGTAGTACAGGACCAAATACAGCAACCTTGGATTCCTTGAAAAATCAGACCACAGTGGTGAAATTACCCCACTCACATTACTGCTTATGGGATGACTATTCTACAGGACTTCCCAGAATTATATATCTGGAAATACATACATACTTTACTTGTATTCTCCTCCCTGCTGCTTACTTAGAACAGAAAAATAACCCATTGGAAGAAGCACCAGTGGTTCCAGATTAGAGCGCAGAATTTGGACTTGAAGTTATACTCTCAGCTTAGTTACTAGTACATCTATGACCACAGATATTTTAGATGTACTTGCCACTTGAGGCATATCTCAGGCTGGTCACCTAAAAATTGAGGCATTTGGAGCTTGTGGCTTTCACTTTACTGTCCTTATTTTCCTATATCCAAAGACCTCTGAGAGTTTTGGGAGGAAAACCTTTTGCATGAAAGGTATGGTTACCTTTGTACTCAGTAAAAGTATTTCTGAAATATATGTTGACACTTGAGGCCAAATTCACCCATCTCAATCTGTGCACCTCACTTCATTTTAGACGCCGTTGGTAGCCAGTGGAAAATTACAGGCAATTCTTGGGAGTGACTCACATCTCAGACAGCTTATTCAGTTTCTGCAGGTGTCTCTGTGTGCATTAACTCCAGATGGCACTTAGGGGGATCACGTTCCCAAAATACATGCCTCAGGTAGAGTTAGGTGGGAAGAACTGAGATATTTGTATCCTGTAAACTGACTTGGAAATTTCAGCTCTTTTTCAACAGACAATGCAACGCTGCTAGACTTTTCAATCCAGGAAATGGCTGCAGCAACACCGACTTTGGGATTATGAGCATTTCTGGAGGAGCCATCTCCAGGTATCCTGAGTCCAGGTTTTACTAGAGGCTAAATGTGATGCTCACCTCCAATTTCAGTTCTGGCACTCCCCTGTCCTTCTCAGCGCTCCTAGTGAAGGAGAAAAACACCTCGAGAATTCACTCCTGCACCTCAGTCAGTATTCCCTCTAATGCAGAGTGGGAAGATGAATTTTGAACCTGGCACAAGGGAAAGAGGCTCTGTCTAAGCATATATCTACTTACCCAGATATTGCTAAAGCCACTCAGGCTTCCTGGAAAAGACCTATTTCTTTGAAGGTGGGCTATGCTGATCTTAAATTGGACATGTCTATATTACTTCCTGCAAAACTGCGTATCCTTTTTGAGGGGCATAAATTTCTTTTTTATGACTACAACGATGCAAAGCAATTTTAAATGCCCGGAGGAGAGAACTAGAAAAGACGAATGAAAAGGAATTGAATGATTCATTAGACTCTGAAGAAGATCTGATGAGGAATTCTATAATTCTGGTCTTTTAATTTAATTGTGTCTCTCTTTATTACTTTTTCCCCTTCTTTACCTTCATGGAGCTTCATAAAAATATGATTTTTAAGAGCTCCTTATCTTGCAGCACATAGTAAGAAATATAACACTGTTTATTCTGTTTGGACAGTACTTTTGGGTTTTGAGGTTGGTGATTTATCAGTCTTCTCAGGTACTAACTATACCTGTATACCTGAATGTCCTGATTCCTGTTTCAGTAAAATTATGCCTTTGACATAAATTTCTTACTATTTTTGAACTGTATAGCATTTTCTATAGGTAGGAGATGAGTGCTATGACCTCTCTTCTTATTTGCTCAGGTATAGGCTAATACCTCTCCTCAGTCATATCGCTCCAAGGCACAGGACTGCTGCTGAAAACAATGGAACTGTTTTGGATTTACACTGACTTGTGAGCACAATCTCACCGGTGTCTGTGTCTAAGTATTCTTGAGAATATTGTTATGGTTTGGATCAAACTATGAATCTGTATTTTGGAGGTCTGAGATTTTTCTTCATACTATAATTCTGCATACCAGGTTCTCAGTTGTTACAAAGAAAACTATCAATTTATATGAGATGAGGTTTTAGCCTCCTAATTACAAACCTGATTTAATTCCTCTTTGTTTCAGTAGGCTTTGGTGCAGTCTTACAGCATTCATCTAATCTACCTTTTCTGAAACCTATTCTCTTTACTCTTGCTTCAAAGATTTGGTTGATTTCTGTGCTCGTCACTATTCTAGGCTAAGGATCACCTGCAAACTAGCTACTCAAAGAGAAGTAGCCAAATGTTAAAAGAAATTTTCTTAACATTGGACAAGGTTAACAGAAAATAAATTAAGTATCTTAATTTCATGTTTATAAACTGAACAGTTGAGCAGAAGTATGAATTATTCACATGTGCAGACATTATATGCATAAATTATCCTAAAGCACTCTGCCAGACCTGCCAGCACCTCAGAGGAGCAACATGGGAAAGCTCTTTCCTGAGAGAAATGCAGAGCAAAAAAAAAGGTATATAGGTGCACTTCCCCTTGAGTTAATTCTTTAAAGTGACGTTTGCTACTCCATGCTGAGTTTCTACAATAGGTAACAACCATCTCTTCTCTTCTCCTCATTGCTTTCTCACCCCTGTAAATCTTTCCTGCATTTTCCAAGCAGCTTTTCATCTCGTACAAAATATTACCCTGAGCAACTTTATTATTAAAAATCTGTTGATTTTTTCCACAGGTCCTATCACCTACACTTTCAGAGAATCCATGCTACTTGACCCTCCTTCTCAGCAGAACAATTTTACACATTCTTTTTTTTTTTTTTTCCATTTCACAAGTAGTATGGCCAACATTTGATTTTAAAGAATCATCTCCTTTGAGGACTGCACTCTATTCTACTACCGCACTACACAAAAATGCGAAGTTTCTGAAAATGAATAGTACTTAGCAACACACTGCACAGCTAAAGTTCCTATAAATTCATTAGTAATTTCAAATCAGCTAGGAGAAACAAGGACCAAATAGTTATAATACTTCAACAGTGACCCTTTATTTCTGAAAGAATCCAACAATAGGCTTGTTTTTTGTTGACTATTTTAATGTCAAATGCTGAAATGTAATTCTGCCTCCCCCTCCTCCTCCCCCCCATCACTACTTAACTGTACTTAGATAATTCAGAAAACCACTAACTTGGCAATTTCATCCCAGACCCTATAAATATGTTTTCTCAGCATTACTCAATAGAACTGCCTCTCTCCTTAATAACAGGTACTTATGTAAGAGTTTGCATGATTAAGAGTGTATGTAAGAGTGTATAGATACACTCACGTATCTATATCGAGAGACATACCTCTCTAGGTATAGGTATAGGAATAGCTATCACTATAGATATTGTTAAATCAATCAAATATTTGTGTGAAAGGAACCCAGGACGTAGGACTCAGACTCACCATTTTAACTAGTGATTAATGTCACAAATTTAAAAATATGTATGCAGTTGTTTACTATTTTACAACAAATGAACAATTGTTCTTAAATGCTTTCCAAACACCAATAAATCTGAGAGAAACCTCCATTGGTATAAAGAATAGCACCAGATTCCTGAAAGTCAGCTTTCACTCAGTCAACCAAGAGGCATTTTAATAATTAGACTACTTAAGGTTCACTTAAATCATGGAAAAGTTCCTCTCCAATGACAATCACCATTATTTTGCAGCCATGATAAAGTTTGGCTCTGTCTAAACAGACGCACACAAAGTGAAATGCCACATCTAAACAAGGGCACAAAAAGGGAAATGCCACAACATACAGAGGCAAAATACATGTTTATCGAAACGTGATCATAGGAAGTAGCCATCTAGATCCTAGGATTTCAGCTGGATTCAGAGGATGCAAATCTCATCTCACATTTGCTAATGCATCCGTATTTTCTTTGTTTTCACCCGAACTGTGCTCGCTGGTACAACAGCCACAGCATGCAAGCTATTCACCTGGTCATACACCTTAATGATTTAAAAACAACAACAGGCACCCCACTCTCCTCCTCTGCTTCTGCCTCTACCAATCTCACAAAGGGTCAGCCTGTGGACAGGCATAATCCAGAGTCCTTGCTCCCTCCAGGAGCAGCAGTGCAGTGCAACATGCAAGAAGCCTGCATTTTGCTCTTGGAAATCCAGTGTTTGTGAAAGGACCCAGATTTCCACCCTTCAGAACCAAAGCTGGCTAGAGCTATGACATTATGGAGAGTCACAGTGTTCAGGTGGTAACCTGCTGGGCTAGTACAACTAAACTGTATTTCAGAGGATAGTTAACCCTTCTGAATGTGCCACCAAATGCTTCTCAAATAAGGGGACAGTTGCCTACACTGGACTTAGACTAGTAGTTTACATGGGAGAAGATACAAAACTCATCCCACATCTGCAGAGCTAGGCAGATAGCCTTTGACTTCAAATTTTCTCTTTTATGGTACTTAGCTTTTTACACAGCCTTCCTACAGCAAACATAGGGACATAACCTAACTCTTTCTAGCTTTTTGCTTGGACAATCAGCCAAGATTCTTAAAAAAATGCCCATCCTCTTTTCTAAATCTGTATGTTTGTGTTTAAAAGCCAGCCTTCCAAAATGCTCAGGGCCATGGCTTCCACCATGGAAATATAAATATCTTTGCTTAGGGCCCGTTTAAAAACTGCCCATGATTTCAGATGCCTAAAGATTTATTTAAAAGCCAAACATTGGTCACATTTGAGAATTACTTCTATCTCTATTATCATCCTGCAATTCTCTGTTAAAACTGGCAGGTTGTGTTCTTTTTTCAGTACAGCTTTTGATGCTTTTCTCATCTAACTAGATTTTTGCTGTGTGAACTGTAGTATACAGATACATTTGTATCTGAGGGCACTTGTGAACATGCCTCTAACTCCTAGGACTACTAAAAATCCCAAACACACCCTTGTCCTACACTTGTATTTCTTGTCATCCTAGTGTCATTAACAGGCATCTGTAGTAAAGCTCATGTATGCAAGTGTCATTATGCTCATTGTCCTTCTAGAAAAAAGCTCATTTCAGAGAAAACAATTCACTGTAATTGCTTTGATTAAAAACCAAAACACAACAAAAGCATCCCCCACCCTCGTCTTCCAACATATGCTCAACTTGAAATAAAAGTAATTTCACAACTATACCTATTAGGGAAAGGTAGCACTTACACATACACAGTATTCAGATCAGTATGCTATTGTAACTCAAGAGAGGAGATAGGCATAGTTGGGTGAGGAGGAAGAAAAAAAATCTAAAATACTCCCTCTGACCAGGGAGGTCAGAGGGTTTTTTTTCCCTAGCAGCGCATTTTCAAATGAAAAAATAGGAGTCTTTTCTTCTAATGGACTGAACACCAATCTGCCTATACTACAAACTCCTACTATTTAAATATTAAACATTTATCTGGATTCTGCATAAATAGAAACAGAAGCGGTGTTTCTAACATCTGTCGTTGCTGGAATAATCATGTTGCTGTGCAATGATTATGTTGGGAACCTTTTACAAAATGAAAACAGCATTCATTCGTAATTATTCATTACAGCAGGGCCCCCTCGCCTCTTGTGATTGTTATTTAAGATGAAACAGCTCTCGTTTTCACTGACTAAAACTGGCTTATCAGCGAGCTTTTTGCTTACAGATAATTTTTCCTCTGGGTCAATTCAACTTAATTTTAAGAGGTTGCATTGCATTATATTTTAAATTAATTACATCAGCTGCCTGCAGTTTAATGCACTTCAACGAATAGTTAATGCACTGCTGCAGTTCTTAGTGAGAAATTACTCCTCATACTGTTATTTCAGACTCACGCTGGTTAGGATTACTCCTCTGTCTTGTTCCATTGACATGATCCCATAACAGGATGAACATATTTTACACTAAACATTTAAACAATAAAAAAGGAGAGAGAAAGAGAGAGAGTGACTGTGGGAATATTAATGAGCAGGGGAACTTCAACAGGGCAGCAATGAGATGAAAGCAACATTGCTATTAAGGAATGTTTTCACTCCTGCCTGTCTATCACAAGGCCGAATCTTTAGATAAGGGTTTTTCAGCATGATACAAGATGTTATCAAACACTGTTGTACAATATTTAGTCTCAAGGGCTGACTTAAAAGAAATGGCATCAACTATAAAACAAAACAACACACACCGCCAAAGAAAAGTGGAAGGCAAGTACAGAAAAGGGTTCAAGTTTGATGCACAGTTATTATCACAGATTTGCTTTTCCATAGAGCTGATTTTTATCCGGACTGGATATCAGCGATAAGTATACTTTATGTCTATACGTGTTTGTGTGTGTGTGTCTGCATTTCCTCTCTAAAAGGGGAACGTGAAAGTGTAGGGGGGAGAGAGAGAGTATAAAATTGAATGCAGGCTGCCAAGATGGAAATGATATTTGTTTTCTATCACACCAGAGATGCACCATTCCAGCTTTTGTCCTTCAAAGCTGTGAGAGACCACGCTTTAATGCCTGCAGGTTGACCATGCATTGTTATTATACAGTCTTCATGTTCACATCATGTGTCATCTGACCAAAGGAGAGTCTACAAAGTGAAAGCCTCATGCAAAATTTATGCTTATATGGCTGTTTCAGTCAGTGGAAAAATCAATACTGCAGGCTTGATGCACAGAAATGACTGAGTGCTCTCTGACTGACACTAAAAGCACTGGGAGATTGAGGGGCTGCATTTGCCGTTCAAGGAATTGAGTGTATTAGAGCTCTTATAATAGTCTGCTCACCTTATATTAGCCTTTCCTTGGGATTATTTTTTGATAACAATTATGATTGTGGGGTTTAAGGCAATTACACTATTACAAAGAAAAAGCTGCTTTTTATGTTCTGTAAAGCTGTCATATATTTCACACCACAACTGCTTTCCAATTATTTTGCTACAATACACTTTGGAAGCAAAATGTCCTAACTGATATATATTAGTCCTTTATGTTTTATAAATAAAAATCAAAGCTGTAATGTAATCCTTCAAAAGAAGCTTCTCGGTTTCCCAGATGTTATTTTAAAAAGACTAAAATGCAGTGTGTGTTGTCAGTCTTAAAAAAGACATACACAGTATCTGTTTTTATACGGGAGGACAACACAAGCCAGGGATGTTGCACAGATTGTGCAGGCTGTTGTACCTTGAAATGCTAATACTGCCCGTTAAACATGGACAGATGTGGTCCACAAAGATGGAGTTTAACAAAAAAAAAAAGAGGGAGAGAAAGAAATAAAACACCAACTAAACAAAACCTAACTCCTCAAAGGTTTTTTAGAAAACAGGTTTCAAGATGTAGTTTAATGTTAGGGTGAACATCCTGCAAGAATTTTTAAAGACTCATCGCATATTTCTCTGTTAAACAGAGGACAGTGTCAGAAAATGGACAGGGAAAATGAATGTTTGAAATAAGAAACAAACTCTGGTAATCTACTTTAAGAAAATTACGTATATTCCCTCCATAAAAAATACCTCTGGTCAGAACAGGAATGCATTTGCACTGCATTTTTGTCACTGTAAATACACAGAAATATTTTATTAGATGGTATCACAAGCTCTTCATCAATGTCTTCTACTTTTGTTATAACTCATAGGTAACGAGTAAAACGATTAATACAGATTATAAAACAGGATTATGAAAAGCACTGCTAGTTAGTTTAGAAATCCCTGAATTCCATAGCAACTATCATTATATTATTATAAAATATACTTCACTCCCATATTCAGCTTTTTGACATCTATGCAGCTATTTAGCTGTGGCTCGCACTTTTAAAACATTCAGTAATGTTGATTAATTAGAACAGGTCAAGTGGGTGGCTTTATTTCAAATTCAAACCATCAAACATGAGGTGGGTAAAAAATATGACCCTTTCTAGCCATAAACCAAATAAAAATTGATGAAAACAAAACACACAAATTACCTTACAAAACACTGGTGTTTGTATGCTATAGAATGATAATGAATACTACCTAGTTGAACTCTCACCAATTAAAAATTACTGCCTCTAGAGCTCCTGCAGCAGAGTCACAGCCACCTGCGAGCAGCTGAGTATAGTATATTTCCCAAAAAAAGTTTCACAAAGGAGTTGTGTCTAATAGGTAAATAGTACCAGCTAGAACATGCATCCAAGTATCCCGATTACACTATTTTAACCCCCTTCTAAAACAAAAACTTCTGCAAATAGGGCTTGTGAATTTAGACTAAATTTGCCATCAAGTTTCGGTATTTGTGTGTGTGTGTAGTGAGGGTGTATGACCCTTTTGAACTCAGAGACACCAAGAAGGAGCTGCCATCCACAGAAGCTGGACTGGCACAGCTATAAACCAGCTCTGAAGCCCCATTCAATATGCTTCATTCAGGCACCACTTCCAAGAGATGAGAGCACCTGATTGCAATGAGTTCATTAAAAATGCTGGAATGGCCAGCCTTGCTCAGATCAAGGTCCCCCATTCCATTTCCTTGTTATCCTAATGGTCTGCCTGAAATCAGTATAAAGTTTGTCTGTGGAATGACTGCACCCATTCAGGCACAGAAAGGACCACCACAGGGATTGGGCTGATCACACAACCGCATGAAACCTACATGGGCAGTGGGAAGGAGATTCAGTGAATTCTTTTGGAAGAGTGGCTGAATTTTCATCTGCTTGTTGTGAGGAGCAGTAAAGAAGAGGGAAGACATCTGCTGATTCAGAGGGTAGATGGCTGATTGATGCCTGATAGGAACTAGTCAATGTAGAGTCACATTGTAGCTCTATGGGAGGTGTCTGTCAAGCCTTGACTACAGTGTCTCTGAACAAATGCTGAAACTGACTTTTTCCTGCTGATTGGAAAAAAACCCAACAACAGGGAACACAGACACTGGCAATATGCCTTAGACTATGGGTGCTGTCACATAAATCCCTAGCTTGCCTGTTTTTTCCACCATCATGGGGAGGGGTGATACTGTTCTGCCCTGCCAGATGTGTGTATGTGGGGCAATGGACGTTTCTACCTATGGAAGTCATAACCAACACCACAGAAAAAGGCATGAAAGAGTTTGAGGGTCTCTTCTGGTAAACTAGGTTTCTGTGGTTTAAAACTGTTAATTTTTTTTTGCTGTGCAGCGATACGCCTCTCCAATAGACCATTCAAAAGAAGAAATGAAAAGAGGAAGGATCACAGACAGTTTCCATGATAAAATATACTGATTCTTTTGATATCTCTTTTCTCTTAGGCTAAATGATTAACAGTGTGAATAGGTAATCTTCATTAGAAATAAAGAGCACAACAGCAGTGAAAACTGCCAGTTTCTAGTGCTGAGTGGAGGCATGTGAGGACTGAGAAAGATGACTGATTTTAGGTCACAGATGACTGTTGCTGGAAGGAATCAACACCATCCTATTTACAAACTGGTGTATTCATCTTTGTTAGCTTTCATGCCTCATCAGGCATGCCAAATTAAAGACCAAAGTCTGTGTAACAGGACATTCGCAAAAGTTGAAGGTGTCCCACCATCAGATAAATGCTGAGCTGAAAACCAACAGCTCTATTCTCAACCCTTTCCTACAGCAACTATTCCTCTGGCTGCAGTAGGTTCCTTACCAACTTACAAGATTTGTCTTAAGGAAGATGACAAAACCGAACTGGCAAAAAGTCCCCCTGAAGGGAGTCCAGACTTCTGGGTCCAAGGTAACTGAGGAGAAGACATGGCTGGCTGTTTCTACAGTGTGGTCATTCCTTCCTTTGTGCCATATCAAAAAACCATTCACTATGCCCATGAAAGAAATAGCTATGATTTTCACTGCTCAAAACCAGAAGTTCTCTCTCTCCTAGTCTTTCTCTCACCAAAGCAAAGGAACTACCAAAAATGTCACATTAAAGCCATATTTGAGGCAATATTGTAACACTTGAACCCTGAAAAGTAACAGCAACTAAGGTGAAGGTTACTTGCTGAGCACTAATGTATTCAATGCTACAGAAAATACACAGGTTTTGCTTCAAGGATCTTACAGTTTAGTGAGAAAGTACCTTCTCACCCATAGACATGGAAGAACTGTATTGAAGTAACCACAAACTTATTTCATTGTCCCCACGTTTATAAAGCTTTGCTAGCAAACTTTGGCCAGGTAGATGGTGGACTGAGAACTTGGCTTAACACACAGCAGCTTGCTTTTCTTCCATTGTGTGCTGCTGTCCTGCAGTGCATCTGATCATAGCTGGAACTTGGGAGCTGCCCAAGACAAGAATAATTGCATTAATGTGTGTTTGTGAAGTTTCTAGCATGTGAGGTCTTCGATCGGTGTCTCTAAGTGCTAGTGGAGTACAAATAAAACCCTAACTTTACCAGCCCCAGTCAAACAGCTAAACATTACCCAATGTGTAAGGTACTATCAAAATACAAAGAAAAAATAAAGCCTTTAAACTGTGACAGGGCAAAACTATAGCAGGGATAACAGAAGAAAAACAGGAAATCTCAAATATGGTGGACTTCAGCCTGTTAAATGAAAATCCTGACAACTTTTTGGAAGTATTTAAATGCATGCATATATACACAGTGAAATTTAAAGGTAGCTGAGGTTAATCTGCATCCCTGCCACTATGAATAATCATTGTTAACATGTCCCCGGAATGGATATGAGTAAGTAGGTGCCTTGAGAATGAAGGCAAGAATAGCAGATCCATGCACATGTGACAGATCATTCAGAAGATGCTCGATACTTTTTACAGAAGTATTTTTAGCCTACATCAACAGATTGACCAAAAGAAGGGAGAAAATACGAGCAAAATTATAGGGAATGAGCAGAACCTTAATGACATGGAACACAAACATTGACAACAGATTGGCAGCAGTGCAAGGCTTCCCAAGAGATCAGACTGAAAAGTTTAGATCGTAGTGGCTGAACTCGGAATGGACCTGGAGCTTTAAAAGGGTTTATTAGGAAAGGGAGAGGGGGGAAAGATCAAAATAAGAAAGAAGATGCAAAAAAGTTTTGTTAATGGTAGAGAGCAACATTAGAATGGCAAATTTGGAGGAAGGCTTGGATATGCAAGAGAAGAAATAGGTAAGTCAAAGATAGGTTAAATGACAGACTAATGGAGGGGATGTTGTCAGAAGTGACGGACAGTGGTGAAAGTTATGGCATCTCTGGAAAAAAAAAATGTCAGACAGACAACCCTAAACCTGTCTTGGTAAGTCTGTAGCAGATGGATACACCAGTAAGCCACCACTGTGAAGACTCTAGATGAATATACATTGAGGGATGACAAATTAGCATAGCTTCCAACTAAATCCAATAAAACCCTGTAATTTAATAATTAAGGAGTATTTCATGTTATCTGTATAAGAACAATAGTTTCACTACTTCAAAGCAGCATAACTTGTGTGTTGACTTTTTCCCATTAACAATGTAGTATATTTATTGTTTAAAAAATTAGGTTTGAAGGAAATTCAGTGAGAAACAGTTGAACATCTTATGTCACTACTAGTACGAATACATTTTTTACAGTCACAAATGGGGGGGTGAGTAGTCAAAGATGTGAAAGAGGGCTCCTCTAACTTCCTCACCTACTTACCTTCTTCCTGTCCTATAATTCTGGTTTTAGTGACTGAATGCAACCACCTTACTATTCTGCATGAACTTAACCATTGGTTTACTTTGTCTTATTCTCCTGCTTAAGAGCTTCATTTAAAAAAATGTTTACTTGTCAATAAGCACTGACAAAGTACTCAGCTGGAAAACCAATCTTCCAGCTTGGTTCCCTCATTAGAATTTGGTGTGTGGAGTCCAATCAGACAATTGTTTAGCTTTTTCAGCTTTTCCATAGTAACATCTTAATTTAAATGTATTTTCTTTCAAACTAAGAAAGTACACATTGGAGTACAAAATACCTGAAACTGCCAACCTTAAATATGCTGAGTAGTACCACACAGAAATCAGTAGGATAATAATATTATACATTAAAGTACAACTCAACATAGTAAAGACAATGTATTCTAGAACAGGAATACTCAACAGATGGCATAAAAGTCCTCCCTCATCTCCTTAACACATCTGAAATTAACATATATTTTATAATAGAATCTAATATGTTACAAGATTAACCAAGAAAGAATGGGAAAAACATACTGTTATAAAAACATGAATCTTGCAGCTGGAGGACAAGCTGGATTCCACCCCTGCTCTTAGGTCATCACCTTCTGAATGATGCACCCATGCTTCTGAATTCATAGCTGGATGTACACCAAACTAGCAGTATTTTTAATGTCAAATACGTAACTCTAAAACATAATACACATACTTACAGGGGTGTATGTTTGTTGATCTAATGGATTGAGCAAGAATAAGTTGAAACAAGGTTGTATGGTTAGCTGGCTATACAATAAAATGCACAGATAATTAGTTGACTTGATTTTAAAGAAGTCAACAGATGTGGAAAGTCATTATCCACTTCACTTCCACTGCTCTTGTAGTTGGAAAGGGACAGTGACAGCAGAGGTGAGCTGCTGTGACACTCCTGAAAAGCCATTTGCCTCCAAAAATCAATATATTTCAACAAGTTTGAAAGTGGTTGTTCCCAAAAATAAGTTACAAGTAAGAAGAAGGCAACAAAAACCTGAAGTTATTAATTTTTTTCCAGATTTGCATTCAACAGTCAAGGAATTTGTTAATTTAATGCTGAGCATTTCTTCAGAGGCAGAATTTTAAGTACTAGTTTTCAGGGAGAAAATTAAAGTGATTACATTACTCTCTTTGCCTTCCCCTCTTCAACTGTTTCTGGAATATACATGTGTTTCTGAGGTGATCAGAAGAATTTGTTATTTGCTGGCAGTTGGGTGCCACTGCTCTGCTGCTTTGAGAACCATCCTGTGTGGAAGCCTCTCCTATCCCAGCACTGCCTGACCCGAATTAGCTTGCGAGCAGAATAAGATGCTTCTCCCATTCTGTGGTTTCCACTCCAAATCACAGCATCATTCTTTTCCTTGTGCTTTTGCTTGCATACCCTGCACCTAAGTCTTCTCTGCCTTCTACTGTGTTGTTGATGTCTCCTACAGACCCAAATGCTTCTTCATGAGGAAACCACCAGCTTCCTCTTCATATTCACTTATCTTTCCACATAGTATTGCTCTGATGCCTTCCAAGGGGAAGCTGACAAAATACAATGCAATTACAACTTTCTCTCTCTTTCTTGAACCATCAGTTTCTTACTGGTTGTGCCACTAGTCCCACTAACTAGGCCCTCTCTCCTCACTGGTGATATCCTTAATGCCTTTTGTTCATCACCCTTCATGCCCTGCTGTATCTTACTTTTCAAAATACTAATTTGCTTTAGTTTTAGAAAAATAAATATAGAAGTATCAGCCTTAACCTCATCTTTGACCTAATCTGACGCTACAACTACTGCTCTAGCTGCCTTCTTCAGTTAATTAATAATTAAGCATATGCTCACAATCACAGGCTGAAGTTGTTTACTAATTTCACCATATATGTCTACAATCTGCCTCCCATCATTTGCACTCACCTAAAGCTGTTCAGATTCAGTGCTTCATCCTGGAGCACTTCACATCTCACATTTCTAATTGCATCATTGGCATGCCTTGCAGAAAATCCTTCTAATCCCTCATTGCAGCTTTCTGTAACAATTTCGTCAGATCCTGTTCCTGGTCCTCCTAATACTTTATCCAAGTAATCTCAAAGACACAAATTCAATTCCGTCTATAGGCTGATAGGAAACAAATCTGGCTGTCAACTCCTAAATCGTACAGTTTCTTTACACATAGCCCATTTTAAGGTTCTCCCTGTCTACTTGCACAACCAAAACTCTTGTCCAAACTCTTAGGACAGCATCCTTTTTTTTTTCTCACAAGAAACTCATCTCCTTTTACTCATTTAGAGTGCTGCTGGTTCTCCAAGGCTACCATTTGAGATGTCTCTTCACATTGTTTAGTTAGCTTACCCTTTTTTCATCACATTAAATACAAGCTGCTTCTTTTCATTTTCAAGGGTCTGTATTACCCACCTCTGCCCTTCCTCTTCCCCCATTATCTCTCATTTACTCTTCAGGGACAAACACTGTATATTAAGACCACACTGACCACTATTACTATTTCTTTGTATTCCCTATCCAGCCATATTAATCTGTGGTCTCCTGTCTTACATGCAGCTTTGGGAGCCCTTCTAGTTCTGTATTTTTTAAGTGCACAGCACAATGGGATCCCAGTCTGTTCCTTAGGCACCAATATAAAACAAATTCTAAACAAGCAACCAAACAAAAATAATCATAATTTTTTTGCAGAGATACCTCTATCTAGGAAGTCTACCTAGAGCACGAACAACTTGTGGGCAAGCTCTGCGCCACTGCTCTGTGTAAACAGAATAATAAAGAAATGTTGCAGACTTCTGGGTATTTAGTAACTACCTTCAGGATTCAAAGGGAAATCTTGTACCCTAAAGCAAAACCAACAACCTTGAGAAAAAATGCCTACAAGTTTATTGAACCATATGAAGTCAGGACTCTCAGTGGACCATGTTTCTCTCCCTCTCTCCTCTCAGCCTCCCACGAAAGCACAAGGGAGCATACCTACCTCTAACTGAGGGTGGTTCTGCCCCTGAATACTTCTGTTAGGACTGCATCCTATTGCTCTGCTTTTGCCAAGAAGCCCTGCAGTAAGAGTATAACAGCCCTTTCTGTCTTCCTCCTTGTTCAGAACTCCTTTCTGAACTTCAAGTACTGCAAATCTAGGGCATCAACACAAAACACGTGTCTCCAGAAACATAAATCAAGCGGACAGCAACTAAAATCAAGGTGTTGCTGAGGAATACATAACAGGGAAGGAGAGTCTAAGTCTTCTTCAACAGAGGCTTCCTTTTCTAAAAGAAACAACTCTTGATCCTGGAGTCCCCGTTCTTTCCAGGGATGCTTCCTTTCTGTAGGTGTTTATTTAGACTCTGAGCATGGAAGGGAGGAAAATACTGTCTAAAAAGGAAGGGAATCACTGCATAGGAAAAGGTTTGGAGGCTGATCTTGGGTTCTATTCTCCCTTACTTCTCAGCATCTTAATTCCCTCAGCAATGAAATGGATATAACATTACTTAATAGAGATATTGTGAAATGTTAATTAATGGTTGTAGAGCATGTTTAGATGGCAAGATGATAGAAATCATGGGCATGCAAACCATTATTTCTACACAATAAAGCCACAGTTGCCTGCCTTTTTTTTTTTTTTTTTTTTTTTTTTTAAGTGTAGCTATGCACAGGTTTTTCTCAAAGGCTATCTTTAAATCTACAAAACCACCACAATAAAATCAACTGTTCTCCTAACCAGCCTTGGATATCTTTCAGGAGAACAAATGAGATCACTGACTAAAGTATCTTAACAATCTTTCCCCCATAACACGTAGGAGTTTTTTTCTGTCTTCTATACTCATATTAAATACACTGTGTTTTATCAGCAGCTTGAAAAAAACAAAGTGAATGAGCATCTTTTACCATTTTAACAGCACATGAAAGAAGCTGGTAAGGCATGGAAGGTGAAGCATGTTCAACGTGAGAAGAAATTATTTCCATTTTAGGTTGATCCCTCACTGCACTGAGCCCTTGTCTGTTTTATAGGGGAAAAGCCACGATTGTTTACATTTCAAACCATTCTAAAGCAGGACACGTCCTCCACTCTAGTTGGTTCTGGCAAACCAAATGCACAATCTGAAATTTTATTAATCACTTTGCATCACACTGCTTTCTGAAAACTAAATGCAGCAAATATTTGCCTCCTTCCACTGACCTGAAGTACCTGGTCATGAAGAAACCAAACTGATATTTTTCAATTGTGAAACTATCTGTTCTGGTGCAAAGTTCTTCTATAAAATGGATTCCACCTCCAAATCCCATAATTAAAACACTAGACAACCACATCAGATATAGAATGACCCATTTATCCCATAATTTTTTTCATCTACGAGATGAAGGAACAAAATGTAATCATAAACAGCAGCTAACATAATAGATGTAATCTCCTGCTTATAGAGATAAGCATAAACTACTCAAACCTAAAAGGAGCCCTTGATTTCAGCAGTTCTGCTGAAGCTCAAGTCATCCAGCTCTATACCAGAAACTCCTGATTCTCTGCCTCTGTAGACTCCTGGCAACTGTAAATGAATCTACATTTAAAATTCTGGAGGGGAACTTTTAAGTCCTGAACCTGACTTGAGCTTCAACCTTTTTATCACCAAGTTTTAAATGGGAAAAAATACTGTTATGTTTTTAAATAAACCTTGCAAATTTCTTTAATAAACCAATCACAGCTATCAGTTTCAAATTTAGAGCCAATAGGTCATACCTTTTGTGACCTCTTTGTTCCTATGAAAAGATACAGATGTGAATGATGGTACAAATCTCCTTGATGTGAAGTTTTGGACTAGATATACCATTTTCTACAGGCCCAATTCTACTTCATTCCTTTCCCATCCATTGTTTACAACATGTGGTGGTTAGATGAGGAAGTTACTTGGCCTCTGATCTTTCCATTCTCTTCATCTAGGCAAATTTTGACTGCAACTCAACAAGTTTTCATATTAAGATCTCTTACATATCAACATTTTGTATTTCATAGGTCAAGCATGATCAGTTCTGATGGGGACTCTGGTGGAAAACTTCTCAGCTGAAGGAAACCTGTTTTGGAGATTCTAGTCTATCACCTTACCTGACATCTTTTCTAAAGCCAATGTTTTCAAAAAGTACAAAAACCCTGTATGCAGGTTCCTTCCCTCGCCCCAATGAGATGTATGACATCTGGGCTAGTTTTCTTTTTCATTACTCTTTTCTCCCTCCCTCCTCTATTCTCCTCAGACATATCTGTATCAGCTCTGATAACGTAGTCAAATTGCAGCTCAGGTAATTAAACTCTGTTTACCAAATCCTTCTTCAATTCTAGTTCAAAGCTAGAATGCAATGTCACTGTAAGCCATTAAATGCTTCTACTCCTCTCTAGAAATGGATATATATAAGGTAGTTGAAGTGACTCTTTTATGTACAGTTTTTAAAGGATGCAGGATGAAAGGTGCTATATAAGATACACTTTTTCATAGTCCAATATCTTAGTGAAAGGTTGTAATTAGTGTACGCACTGCTTAACATAAATCAGAGCTCTGCATTCAACATTTCAAATGTAACATCTTGACAAGATGTAGATTATTTTATGTTGGACATAAAAAGCAGCTTGTAGTAATATATTGTAATGATGGTCTGAAGAAGCTTTGAAATCAATAGATGACAAGTTACTGAAATTAGGAAGGCCTGACCTGCTCTGCTAGGAACAGCTAGTACGTCAGATAGACTTGGTTTTATTTGACCTTAAATTTCTTGCAATTGTTTTCTTTCTGGTGAGTTCTAAATTCCTTAAATGTTTTTGTTGGTGTTGCTGTTCTGGTTACTTTTGGAATCTAATTTTGTTTCGTACAAGATATGGTAAACGTTTAAACCAGAGAGAAATGCTAGGAGAGCAGAATGTTCTTAGCACTGCTGGGTATTTCAAGCCTGTGATTTATTTGCAGTGTAATTCAATTATTAAAAATAGGCAGTATTTTTATATCTTTCAATTCTGCTGTACACCAAATCACAAAAGCCAGATATTTTCTATTAGTGTGTGATAGCATGTGGTTACTGAGGCCATAAAAAAAAATAAAGGGCACTTACAGTTTTAGTATAAACTATGATTAATTTTTATTAGGATGATACATTTATATATTATAAACTGGCAATTTATTTGTAAGGTGGTTTTTTTCCTGCAAGTTTAGTAGTTTCCCTTGGTGCAGAATGCAGAATTGTATATGAGATATTTGAGTGTCTAAAACGATGTATGATAAATGAAGTAGCATGCTACTTATACGCTTATCATGTTCCCTGACTAGCAACAGGTTCAGCAAAGGGCACAGCCAGTAAATGAAATTTTCCACCAGGACAATATATCATCACAAGAAATGTATGCGTTGGAAACTTACAAGCTTGCTCGAGATGCGGACAAGGTGTGAAATGGTAAAAAATGAAAAGCAGAAAGAGCATATAGTAAATTTCAAATTCAGCTGTATTTCCATATTGGCTGAGCCTGGTGCTTTAACTGTTTGAAGTCATGTAGTTTAGAAAATAATAAACACATACGCACAAATTTAGCTCAGTTTTAATGCTAGGATAAACTTCCTTCATTAGATATCCTATAACTTCTTTTGAGAAAAGAAACCGTAAAGCATCTAGTGAAAATATATTTTTAAATCCCCTTCAGAGTCAAAATATAAAGCAACAACTTTAAATGCACATTTCTTCCTCAGAGTTACAGGTTGAAAATCTGCTCCAGGAAATGTTTATCATAACTTTCCACACACTGTGGAGAGCACTAATTAAAAATAATAATAAAAAACACAGAAAAAAAAGGAATGGTATCTGTATATTTCCCAGTGGAATTTAGTTTGTTTACAAAAACATTTCATAATAAAAATTTCTGACATATAACCACGGAATCCTACCACACTATAAAAACTTCTGTTTTCTTGCAAAAAGTTACACCAAATACCAAGGAGAAACTTCTTGGCATTCTGGTGGAGGGTGGAATCACAGCTAAAAATACATTGAGAGTGTCTGTTTTTATGGCTACCAGTACAGCCTCACTAAAGAGAGGTGAGCATTGGAAAAGCTGGTCAAATTCTAGAATTCTACCTGAAACAAGCTTCTGAAACTTCTTGAAATTTAATTGTCACACTGCAAGAAATCCAGCGTAATGACATTGTTTTGTGTCTATGGATTACGGTAGTGGCTGTATTCAAATGCTTGAACAATTTTGTAAACTGAGTAGCAAATCCTGCTCTTTTCTTACACCCTTACTGGATAAAATACCTCTGTAGAGATTTAGCTGATTTAGTTTTACTGTGCACAGTAATTTTAAAACCAGCAGAACATACTTTGGGCCATAATGTGTTTCTATAACTTTTTTTTTTTTCCTACCAGAACAGTCTCCCTCTCTTATTTTTCTCCATCTCATCTCCAGCTAGCAACCCTTCTCCCACATCCCACTGAAAACAGAAGTAAAATACATTTACAGTCACACTCAAATATTTATTTCATCAGTGTTCTACTCCCTGCCAACATATGTTGTGATGGATATATTGTTTCCATGTGCTGAATTATTGCCACCCTATTACAAAGATGATAGTGACAAAAGTCACAGAGACACATGCAAAGGAGTAATATTCCTTTAATGAACCAGAAGTAGCCTCTCTTCCGGACCTAGACTTGCCCTGTTCACTCTCTAAGTTATATGGCCTTTCCTAATGGCAGTACTGATGCGATTCAGCCAAGCATTTTGACTGGAGAGGGAGAAAGACTCTCTGATGCACCATGCCTCCAGAGAGAAGCTGTCTCACATTCTAAGGCTGGCTCTCCCTAGTGCTTCATTTTTTATCCCATGTGTTCAGGCTTTCTGTTTTCCCACCACAATGGCAAAATCTTGACCTGACTGAAATCAAAGGAAAATCTGCTATTCCATCCAATCATGCCAGGACTTCTCTTCACATTTTTGCTTAATTCCAGGCTTTCCTGATTTATGTTCTTTGGCTTTATGCTTAACATTTTTGTGCCTCACCATCTATTTGGATTTACTGCTTCTCTGTCCATCTCAAACCCAGATTTAATTTTCTTTTTGTGATTTTCTCTAACCTTTTATCCTTATAATACTAATTCAGAACCAAACTTTTCCTACTCAGACAGACTGCTGTCTTTTGAAGCACAGTGAACCAAAGTCTAAAAACAAACCAAAAAAAAAGGCAATGAGAACTCTTTGGGGTTTAAACAGACAGAATTCAATAAAGTCCATGCTCTTTCTAGAACATGAGGTTAGACCCCGTGTAGTCATAGTCCTCTGGAAACTTAGCTCTGAATTCCCAGTTTCAGCAACAGAAGTCGACGCACTAACTCTCTAAGTGAAATTATTTAATTTTGCAACTCAGAGGAAAACGAGACCACTCGCTGAAAGCCTCCGATTTGTGTCCTCTGCTCTCTCACACAGGTCTCATGATCTTTGCTATGTCTGGAACAACAGACCTAATCTGCTTGGTTGATGTCAAATGATGAGGGTTTATGCAGTGTCTGGTTAACTTCGTCACTGAGCAATGACTGTTGTCTTCCAGGGGAAGGCTTACTCTCAGCACTGACATGAGGAGACCCCACAGGCTCTGTTACGATTTTCAGTGTCACTATGTCCTGTGCCAGCTCTTTGTGCCACTGAGTTCAAACACGCAGGCACTGCTCTGCAGTTCTAAAAGCCAAGCCCTCTTATTCATACACAAAGTAGTTTCTATACTACTATTTTTCTACTCCTTTCCTGCTGAATATCATATCCAGCTTTTTGCATGATCGGAATATTTTCAGTGCCGCTTGTTTCATCCTGCCTTGTTAGATGGGTTGCAACTTCCATGGACGCTATCTTCCACCCAGTTTCAGTTCCTTCCCCCAAAGTCTTCTGTTACTCAGGACTGTTTTCTTGTTCGTAACATTTTGGTGCTCTTTTCTTTAACTTATCAAATTGACATTAGCATCCTTGAAACACTCCGTATAAATACAGCAAAATACAGGTCTCATTCATTTTCTTCTTGTTTTACAGAGGATAAGCAGACCTACAGTTAACCCTGATATCATCTTTTATTTGCCATCCTTCTCAGGGGTGTGAATGAAGATAAAGACAACTGAGCTTCATCACTACTGCCATGGCATAATGTGACATGAACTAGTTAAAATATTTACAATTTTTTAACATATTGTCAGAGATAAAATATTTTGGAAGCACTGTAAGAACTAATTATTTTAGCTGGCAAAGGAATATGTTTCTTTGACTGTTTTGTACCTTTTTGCTCTGCTACTTCCATACCTTTCTAATAGTTTGTTCCTTCTGAGACAAATAATATACTTACTATTATAAAACACACTATTCCATAAATTGTCATGTGGGGAATAACTACAGGATCTTAATTAAGGGAAATAGCAGTGATTTAACTTTTATATCTGGTTTCAAAAACCTGGGGACATTTTCTTCTCAGTCTACATGACACTGCGGTCTCTAAAGGAGCCATTTAGTACCTATGTGGCTCCTAAAATTAATTCTGCTTTTTTCCTTAAAAACTTCATCATTCTTATCTTAGTTTAGCACTATGTACACTTGCCTTTATGGGCATAATTAGTTAACAAAACAAAGCAAAGAAAAAACACTACAAGTCTGGGAGAAATAAGTGCTGAAAAAAAGAAACAGTTTACAAAATAAACTCTCTATAGCAGACTGTAGAAAACAAATTAACTGCCCATACAAGTATGTTTATGAATGTTTATTCTTGCTTCAAAGTCCTGTACAGATACTAGGTTTATACTCCAGGTTCTACAAGTGCCCATTTTTCTAATTCTTGGAAACTTCCATAGATTTTTCTATAAGCAGTTATCCTTTTCTACCCAACTAAAGATGGCTAGGACCTTTGTCAACTAGCAGCTTTACAGCTCAGACCAGGACAACTCACACTGGCCTTACGGAGCTCTCATCCATTTGGAGGGACGTGGGAAACCATCAGAAGCAGTAAATGCAGTTAAGAGAAGATCTATCTTTATGATCTCTTCTAACTCCCTGAAGACAATATGAATAGTGTAGTAGTGCAAGTAACCTCGATTTATATTACAGTATTACCATGTTGTTTGTTTCTTTAGACAAAAAAAAGGCTCCAGGATGGGGCAGCACTCAGTCTTTTACTGTTCCATCAGATCAAAGGCCATGGACTAATATTCCAAAGTGTATTAATAATTCTTTCCCTCACAGACTGCAAGACCAAAAGAATACAGCCCTCCTTATGTTTTCCTTTGTGCTTGATGAACATAATCTTGATTCTACTGGAATTCTTCTGTTGCCATTTTGACACCCGTCAACTATTGATTTTAATGATACAAGACTACCCCCGATACTCACTCTTAGGAGACAGCTAGATTATATGCCCTGAATTTATGGATATTACAGGATTCATATACTTATTTATTGGGGGGTAGGAGGGATGAAAGAGAGACAGAGAAAGAGAACAAAATAGCCAAAGGAATTAGACCCACTCTCCTACGTAAAATAAACTTCCTAGTCTTTAAAAGCCTACAAAAATTAAATGATATCAAGAAAGATTTGGTAGCATTTGAAATTAACTCCAGTAGAAAGAAAGTCCACTTAACTAGGGCCAGGAGGAAAGGTAATAGAAAAAAATTGGCTTTTGTGGTTCATTTAAAGCACAGCCTCAAAAGTAAAATCTGCTGATTTTAAGTGCTATGAGTCTGAGGTTACACGAACTTAATATTAACTTTACAAATCAGGAACTTTATGATGAAATGGATCTCTTCATTAGAAAATCCCCAACTACTTTGTGGTCTGTGGAGACGTTATCTGATCGTTCAGTGATGTACTTGTGGTTTGTAAAAATGGGGACCCTAAAGATCATCAGAGCCAAAGTCTCTTCCTTGGGGCCTTTTTACTCTGCTGACACTTACTGAAAATCTACCAGCAATACACTCTCCAGAGCAGCAATCATTAACTCATTCAAAGTCACAGGCGCAAGGGTCTGGGGTTACCAACTATTAATTAGTGTAATTATTCCCAGGATAACAATTACCAGCTGCAGGATCCACTTAACATCTATTCTCAAAACTTGTCTTTCTGCAATGCTAATGTTTCTAAGAGGTTCATTTACCACCATTTACTGATTACATTCACTATGGTATATTGTTTCAGATGGACAGGATGGAAAGCCAATACCTAATATTGACCTTTACAGTATCCTGTGATTAGAAAGGCTGCTCCTACCATCATTAGCCACATCATTCTATTGAAAAACATATATACTGTTTGTGATAGATTTGTGATATTTCTCCTCTTTCAAATATGCTTACAAAATTTAATTACTGGAGAAATAACATGGTGAGTTTCAAACGATATTCTTCAATAATGCACTTGTTCAAACTAATACTTTGCATATATTAGTTGTACAATTTGATGTTTGAGACTATTTCAGCTAATGGTGATATGCACATGGTATAATTTCAAACTCGATTCTCCAGTATTCATTAGAAAAAAATAACAATGAGAAGAGGTGTAAGTCTACAGTCTGTGTTTGCCTGGCAGTATCCAAATCCTGCATGGTGCTGAGCCATGTTGAAACCCCATGCAGTTCAATGAAACTAGAATGCTTGGTATGCATATAAATCAGAACTATGTATTTCTCAAAGAAACAGAGAAAAAGAAATAGCATAAATGTAGCTTCACCTCCTTAGGGAATCTAACACACCTCTCCTGTGAACAGGGAGATAACATGTCCACAACAAACAAGACTTTGATAGGACACAGAGCTAATTCATTTAATAACAGAAGGAAGCAAGCCTTTGATGGCAAGATTTTGAAAACTGGAGGTATTTTTAAGCCATGATAGGACTAATTTTGCCAAATGCTTTAATAGATCCTACTGATTCCAAAGAATTCTGCCAAATCAGAGCCATACATTTCAAAGTGCATAAACTATGATAAACCAGAAGTTGTCATACATGGAGACTACAGAAGGAGGAAGATTATCTGGTTAGAAGGTAGTACAAGAGTTCCTTTTTCCAATACCAGTAAAGTCTAGATTTTGAAACAGGAGAAAGATTTTCTAGTACAAAAGCAGGCAAAGAGTGCAGGGAGTATGGCATCATGTTATTCTGACACGTTTCTCTTTCTTCATTCTCCAAGAGGCTGACAGCAAGAGCAATCAGGGATGTTGTACACCGAATATCAGAGTTCAAAAGAGACAGGAACAGAAGTGTGGCTGTATGTTTTCTGGAGAAGCTTTAATTCTTTACTCTTAGTATGCCAATAAGTAATAAATCAAAAGAGAACATATTTTTAAAACTGTGTTAATAAACTGTGTTTCAGAGTGGTAACACGCTATTTTAGCATATATTTGAAAAGGTCTCCTGGACAGTTCCTCAACTATGCAGGACTAAGTGGAAGCAGCAGTGTTGCTTTTAAATGTGCTGCTAGATTGTATTTGTGAGCATTTGATGTTCTTCTTTAATAACCTCAAGTAAAAGGCTGAATGAATTCAACAACAGTTGCTGAAAAAAGTGCAATGAGTCATATTATAGGAAAATGGAGAAAAGGATACAGGACTCTCTGCTGAACACAATCCTATATTGTAGGCAATCTGTGATAACACCCTTTTCATTTCAGTTCAGTCCCATAAAATTACCACTAACATTACAACTCATGCAGAACACAGATAAATGTAAAAATGTCACAGAATTCTTCCAGATGGGACTTTTAGTTCCACTAGATCACCATCTACTTTTTTACTTGTCTAATATTTCATTACAACCTTCCATAAGTTAATTTTCTTTCCACTGACCATGTAAATCACAAATCAATTTTCATTTAAAATGCCTGACTACAGATTGCTCCTGAAAGCTCAAAGCATATGCTTCAGTGAGCTCTCCAACATTCTTAATGCACATTAGAAAAATGTTGTGGTTTTTAAAAAATCTTTTTAAAGGAATTAATTTTACATTAAAGTCTGGGATGAGACCCAAGCAGTGGTACTCCTCCTTTCTCACTCCCCAGCTCCCCCCGCCTCTAAGAAGCAGGTACATTTTTGAAATGTAACCATATGTAGAGCTAAAAGTATTTCATGACAATGCCATTTGTTCCTAAACCAAAAATGCAGGCAAAAATATAGACTGCTTTAGATTTGCAGAAAGCAGACATGATTACTTAATCCCAAATCCCTACTGCAATCATATACTTCTCTAGGGGAAAGACGACAGAAAAGGAAGAAAAGGAGGAAAACCATTCACAGTTCAGACATCGGCTGTGCTTTATTCGAACCATTTTTTTTTCTCATATTCTAATGGAACCTTTGTTTAGGCTAAAATACATGACTGAATATTGCTAACTTTACTTATAGAAGCAGCCACCCTAAAACCAATGAGATATGCCTGTGAGACAAGCAGGATTCAGCCTTTGAAACCATCTGTAAGAAATGTTTTACAGGAATGCCCAGAAAATATCCTGAAACAGTATTCTCTGAAATGTTCTTTTCTTACATTAATATAAACATAGTGCTCTCCCCACTACAAATTTGTAAACATACATTTAGCAGACTGGACATGGTAAACATGGTTTCTATAGCTGGTTTTGCTATTGTCTTGCTGAGAAATACAGGGCAGTCACTTTGCTACTCTGTGCCTTAGTTTCCCCATTAGTAAACAGTGGATCATTAAAATGACCCTTTTTTCATATTAAACAGGACCACTTAAATGCCTGAGCTGACATATGCATAAGCATTTGCTGAATCAGTAAGAGGAAGGAATGATCATGGTCATTTAACTCTTTTTATAGGTAGACTACATTTCTTTACATCAAGAATTTCCGTGTGGTTTAATCTCAGATTGTTTTCACGTGTTCTTGGTACTTCAGAACATCAGCACCAAAAGCTTGAAGGACAAATACTCCAACAGAGCAACCTGGTGTGGTGGAAGAAGGAAGGGCTGTATCTGCTCTTGGAATGCCAAGGAATTGTAACCCTTTCTAACAGCATGACCCCAGGTCACAGAAGTGTAATAAATTAAGTGCAAAGGAAGAAAGAAGCGTGGGTCCTCCAAGTCTCTTTCCTGATATGAGCCCGCCATGCAAGCCTCCCCTTCACTCTCTTTTCCTCTGCTTACCTGGCATATCCATATTTACTATGCCTCACTCTGCCTTTGGGATTGTCCTTCTATCTCTGAAGTTCACTTCCGTGCTGTTTTGCACTAGTCTATCACAGCTCTTAGCAAGACAGTACAGCTTTGAATCCCAAGTTCTTGAAGCACTCTGACATTGGGATTCTAGCTTGGGGGTGATGGAGAGGGTGTCACTTTAAATAAGGCTGAGTGCTCATGACAATTGAAAGTAGTTCTGCGTTAAGTGGGGCTCTTTCTCATAATGCAATATGTCAGTGCTGACCACTGAAATGGGGGAAGGGAAAGGCTCTTGAGCAGTCTCTGTAAATAGGGTCTTGCCAAACCATTTGCAGGTTATAGTCAGCCAAACCTTGAGGGTCTTCACATAGGGTTTTTTAAAACCCAAACTCCCAAATGTCAATGGGGCCTCAAGCATCACATCTAATGTGAATCTGCCTCACTGAAACTGAGAGTAGAGGGCCTCCGGATTTGGCTCTGTGCTGGCATATCACAATCACCACTTAGAGCTGACCACTTACTTATAACCATGATGTAGAATTACTTCAAATATGAAGAGGTGTGGGAAAAATGTTTACTTTGCTTCCTGATTTAGAGAAAACCCATCATCTAAGAAGGAAGCTATTCACAACAGTGAATTCTCCAAAACCACATCTATTAATAGTCACTGGAATCTTTATGGAGTAGGGATTACTATGAAGACAACCTGTCTGGTCCTCTAAAGACTTTTAAAGTTAACTACTTCAACTAAATAAACAAGTAGTTGGTTATCTGACCAACCAGTAAAAGGCCCACAAAAATATTCAATGTGGGAGATGGCTGTGAATTGGTTCAGTTGAGTAACTAGCTTCTATTCTTTTTTCCATTTGGCCTGGCCAGCTAAGGGCAGGAAGGCTGTGCTTTTGGGGGTTTACCTCACTTGTCTTTTTGTTCCATCAGCAATGGATTGGCAAATGCCTCTAATGATCAAGAGGTGAGCAACCAAAGAGGAATCCCAATTACAGTGGCCAGAAAGCATGCTAGACACTTGAGCGTCTTGCCATTAACTAGATCCTCTACCTCTTTACATTACTTTGTGAAATTCTTCTCAGGAGGAGTTCCTATTCCACAGCCTACTGGATAGAGGCTCCTGGATGAGGGAGCTAGCTGAAGCTTAAAAGGGGCAGTAGGAGTACATGCACATGCTCATAGGTACAAGGTAGGATGTGAAAAAGAAAATATCTGGAGGCATGCTAGAAAGCAAAGGCAAGCAACACAACACTGGAAAGCCTATGTTTCCACTGTGAATCACACACTAGCAAATACAGATCAGAACTTCAGATTTAGATGTCTACATGCCCATTTCAATGCCTGCCAATAAATTTATATACGCACAACTTTCAGGG
Organism: Astur gentilis; assembly: GCF_929443795.1. Classification (NCBI taxonomy): domain Eukaryota; kingdom Metazoa; phylum Chordata; class Aves; order Accipitriformes; family Accipitridae; genus Astur; species Astur gentilis. The sequence goes on along the minus strand of NC_064893.1, from coordinate 3,630,115 downwards.
ATTCCATTTTCAGCATTTTGTCTACAATTACTAAACAGAACATTACAGCTGCTGGTGGCTAAAATCAGAGGTGCCAAGTTAAATTTAACTCTGCAGGTGCTGATGGCAGAGGGTTATTTATTACGTAACCTGCACAACCCTGCAACCTGGGCACTCTGCTCTAACAGAAGGCTCTACCTAAATAACATTGCTCTGAATCATCAGCAATGAGGGTTTGTTTTCATTGCATGTACAGCAGTCACAAATTACTTCTTCCTGAAGCACTAATACAGGTTTAAGGCTACGTCAACACAGCAAGTGATTTGCTGCAGTATGAGAGAATCCCTAGATGGAGGCAGTTGGTTCCAAGTCCTTTCTTTCCCTCTATTTGCAGTTGAGGGCTTTTACTTTGGACTGTATTTACTCTGGTTTCTTGCACTGAATGTATGGGTCTTGAAGCTGTCCAAAGGGCCAACTGTTGGTTTGGGCCTTTGTGTCTCCACTTGGCTCTGGAATGCAGTTGGTGTGCACCTGGAGTGGAGTTTCCACCTTAGTTTCCTCCAAAAGAAATCTGGTCTGCGCACGCCAAACTAACATGAGGCAAATTGTGAAAACAGGGATTCATTTAAAGTCTGCTCTACTTCTCTAAACCAAAATACTTCAGTAGATGCAGCCTGCTATACAGTAAGATTTATTTTATGAACAATGGCTTACCTCCTGTCTTCCTACACCACTTCAATGAAAACTTTTCCCTTATTAATACCAGTAACTTTAGGTTTCTCAGCCCCAGTTTCTAATCTCCACCATGCCATTTATGAAATGATCAGATCAGGAGACAAAGAGAATGCAAGTGGAATGTGACTGCGTATAAATTACTCTGTATTGGAAATCTCATCCCATTCTGTTATTTACTTTTCTCCAAGTAAGATAATTATATTTGTATAGGTATAGGTATAGATATAGATTAGATGTTACATTACAAAGCCACAAGGGTTCCTGATCTTGTTAACATGATGGTTGTCATAGTTTGTTTTGTTTTGCATGAGCAAGAGCTCATTACTGAGAACCCTTGTCATTTACATCGACTTGTGTCTTCTTAATGGAGCATTTCTGAAATGAACAGCAGGACATACACATTTCAGTTTAAACTGTACCTTGGAGTCTCGCTCCCACTGAAGTCAATGGGGCTTCAGGACAAAGGAAGCTTTATAGCTTGTGTTTTTACTGGCACGCCCTAGTCTCTTGTTCAGTGTGCTTTTAAGGAAGGCCAATAGTGATTTTCAAATCATTTTGCTTTCAGGCATTATTTCAGCTGGTCTATTTGGCTACCTTCTGTAGTAGGTTACTTGCACGCTTACACTCTCCTCAGCTCAAAAGATGCTATAGTTCTCTGTATTCCTTGCAGTGCAGCAGGCTGCTGTGATGCAAATATACAAGACTTACCCTGTCTCAGTTAGCCAGAATGGGTATAGTTTGCTGTGCAGAAGAGGTGAACTAAAAACAAGTTTCACTGCTGGGGAGGGTAATAGCAGCACTGCTTTTGTATCAATCCCCTGCCAGGCAATCCATAGACTGACACTGATGGTTGCTCTGGAGGGAGTCACTTACCCTCCAAGCTAGAGGTAAGATGCCAGATAAGCAGGAGCCTGTAAAAGGGGATTAAAAGAAGAGAGAAAACCAGGGGGAAAGATTAAGATAATTTACCCCTGTATATTGTATCCATCATAAATCCCATTGTCAGTATCTATTGTTCAAGTACCTGACAAACTTCTGTTTCTATCCCCTCCATAAAAGCCTCCATCATATGGAAAGTTGAGTACCTTTCATGGTTTTATAATAAACTGGAAGTGAGTAACAGTGCGATATCAAAGGAAATAAAACTCCAGTTGCTATTGCTGCTGGGGTTGCCTTCTGAATGTGGCTTATACAATATTTCATCTGTGCTGACACCTTTCACTCTCAATTATTTGGCTGCTGTCAAAACAAATCAATCATATTATAGCACTGTGTCTTCACGTTACCATTCCATTGCAAGTTAGCTGCATTAGCTTTGAAATATATGGAAGTATAAAATTTATCTCTATTATTTATTTAATACAATTTTTTCCCTTGTGAATTATCTCACAAACATAGCAAACTCAAATTATCTGATGTCAAACGTTGAATATATATAAATACCACTAAGAAATTTTAACATCATGGCACTCATGGGAACATAAATGCATAAAGATACACTTGATAAGTCTTATACCTACAACCAATGATATTCTTCTGACAAATGGAACAAATAGTATATGTTTTTAATTTTGGTTGCAACTGGCCAAGGTGCTTATATTAGATAAATGTAATTTCATAAGACATAACTTTGAACTACCACTCCTGCTAAAGCAGAGTAAAACAAAGATTTAAAGAACTGATTTTGTTACCAGTAAAATGAATGGGGCGGGTGGGGGTGGATGGGGCACGACACTGAATATTTTTTAAAGATGCTAGTGCTGGGAGGGGAACACAGTCTTCCTTTACAGTTCACAAGCATTGATTTGGAAAAGGAAAAGCTAAAATCTCAAATAGAGGATCTGAAAGTGATTGCTCTGTTCAGATTGCTAGACTTACAGTTTTCAGAGAACACATACAAAATTTGTTCTTGAGAGGTTTTATCCTTTTAAAAATAAACAAAATAAAAGAAACAACTTTCAGGTTGCCAATAAGTGAATTTCCTGAAAATGTACTACTATAATTTCCTTGCTTTTTAGACAGGATTCATGTCCTGTTACAACTGCATCTTCTAAAATACAGAAGCCCAATATACTGCGAAAATTACAACAGGTTTATCACCTCCAGACGTTTACCTCTTCTTCATTTATTACTGCTGATGTAATGGGAAATCAGCTACACAGTACAAAATACATTCAGGAATATCTGGGTTGTGAATAACTTTAAAAAAACAAGCTGAAATTTAAAGAATGGACAGAAACAGTGCTTGATGAGGAACTGGACAAAAGACTGAAATGGGATCTGAGAAATAGAAAGGCAAAGATGTTCAAGGTTCAGATTATTTAAATCCAAAGCATCAGCATTGACTTGAATAGAATTAATCATGGAAGTGAGATGAGAAACTTGTCTTTAAGCTGAAGATTTATTTTTAACATTGCCTAATTTATCATAACGAAACACAACTAAGTAAAAGAAGAGTCTGTAAGATATGTCAAATCTACAGCTGATTAAGTTTAAAAGCAATATTCATGTTAAAATAAATAAGCAAAAACCATATAACAGGCCATAGTTTAAGAACCCCTATTGTATTGGATCCTACTAACCTTGGAGAAAACTTCCAATCCTTCTATGGGCTGGAAAAGGCCACCGTAGGTCCCAAATGAGGACAATTCACCTTATAATTGCAGCTACTGAAAAAGACCCTAGCCTCTTTTAGGTCTATGAACCAGAAAAAGACTTAAGAATTTAGGATATTTAGCAAAGACCTAGCTGCGTCTGAGGACCTCAAGGCATCTAAGAGTAGTGATTTAAGCCACTTTGTAGGAAAGCATAGTCCTAACTACTCACACATTCATTTACAGGTGGGAAAAGAGTTTCAGAAAACATGTATAAATTGTCTGCCATCACATGGGACATCAGGGGTGGAGTGCAGAGCAGAACACTGGTGTCATGTCTATGCTCTCTGCTACATCTGTCAGAGCAATAGGCTTGTAAAGACGAAACGTTCAAGTAATGAAAGCAGCTTCAGGGATCAGCAGCAAAATGAGACCGAGGCCTGAAGGTCTCCATGAGTACAGATTTCTACCCAAAGGACATAAAATTGCACAGAGGTCCGGGGATGAGAAAACTCAAGGAAGTTTCACTTTCATTGTTTCTGATGTCACCAGGCAGGTTCTGTTCCCATTTCTAGAGCAATCTCAGTGGCAGACAGAAATTTTTCTCCCCCCAATTTTTCTCTCCTTCCACAAAAAAGGAAAAGAAAAAAAAGGTGCTGTAACATGTTTCAAGATGCATAAACTTTAAGATTTAAGTAAGAAAGTCGTAAGACACCTTCAGAACTTTCCATGACAATTAAAAGGAAAAAACCAAAAATATCTCCATAAAAAGAGTAAAAAGAGGAGGTGTATGGTTCTGTGGTACAGAACCACATAGACTTTAAAGAAATTTCATTTAAAAAATTGGCTCCCAGCCAGTTAACTTGTATGTTCCATGCATTCAAAATTCACACTATTAAAAAAGCCCGTAAACCCAGTTGGTCAATAAAGACTTTGTGGTTTTTATGAGTCCCTAAATATATATGTGCTTGATTAGAACCTCACTGGTCTGTCAGGAACACAAGTTTGTATCCAGGGAGTTTTTAAAGCATGAATCATAGGGATTTTATTAATACAAACACCACAGAAAAACAAAGGAAATTAAACCACAAAGACTATAAATGTCTGACTTAAATCCACTAAGGCAAGGAAATTAAGAATGAAGGCTGCAAATCCATCCTGGTAATCCTTCTACAACTCACTCTATTGCAGTAAAGAGTCTTGGATCAGCATATGAGTCATATATGCATATACCATATAGATGTACCTATCTATTTGCATGTGATCTACCAGTGCATGTAGCATGTACACTACAATGCAGAGGTGAGGAACAGTGACAAACACTAGCTAGGATTTTCACTTGCATTTGAAATTTCTTGGCTTTTGTAAGATTACAGGAAGTTAAGTGCTTCACATTATTGGAATGAATTTTCTCTACATTAATTTAAATTGTCACAGTCTAAATTCAAGAAGATTAAAGGTTCCTGGAAACAGGTACGAAGATATACTTTAAAAGCAACATTAAAATGCATCCATGTTCTGGTTGACAGAAATTTCATTTATAATCCTGTATGCAGAATATTCCTGCCAGGAGCAGTATCAGTCTGAGTCAGGGCTGAATAAAGGGTAACACTCCCAGAAATGCCCAGGTCTTGCATACCAGTCACACCACAACTCCTAGCCTAGTGACCATGTCTGCTAGAGAGTAGCTAACCAACAGGTTTTTGGTAGAAATTTTGGGGAGGTGCAGACTACTTGTCTTTCCTGTCTGCTTCTTGGCATACAAGTCTGGAAACTTGAGACTCTGCCAAAACTTGGCCCGCAAAGTGTAAGTAGGTGCAACACTTTGATTTCAGAATTAATTTGATCTACATCACATCATTACTCCTCACTGATGTCATTCCATAACCATCAGTAGCGAAAAAATAGGCATGTCTGAGGTCTATTTTGGGTGGAAGTCAACAACACAGCGCACAAGCATTAAGACTACTGCATTTTAATGCCTCTGACAGTAGGCCTTTAACTTATGGGGCAGAAAATCCAAACAACAAATAGCTAACACACTGGGAGTGATCAATAAACAACTAGTAACTAATAAAGCCCTGAACCTTTCACATTCCCTCTGTGAAGGCAGCAATTTGTCACTGAACAAGATGAGCAATTAACATGGGGCCACAGCATTCCCACAGGAGAAGCCTTGTATGGTGGGGAAAAAAACAAACAAACAAACAAACAGCCCAGTAAGGTTTTTTCTGTACTACCTTCAGAAAAGCAGGTTTTGCCCTTTCTCCCAAAAGCACATGTAAGGTCTCCCAAACAGTATGTTTCCTGGGAGACCAGAGAGAGACACAAAACATTCTACCTACCCCATCTTTAGGGACCTCTGCCTATTACTTCAGTTCCCCTACAACACAGTTTGGATGGGATACAGCTGTTAGCCTGAGGAAACCTGCTATAGTGGCTCCTAATCCATACGAGCTCTGTGCGTGGCACATTGTGCTTAATGATGCACAAATTTCTATTTCTTTCCATGTACTAAGGTAAAAAGGTTACTTTTAGGGGGTGGCTAACCCCTTCTTTGTGTAAGCGAACCCTTCACAATGACTGCATTTTGTGCAGCATTTATACAGTGATGGGGAGGTATATTCGGTTTGAGGGCTTCACAGAAATTGCTAGTCAGTGCAGCTCCTTTTCTTGGTTCTTGTCATTCTTGTTCTGGTTATGTTAGTATACTGCTGAAGTACCTGGGAATAAACTATTCCTCTAAGTGAAACATCATTTTGATTATTACTGACATTGGTGCTCATTAAAATACATAAGTGAAACACTGCCTTTCTGTAGACTCTGAAAGCTATTTCATGTTACTTGAAGGGGAATACAAATGAATAGGGACTGCATCACTAGTTAAAAGGGGAAAATGTTCTAAAAAACTGGAATTTGGACTCTAGATCAGTAAGCAATTGAGGTTTGTAGTTTACTTCTTTTCTGTCTCTTCTTTGTTTTTCATCTCTTTCTGATTTCTGATTTTTAAGGTATGTGTACATGGAGGAATGGAGACAGAGCATGTTTACTTTGTCTGTTGCACAATTAATGATACAAATCTATGTTCAGATGAAACAAGATCTAATAAATGTAAACAATATTTTTTTTTTCCTTTTTGTTACTATTGTCTTTACCTAACATTCATTTTGACTGATCTCCACATAAAAAAAAATAAATTTTTTTTTTTACCATCCTTTATGTGTATTGTTACCCATATGACTGCATTTTAATGGCTGTCTCCTAGCTCTCAAGATGTTTAATACATTTCCCCTTCCATTGTATTGCAGCTAAAATATGACCTGCCGCTGTTTAAATAATGTAATTTAATGATTTCACATTTTCAGCCATGCAAGGCTTCCTTTCAGCACTGAAGCCTCTCACTAATGATTTGGGGAGATAGTTTGTTCTCATTTCTTTCAGAACTCAAGATTGAGAAACTCTGACTTGGAAATAAATTACTGACATCCACTTTAGGAACAGTACAATGTGTAGTGGAAATAAAATACACAAAGTTTCAGTGCCATGAGGCTAGAATCTCCAACTTGTTGATTTCTTTCAAGTTTCAAGTGTCATTCAAGCTCCGTATCAGTGGAGATATCTCAAACACTGTTGTGCCATTGTTACGTGATGTAATATATTTGGGCCAACCCTTTGCAGAGAGAATCCCAAACTGTTATTCATGGTCCACAACTGGAATACCTTCACATTTCTCAGTTATTTCAACATGAAATCAACAGGGTTAAAAACTATATTAAGAAAACAAGACAGAACAAACTCAGCCCCCAAAAAGGTATCTTTCTGTTCAGATATACAGAAATACTACAGTGAGACATAAAAATCAGATGGGCTTAAGGAGGGAATGTCCTTCCATGAATATCAGCTCCCAGGCATTACAGAATACTCCAAGATTAAGCAACGACTAGTCCCTTGGAGAGACTCTTGAAAAGAATAACTAAAATTTTTTAAAAAAGAACACACTTCCCCAAAAACGAAAGAAATCTGACCTGGCAAAGGAGATGCAGAAACTGAAACTGTTCAGCCCAGAGAAAAGTTTCCCAAAGATGGAAAGTTGAATATTGATGAACACCAGTTTGGATGATAAGAGTAAAGCTGGCAGTGTTTTCTGCATCAAGTCAGTAAAGACAGGCCAAGAAGCAATGGACTAAAAGCAACAGACAGGAAACACATTATCTTATAGGGTACCTGCCTCACTCTTTCCCTTCTCACAACCTCACCATTGCTATTGTGACACCTCCAAAATTTTTGCGGGTTGGGAAAGCATGACTATGTTCCAGCTGTAAGTCTAAGAAATGGTGAGGGGAAAACAGGTGTATAAATTTCTCGGGACAACAGCTTTCTTGGATGGTCTTTAAATTATCCTTCAATGCTTTTAGCAGGTTACAGTAAAAAGTTATGGTTGTTGATTTTATTGTTTTCTTTAAAGAACTGTTGGTGGAAAGCCAAAGTTCCATAGGTAAATACGTGTTATGTTCAGGGACTTCTGTTTACGCTAAAGCAGATGGCTCTATTCTGCCCTCTGGCATCTCAGTAAATTGTATTCTTTGCATATTCCTCGTGCATATGAAATTTCCTTAATAGAAGCCAGGGAAAACATATTTTTGTAAGTTTCACAGCAAGAATTTACACATTCACCTCCCTTCCTTCTGTTCACACACATTTGACTTATTTGCTCAGGGAACAGATATGGTATAGCAGTGTGTATGGCAAATGACACAGTGTAATGAACAGAAAATAATCAAGTATGTATCAAAAAAATAAGTTTTGAAAGAGGCTTAGTCTAAACCTCTTTCCACTTACACCAACCGAAATCCTATGGACTTAGTGGTGGATCAGCCCATATAGAAACTGAACAATTTAGCACGAATACATTTTGGGGGAAAAAATATCTTATTTATAAGTAACTGACAACTGAAGAATAAGTAATTTCACTGAATAAGTTATACTTTGTGCGTAATTTCCATAGCATTAATCGCTCCATTTTTACCAATGTCTTGAATTTTTAAAGAAACTCTTGTTTTCTCATTTTAAATACTGAACTTCTCTCCTCTATGATTCCTATCACTGAATGCTCTTTTCTCTTTCCACAAGCAAGGCTTTTCGTTGTTTTATCCAGCCACCCTGAGGTCTCATACTTATCACCCTGAACCAGACCCAAAAGTCCCCAAGAAGAAAGTCAGCTAAACGTATATGTGGATCACACAAAATGTAGTGGGATTACTCCCTTGATCAAAATTTAGTATGAATCCAAGTACTCTGTTAGATCAGAACTTTTCTGAATTCATACATTATTCAAAAAGTCTTCAGAGTGCCTTTTGAGTTACCTAGCTGGGGTAGTTTGTGATGAAGAGGTTTGGAAGTTCACCGATGAGAGAAGAAAAAGAAGACAGAAGACCCAGCTCACGGAAGCTGTGGACATCTATGCGTGACTGCACTGGAAATGCAGGGACAGCAGACGTGACAACATCAGGAGTAGTGAGACAGGTTAGAGAACAGCATGAAAACATGTGCCCCAGTCGTCTAGGTTGACCATGCCACAGTGAGACTTAAGAGAGATGGAAGTTGATGAATATGGTCTGATTTCACCCAAAGGGCAGAAATTACCAAAACTGTGTTGAAGCATAGGCTTCTATGAGTATACCTATAAAACTGCTGGCTACAGAACAGAACACACATTCTGTGATTATCTTTCAAATAACCACAAAAAACAGGGACCAGAAGGCAATCAGGTTCAATGGAACTGATGATATCACACAGCTAAATATGTTCTCTAGAAACACAGCACTCTCACCTGACTCCTACCTACATTCACGCACACATTGTGTAGTGGGCTATAAAGGAAGAAACAAAAGCTTACAACTGTGATTCAGGGCTCTTAAGAGCTATCTTGACCAAGTTACTTCATTTCCTTTTGTATCAGTTTCACTTCCAAACAACGAGGGCAGTGGCACTTGCTTAGAGGATCGGGAAGCAAGGGTACAGAGGACAACAAACAGCAATGCAACTAAGTGAATTCATGGGTTCTGTTCCTTTCAGCTACTTTATGGAAGGTGTGATTGCATCTATAGACAAGGAACTGCACCTGATGCTCCAGCAAGTCCCTATTTGATCCCATGCTTCTATCTACCAGTAAAAATTATCGAGGAAACCTTTCCATCCAGTAAGGTCATTGCTTGCAAAAGTTATTTGGCAGCAGAGTTACACCTTTTAGCTAGCAATTAGACACCCATGGCTAAACTAAAGAGCAAAGGTTGCCTGGCTTAATCCTTACCCTCCAGCTTTGCAACACAGGGTGAATAAATGACGTAAGAAATGCACGAGCTTATGTTTATTTATAATACTACATACCCAGCAACTATAACCTGGAGCACTCCAGAGTGGAAGGATACATTTTTATAATGCTTGTTTCTTCATTAAGATTTCATCATCCACCTACGCTAAAAAGCCACTTCCCCTTCACTTTGTTATATCTGCTTTTACCCGCTCCTGTTCCCGCATTATTTTTTTAATCTCCAGTTCCCTACTTTACATGCACTCTCAAATTTTAAACAAGCAAAATTTGTGCATTAGTGTGTCCTTTTCATCTATGATTTATGAATGACAGGTTCTTCGGTGCAGCTTAATGGTATGAGACAGACATTATTTTAAACATTAAAGTGAAAACCATTTACAACTATGATAAGAGAGGTCTGTTGACATTAAACTTTAAAACATGCACAAGGTAAAGGCAAGTAGCTGCTCCAACAGGTGAGAGTACTATGTGTGCGGTTTGTAAAGGAGTTTGTTCAACACACGAGCTGTCTCTTTCTTTTCTCTGTTTCACAACCTGTAGGACTTGGTGCTTCAAACAATTCATCTGGTAATGAGCAGCCACCAGAGTTTAATAACTAAAAAGTACTTAGCATGCAGTGTAGAGTATTAATTTTAAAAATTACCATTCCATTTGAGAAAAACTTTCCCTACCATTTACATCAGCAATAAATAAAAATAAATAAAGTAATTTGAAAGATCTAAAGCTTTATTTTGATATTCCTGCTCACAACTTTATCATTTTCACACTGGACAATCACTTCCTTACAATCCTTTTCCACTAAAGCTGTACAATTCTATTGTAAGATATTGGCTAATACTTCTCTTGCTACACTTGGTTCAGTTCTGTTCAGGAGCAACTGCCTTCTGAGAAGCAATTAACATAATTAAGAGTAGTAAATAAATACATCTGTATTTTATATTATATGTGTTTGGATTGAGTACTGTTTCTAACAGCGTTAGACACACTGAACTGCAGAGAATACTAGGAAAGAACAGGGATCTTACAGAACTGCTTTTCAGTCTGATTTTAGACCACAGGGAGAATGCAGCAGGTATCTTAGGGTTGAACTGTTGCAAACATGGTACAGCTCAGATAATAGGGAGGACAGAGAGATGAACTTTTTGCTTGCGACTTTGGAGTCATGTAACTCACTCAACAGCTTGGATGAGAATGGCAGAACCTTATTGATAAAGCAGACCTCCTACAACAAGAACAAGAATGCGCTCTGGGGCACTGATGGCAGCTGAGAAAACTCTGATTTTATAATGAAATGATTTTTTAAAAAGTTATTTTCATGCAATACTATGTTTTTAGCTGCCCCTATTCATTCAGCTACCCTAATCAGCAGTGGTGAAACAGAATACTTGTCTTCATGCTGCCATTTGAAATTTTGAAGTGAACTGTGAGTAGCAAAACCATTGATCACTGTTGACAGAAAGGCCTAATGAATCATTCAAGTACTTTATGTTACTGACCCACAGAATCTAAGACCCAACCTCCAATCTGTTTTTATAAAAATACAAATATCCCTTAAGTATCTCTCAAGTATTCAAAAACAATCCAAGTATTAACTTTCAAGACACATCAAAAGCAACACTTCATTGGAAAAAGAGATCACTCAGTTTAAAAGAGAGATATAAAGTGAAACAAACAAGCAAAAGAACCTATTAGAAAAATTATAAACTTGACTTACCTTGTAGATTTTGCAATGGCAAAGTCATGATGCCTCCTGCTGCAGCTGCTGCTACCAGCCCTTGGATGTTGGTGAGATTTGCTGTAGGTAGAGTTAGGACAAGTCCTTGTTGGCCCCCCAGCTGCCCAGCCATGTTGAAAGGAATAAGGATCGGCTGATTCAGGGCTGGAGTGCCTCCTGGCATCACCCCTGCTACTGCTGAGGCTAACTGTTGGGCTGTCAGTAATGGCTGTAACAAAACACAGAAAGCAAGGCTATTTTACTGTGCATAACTCAGTATTACACACTTAAAACTCTTCTGGCTTGGGATCCTTTCGTTGGTCCTTTATAGACAGACGCTGCTTCCAATATCTTAAAGCATACATTTTCACCAACACAGAAAGTTTTGACAAACTTGACAGGCTGAAGCTGTAAGCCTTCAAGTCATGTAGCATGGTAGCAATCCCAGTTGAATCTAGACTGGAAAATTCATTACACATGCACTGAAGATAATTTATGAACAGAAGACGGCCTAACTCAAGTCAGCCTACAAGTACCTAAATGCCAACATTTCCCAAATTTTCCCAGTTGTATACTGATTGGTAAAAGCAGAAGACACTATAGTAACAATTACGAGAAGCTATGTGGACCAAGACTGTCCTGAGAAGTGGAAGAACATTGAATATCTTCTTAGTGTATGGTTAAACTTGGATAAAATTGTGACATCATATGGGAAATCTTTCAAAACGTTATACATTTGAATGCCATACTATTATGCCTACATTTTGCTCTAAAGAAAACAGATACCTGGCATAAAAGATAATGAAATGCCTTTACTAATGCAGGAGCTGTGTGTGACAGGCAAAACTGTCAGAGCCAATAAGGTTGCATTAAAATTGCACAAGCTTTTTAATGTTAAATTATGACATGTATTTAAAAAGTAACTTATATAAGAAATTCAAATAATTTAAACTCCTAAATATATAAAACTACTTAGGTTTTATTTTAGAAAAACATACAAAAAGCTAATCTTTCCAAACAAATAACTTTTAAAACATACATGATACACACATGCTCCTTTTTTGTAACACTAAATGCAGCCAGAATCACATTTTCTACATTACACAGATCAAAGATGATCAATCACAGTTATTTACTTTTCATCAAATTGCACATCTCGATTATTCAAAAGAAAAGATACTGACCTGAGGCCCAACAGGGAATGCGGGATGGGACTGACAAGGTTGGTGCTGGTCTGCTGGACTTGTGTCAGGCAGCACTGTGTTTCCTCTGGCCTCTGAAATCCACAGAGCAGATTGACTTTAATATCAAGCCTGGGGACTGCCACATTACCTTCTACTCTGATGTCACATAACATCAAGCTGAAAATGATATGTTAAAGTGCTTTATCAATAACTCAAGCACTCAAATCACTTATCAGCTGCATAAATTATGCTAACATTCATTCAGACCAGCAGACTCATTCAAGGAGCTACTAAAATCTGACAGCAGTGAAACTGAAGCTATCATCAACCCAGCTAATGTGGGTTGCATTATACATCAATTTACATACAGTACATGAGCACTACGTGTGTGTGGGAACTGCGTTTTTTACGCTTAGGTGAGCATCAGCCATTCTAATTTCTGAAAGCAAAAATTATCTAAAAACCAATCAAGTCACATCTACTTTGTATCTTAACAAAGTATTTTTTTTTTGTCAGTTACTGAAGCAGCAAAGGCTATACTATGCACAATAGAAAGGCACCATGAAAACTGAAAACAGGTATGCTTCCAAATGACAGCTTGTTTTCTAACTTGCATGTGGGGACTAAGCAAAATTCTGTGAAACCAAGGATTTCCAGCATTTATTGAGATGATTAATATCCAACAATCGAACTATATGCTGGGCACTAATGACTTGCTAAGTACCGAACACAGTCCAGCCCTACAGGATTTCGCTGAAGTCAGCAATACAGATTTGAAAAGGAAAAAGAGAAAGAAAAACATCCTATCAGTTGTAAGAAAGTACCAAGATGTTTTCAAAACTATGTCCCAATCCTCCATTTCCTCCGGGTAAAGGACTTGCATCGATTCACAGTTTTTCAGCCCTGATGGCACGATCAGGCCCACATTTATCTTTGAAGCTGAAGAATGACAGCAAGTATCAAAAGTAGCTGCAAGAGTACTGTGGTCTCTTAAAAGGAAAACCCTGGCAACAGCATCAGGTTTCCTGGTTGGTATGATAGCTCCTGTTCTGTTAATTTTTTCTGATGAGCAGTTGAAATTTCATCTTAAGTAAACCTTAACAAGATGCTCTTTTCAAATGTTTGTCCTATGAATAGCAAGTGCAAGATAATTCAGAACCAGTTTATTGGCACACCCTGGAATGGTAAGGAAAAAGGATACGATTTCTGTTATACTTACAAATTTTAAAGAGGGTATTATCAGCTCATTTAAAACAAATTCTTCTATATATTCTCCAAGGGGACAGACTTATAAATAATGGAAATGTGGAAAAAAACCACACACCCCCCCACCCCCAAAAAACCTTCAGCACATTAAGGTACAAATAAAATTGACTGCTACATATTATTCAATTGACCTCTATCTCTACAGCAGGGTGTCAATCATAACAGCATTTTAGAATAAGATTAAACAATAAATGTGCAGAGTTATGCAGAAACCTGAAAATCTGATTAATCTGTAATATTTTTGTGTGGTCTCAAAAAGTCAGAAATGGACACTGCTTTGGGAATACTTACGAATGGTATATTGAAATATCTGATTTGGAACTAATAAAAACATACAGACTTGCTGACATTTTATAAAGTGAATTCTATGAAAATATGTTTGGCATTTTAATGACCACTGTCATTTAATAATAAGCTGACCTACTATAATCGGTAAGGACTGCAACAATTGTCTAATAACATGCAAAAAGAGACCCAGTCACTAAATTTTTTATGTGCAATTTACTCATCTGAGTTACTTGAAAAGAAAGAAATGTAACTAGATATGCAAGATTCAGTGAAAACTGTTTCTTTCAAATGCATTACAATCCTAGTGCTGCTGCCATCCCTAAGACCAAAGAGAGGTTTTCCTCAGTATAGGTTCCTCTTCTAGAAAATAAAGTGCTATGTTACTGAACACATTTTTACCTTTGGTAATTTCCACATATTGTTAAGGTGGTTTTTTTAATCTTCTCATCACAGCTGTATGTATAAAATGATATTAGATCAAAGGCTCAATACCAATGAATATATCACTCCCCATTAAGATCAAATCTTATAAGCCAATTTTGTTTATGTAATTTTAAGGGCTGAGAATGTTGTCTTTGTGTGTGATTTAATTAATATTAAAACAAGCTCCTTATAATCTGTCATGTCATTAAATTGTCCTATGAAAGCTTTGGGAGAAGAACAAAACTGGAGTAAAATATTCACTAGAATTAGATTTTATTGCAATTACTATAGCTTGAGCTCTCAGGAAACAAGAAGTTCTGAAGAAATATGCCTGTGCTTTAGTATTTTTTTTCCATGGTGCAGCTATCCTAAGAACCATTGTTTTCTGTTATCTGTACCCTAAGGATTTTGCCATATTTCATCTCACAAGCTATATGTAGTACAAGTGGGTTACACAGGACGATAAAATAAAGCCAAAATTAATTACACTCCTTTCCTTTTGCATTGCACTAATTGGAATCACTTTGGATTACATTCCTTTCATACTGGTCACTCATCACAGATGATGTATCTTTTTATTTAAGTCCTCCAATGCTCTGCCTGCTGCTTCTAGCCCACTTTCCATACCATGCAGGCATCTCAGCAACAAGCACACACTTTCACATGCATGAATGGGGTCTTACATGGCCACCCTGTATGAAATCATGCGTGCTGAAAATCTCACATTTCCTCTCAGGCTCATTCTTACCTACCTGCTATAACAGCCAATCAAGAGTCAAGATTTTTTTCAAAACATGCAGGAAAATCTGCCTGCTAGGCTGGCAGTAAATAGAGCGAAGCGAGGATTTCAGGGTTAAGTTCTGTTGCATCACACACAGCGACAGCATTTGTTCCTTGCTGTACACTATCTTCAGCAAGATGCTCTCCTGGTTTCATCTGGGATAGAGTTAATTTTCTTTCTAGGAGCTGGTATAGTGCTGTGTTTTGGGTTCAGTATGAGAATAATGTTGATAACACACTGATGTTTTCAGTTGTTGCCAAGTAGTGTTTAGACTAAGTCAAGGATTTTTCATCTACTCATGCCCGGCCAGCAAGAAGGCTGGAGGGGCACAAGAAGTTGGGAGGGGACACAGCCAGGGCAGCTGACCCAAACTGGCCAAAGGGGTATTCCATACCATGTGACATCATGGCCAGTATATAAATTGGGGGGAGTTGGCCTGGGGGGGGGGATTGCTGCTCAGGAACAAACTGGCATTGGTTGATGAGTGGTGAGCAATTGCAACGTGCATCACTTGTTTTGTATATTCCAATTCTTCTACTATTATTGTCATTTTAGTATTATTATTATCATTATTATTTTCTTCCTTTCTGTTCTATCAAACTGTTCTTATCTCAACCCATGAGTTTTATCTTCTTCCTTCCAATTCTCTCCCCCATCCCACTTGGTGGGGGGGAAGTGAGTGAGCAGCTGTGTGGTGCTTAGTTGCTGGCTGGGGTTAAACTATGACAGACACATAGGTCAAAGCTCCCAAGAAGGCAAAGCCGAGCACAAAACACTGGTAGAAGGCTACTTTTCTTTTTCTGCCTTATAATGTTGACCGGGTGGATTCCACGGATTTCAGAGGATCTGAGGAGTCATGAGAGCTCTGTGTCACAGCTTCTACTTCTGATTCACAGACTCTTTGCTACTAATTTGGAAAAATACCTTCAGTAAGACCATTGCCCCAAACTGGCAGTCCACAATCCCCTGCATTGTTTTTCCCCTCTGTTTTAGTGCCTTTATTTGGGAGTTCATTAATTCCCCATGCTGGAATGACCTCTGCAGGTAAATTATTCCCCTGTCCAAATTCCAGTCCTCACTAATAAAAATGGCCTGTCAAAATCTAGCCTAGATTTTCCACCTGTCCTGATGCAGGCTGTTACCTCCTGTTAGGCTATCCTCCAGCACTGCCCAGCCTTCTATCAGCGAGGGGTATGGTGGCAAGGAGCCAGGACTCACAGCAGTCCCTATGGAGCTGGGGGGCTACCAAAGCACCTCCTCTGTTCTCAACTATGCTTTGGAGAGATTGTACTCATTATACCTCCAATTGCCCATGCACAAGGGGCAGGGAGAAGGCAGTAACAGGGCACATACTCTGGAAAGAGAAATAATTCTCCTTAACACCGTTTGCTTAGGCAGGGAGCCAAGACTTCTCTTATAACCGAGCGCTGCCATCACAGCTTAAGTCAATGAGTTTGCTCAGTAGTACCATATGAACAGACAGTAGTGCTGCTGCCATGGTACAGTCATGACTGTAGACAAGGATTTAATATTTAATAAGCAGCATTCATCATATGTGATTCGTCATAAATTAATTATAAATTATATAATACATACACTCACCTCTCATCCCACCAAGGGGCTAGAAGGGCATGACACAATAAAAAATTGAAGTGCACTCTAAACATTGTAAAATAACCTCTTAAAATAAAATATTATTTAAAATAAAGCTAAGTAAGACAAAGGCAACCATCTTCTCCCCTTATGAAAAAGAAAAAAAATAATCCCCCAAATCAAGCAAAAAAACTTGCTGAACAATACCTGGTTTAAGAATGAGAAAACCACAAGAGAAACATCAGAAAGAAATAAAAAAAATCCACATCTCAAGGCCTCCAAGCGTCATACAAAATTCCAACTGTAAATGCACTAGTTACAACCAGGCTTTCCACAGTTTGCTTCCTTTTTGTTTCCTACACATCTACAGCAAAACAACAGGTAATTCAGTTCTAAATGTCTTTATCTCCCAGTGCCCTGCAAAGGAGAGAATGCTCTAATCCCCACTTTACAGATGAGCAACTAATGGACAGAGTGACTCGGATCTGGATTCTCAAATCGGCACCATTTAGGCACCTAGATCTCCTCAGCTGCAGTTACACTGCTCAGGAAAGCAGGGGTCAAAACACAGA
Source organism: Astur gentilis (assembly GCF_929443795.1). Taxonomy (NCBI): domain Eukaryota; kingdom Metazoa; phylum Chordata; class Aves; order Accipitriformes; family Accipitridae; genus Astur; species Astur gentilis. The sequence goes on along the minus strand of NC_064893.1, from coordinate 3,612,655 downwards.
ACTGCTCTGTGACTCCTTGGCTGCTCTAGGGCTACCAGCAGCTCTGGCAAGGTGAACCTGCACGTGCTCCTCGGCACCCCGCGCTCGGATGCACTGCCCATCCCAGCGGCCCTTGTCTCACATGATGTCTCATGCTTGTAGGGAACCTGCAGCTGACTGGCAAACGTGACTATACTGAAGAACATTACAGGATATATGATGAGGTGCATTAAAGACATACATCCAGCTCTGTCCTGGACCTCCTGGTTCATCTGCAGATGCGTGTGCTTGTGCCTGCTCAAAGGCACAATGCACACTGGCGTCTCCTCTCAAACTCTGAACCAAAGCTCGCTCAAAGCTAATACTCAAACCACAACACAGGACTAGCCTCAGCAGATGATCTGGACACAGATAACCTTCTCACGGTCTTCAAGAATGAATTCAGTGTGTCTCACATTTGTATGAGAACCGGGGGGATGCTAGGCCAGCTCTCTTTAGTACTCAATGCTTTGAAAAACAAGCAGGATCAAATTTAATAATGCCAGATTTTCAGTAATCAAAAAACCCATAAATCCTTCTGAGATACCCATTTAAACAAATATTTTTAAAGGAATCAACATTTATAAAAGAACGCAGCATTTCAAGCAACAGTTCATATTAAAATCCTTAGATACAGTTCCACAATGTGACATTAAATTACTTGTATTTATCTCTCAGTAACTGTAACAACAGGAAATCAAAAGTAGACTTTTCTTACTCATTGAGCTAACCCACATTAAAGATACAGCTTTAAGAATGAAATCATTAAAGGGAAAATACTACCTGTGAGAAAAAATAGTCTTACATTTTTAAAAATAATAAACTCACAGTCTGAGCATGTAATATAGCTGCACTTAGATCATAAGCCATATTATCAGGAGAAAAAAAGATAACTTTTTAAAAGAAATCAAACAGACCGACTGATAATATTCAAATTACCAGGTATGGTGTGTGAAAGTCCATCATCTCCAATTAAAGTAACTCAGCTCTTCATTAAATGAACCCTTAATTGTCAGCAATTATACCAGGAGCAATCTTGCTGAACAAAATTTAATAGCTGAAAGAAAAAGATGCAGCTAATAATGAAAAAACATAACATTCCCTCCAAACAATCCTCATTCTGCCACGAAGCATCATATTGTGGCTTTTAATTTTGCTATTTTCATTTTCCTGCTGCCTCAGAGAGTGGACACGTAGGTAGGAAGCCTTTCCAAATCACCTCATCATAAAACCTTAGTAATCAGATTGCTACACAGAATTTCACAAACACATCTAAATTTGACAATACTTGCAGGAGAGAAAATTGAGATTTTATGCTGAATCCGTTTTACATTGGTATTATCCTACGGTTATCAGAGGAGATATTCCCATTACCTCAGCAAAGAAAATCAAGCTCAGAAATTAAGTTATAATAATGAATCATCCACTGAAAGTTATGAATTTAACCTTGGACTTCTAATATTTAATTTTAGTAGTCAGACAGTTGTCTTCTTCCAGTCCATGACCAAGGTGTGGCATACAATTCACTCATGTGGATAGTATAAAGCTAAAAAAAAGTATCAGGTTATCCCACAGATCATTAAGCAGTTCACCTTTTCCTGCTGAGCTCGACTTCAGATTCTAAACTTTTAATTTTTTGGCAGCAATTTCAGCCTCACAAAGAAAACCATGTAAGTAGAGACCTGGGTGTGTGCAGAATTACCAACCACCTCCTGTTAACTCTGAAACCTAACAATGTTGCAATGTCAATATCATTATTTTACTGTTGGATCATTTTAGCACAACATACAAGCACTGTGCTTATCTTCCACAGTGTCAGATTGTCTCAACTTACATAACTCTCACTCTTAATTTTCCCCTACCTATGTACAAAAAGCTTCTAGTTTACCTTTGAAAATGTTTGTGGTGTGATAAGAAAATGCCATATTGATCTACCATATTGACATATATGTCAATGCAATATCCTGTACAGAAAAGCTAAAAATCCTGCATACAAAATGGACTGAATTAGACAGCAGACTGAATAGAGCAGATTTGCTTTGCTGACTGTATCATTCAGTACTTAAGTAAGCAAACCCCCACAGTTTTATACTTATCTGAAGCTGCCACGCAGTTGCTACTGCAAAGCTACCAAAATCACTGCAGAGCTTGAAATCATTCTGCCAGCAGAGCACAAAACCTCGCCTTCGCTTGGTCCCTGGGGATATTTTCTCCTAAAGGATCTTCTCCCACAAGACACATAAGGTAGCCGAAATCACTGTGCTCATTACCCATATGCACAGAGCTTGGCTTGTATTTACGCACCTGCATCTTTCTGGATCAGGACTGATAACATTAAAACTCCATGACTGTTTATAATGAAAATCAGGTTATTAAAGTGATTCATGTTACAGAGAACTTCTCCTGGGCAACCACCAGTTATATTTACCACCAAACAAACTACCATACCAAGGCACAAAAATCACAGATAACACAAAAACCCAGCTCTCCCAACTGCTTTAAATTTTCTTTTTTTCCCATCTTTATTTTTGCTCCTCTTTCATTATCTTATCTTTTCTTCTTTCTCTTTTCCCCAAGTGAAGTTTTTTTCTTATTGGTGCCTATATCAATATTCTTCCACTTCAGATACTTTTATGTGAGAAAAGAAGCATTGCTACTGCAGTAAAGGTGAAAGGATATAATTGCAAAAGTATGTTCTTTATTCAAAATAGACTCATTCTACTTTTCTTCACCCCCTAAGTACAGTGCATAAAAATCCCTTATTAATGATACATACATTTTTTATGAATTGGACCCTTCATATTGAGAGTTCTGGTTTCTTTTATACTGTATGCATTAGCACAAATATAATCACATTAAGGTCACAAAGACCCTATCAGTTTTCCCTGAATTCATACAACATTTCATACTCACTGTTTGCTGTTAGTGCTGGTGAATGCAATGATGATAAAGGTTACTTACCAGAAGATGGACAGTTGAATGCATTATTATTTCATGTTGGGCAGCTGATCCCTAGCTAAGAAGGGCAGGAGGCTTCTCTAAATTAAAATTTCCTTTCTTTCCATGCCTGGAAGCCTACTAAATGCCAAAGAGTGAGGACATTAAAAAGCATCTCTTTTGGAACAACTGCTACAGTTTGCCATCTTTATAGCTAACTAAGATTTCTTTATGATTTTTACAGCATTTACCTATGCATGTGTTTTTATTCCTAACAGGGCAGAGGGCAAGCTTTCCACCAAAAACTCAACTTCCTGACACTCACCCTTCCCCATGTGATTCCTGTACCCTCCCCAAAATAAGGTAGACTATGATGATACCTTATAATGACATACATTGCTGTTTGCCTTGAGAACCTTGCACAACTTATGTATTATGGGCTTGCTTGCTGGCACTACAGGCTACTGAAGGCCAGGCAATGCATGTGGATAGCCTCTGGTGCACAGTAATTCAGGCTTCTGGGTGGAAGAAAAGGGTAGCATGTCTGACATCTTTTGCTTTTTACAAGTTACATTAATAGACGTGTTTTTTTACAAAGGATAGGGCACAGGTAGGTGGCTGATGACAGAAATTTAACTTGCAGCTTTGACACCTTCCAGGGACTGGAAAGAAAAAAAACTGTGAGGTGGGGAGGGGATGAACCTAGTGTCCCTACTAGTCCTCTGAGAGCCTGTTCAGAAATTCAAATCATCTGGTTCGGTGAATGAGGAATATCCAGTTAAGGGAGGAAATATTCAATTAAACCCAGTAAAAGCACCTGGCACTTACATCTTCAGCAGATCCAGTGTTCAGCAAAATGCACTCCACAACATATGTAAACTCCTACTGGAGCATCCTGACCAGCAAGTGTGGTCAAGCAACAGTGGTTTACCACTCTTGCTACTGAGTTCACTGTCTGGTTTCACCCCTGTGGTGTCTTTAACAATTTCACGCTCTCTGCTGTGGTCTTTACACAGCCCTGTGGGGCAGCTCCATCAAGTGTCTCATTACAGGTTGTTCAGCTGTTCAGACTTTATTGAGACTCTTGAAAGAGCCATCCCACAGAGCAGCATACTGTAGGAGTCCAGTCGAGATTCAGGAGGAAACCTTAACAGTAGCAGCAACTCTGTATGCAGGAGACCACGCTCCTAGATCAGACTAAATCACAAAACTGGTAAGCCTACATTATAAACCTATTTAGTTGCACATGTACGTTCAGAAATTCCTAGCTACAAAAATTCAACAGTCCTCCCCCTTCAAAAGCAGCTTGTGCCATTTGATATCTGCAGCAAGTTCTCATGATGTGGCTCAGCAGGGTGAGCCATTATTTCAAATGAAATTCTTGGCTGGGAGCTGCAGAAACTCATGGTATGCATGCCTCCAGATCTTATAAATCCTGAAGCGAATTAACTTTTGCCTCTTTATTATTGTCCAAAATCAATTGTAGTGACTATTTACAAGGAGCTTTTGCCAGGAGTTCCCAAACACTTTATATTTATCTGTTTTTAAAGAGCATTCAGTCTGCTGGCCACGTCTTGCAAGCTATGTCAAGCTTGACCATTGCTAAACCAAGTTTAAAAACACACAGCAAGGTTCCCACCCTCACACACACTTCCATTCCCTCCCTCCTCTGTAGATCAAAAGCTAAAAATATAAAAAAGACCTAAAGAACTAGCAGTCAGCATTATCATCCTGTCTGCCTCCCGAATTTGACCAGCTATTTACCAGACATGATAGAGAAACACTCTGCAGCAACCACCAAGATGGTCTTTTGCACACTAAAAATACACTAAACCAGATGTTCTGGGAAAAAAACAAGTGGTTTACAAACATTTGGATACTATTCCTGTAATATGTTGATCTTGCCTTTATGTGAGTCAAACTCTCACCTGATTTCACACGTGTTGGATTAGTTCTCTAGGAAGGGTTTAAGAATACACCACAGGTTAAAAAAGCTTTACACGTAACAAGCATATATCCTAAGACAGTCATACTGCATGAAAGATCTCCTGGTTAGTAACGCCTTGTCATGGCAAGACCTCTTTGTAACAACATGCCGTGCAGGAAGGAAAACAGCACAAAGAAGCTGCACAACTTAGCTTTGCCAAAATACAAAGTGGCAGGCAACTTTCCTCAAAGAGTGAGAGAGGGCACTAAAATACATCCTAACAGGATTAAATTATACAGAATATACAAACTGTTTCTAATCCCTGAGCATGCTTGTGTTCATATATATATAGGTATGTCTCTCTCTATATAGATACATATTTTTAAACAAATTAGTTTCCTACATCCCTTTCATTTTTATATTACTGTTCTGTTTATTTTTTCAGCATTCCAGTAATTGAAAAATATCTACTGGTAAAAGATGCTATTAATTTAAGTGCATTCATAGTGTGTTATGTCACTAATAGACTTAGGTAACATTATTCTTTTATCCTTTTTACAAAGCATTATTTTATTGTCCTCTCATTTCTAAGATTTTACTTCCACTTAAAGTCAAGTAGAGTGAGGGCTTTGCAGAATTCTATTATATTATTGTCCTGTCATTATTCTAACTCCATTACACAACAACACAAAACCAGCATCAGCTTCCATTTGTCATATTATTTATTTTGAGGATTATGTCAGATCTCAGACTATGTGTACGTGCCTACTAAACATAATTTGGAGTTGGGCAAAACCTAATTGCTGATTCCTTCTAAAAATCATAAAAATCATAAAATGGTTTGGGTTGGAAGGGACCTTAAAGATCACCTAGTTCTACCCCCCCTGCCATGGGCAGGGACACCTTCCACTAGACCACCATCCAACCTGGCCTTGAACACTTCCAGGGATGGGGCATCCACACCTAAATGCTTAAAATGCTTTTAAAGAAAGCATTTTTTAACTATTCTATATTTCTGTAAGAGCTCTGTCATCTGATTTTGACCCGTGCAATCCTTTGGAAGAATCTAGCTATATTTACAAAAAAAATAAAACAATGTCTAGAGGTACATATAGAAAAACAGATTTGAACTTCTTTGTCCATACTCCCAGCTGAGCTGACAGAAGACAGTCCTGGTGTGGAAGCCGCACAGCTGTGCTCATGTAGTGCTCTACACATACACACTGTATGCCACTCTAACACAGCTGTGTTGCTTCTAGGCAGAAGCTGTCTTGTGTCTGGCCACAGTGGAGCACAGAGGACCTGGAGCAAAGAGGACCCTGAGCCCACCTTTCCTACAAGTCAGATCCTCTGGCAGCCAAAAAATGGCTCAGCACACCTGATGTGCTTTATGGAACTGGATTGCTATCACCTTCTTGGTATCTTCATAGAATCATAGAATCATTTAGGTCGGAAAAGACCTTCAAGATCATCGAGTCAAAGCATCAACCATGACCACTAACCCATGTTCTGAAGTGCCTTGTCTACTCACTTTTTGAAAACCTCCAGGGATGGTGACTCAACCACTTCCCTGGGCAGCCTGTTCCAATGCCTGACAACCCTTTCAGTAAAGAAATTTTTCCTAATATCCAATCTAAACCTCCCCTGCCACAACTTGAGGCCGTTTCCTCTCGTCCTATCTCCAGCCACCTGACAGAAGAGACCAGCACCCACCTCACTATAACCCCCTTTCAGGCAGTTGTAGAGAGTGATAAGGTCTTCCCTCAGCATCCTTTTCTCCAGGCTAAACAACCCCAGTTCCCTCAGCCACCCCTCATAAGACTTATGCTCCAGGCCCCTCACCAACTTGGTTGCCCTTCTCTGGACACGCTCCAACACCTCAATTTCTTAATGTCTTCTTTTAATGCTCCTGGCTTGGAGGATATGCAAAAGACAGCCAGGTTTGGTTTGAAATAGCTAACACTTCCACCGTCTGTTCCTTATGGCTGCCATAAAGGACAGAAAGATCAAGTGCTAATCTGGCAAAAGCAAGAATTAGGCTCAATGCCCAACCACCACAGAATTCCTGAGAGACCTTCAGCAGCTCTTTCCACCTCACACACAGTGTTGTCGGGCCCTCAGAGCTTAGAGGAGTCCTGGACCAAAGGCGCACGCCAATTAGAGTGGTTGAATTGGCAGGCATTGCCAGCATGCCGCTTCCTCCAGTCACAGACTTCTTGTCCTCCAACACTACCCTATCTTTAGGGCAAACGCATATGTTGGACGTGGTGCGATGTCTGTGCAAGTGGGCTCTAGAGTTGCCTTTCCTCCACATTGAAGGAATCTACACTCAGATCTCTAGGATAACTTCTTGTTGTCTTTGGGACAAAGCCACTACATGTCTTCCTTGCATCCTCACACTGGCACAAAAAGGTCCTACTCCCATCATCTTGCCTCTCCTTAACTCTTTCCACATACTGGCTACTGAAGGACTACTGGAGGAAATAATATTTTCTGACTACTGACTATACAGTTCAAGTGAGGTTCTGGTCACAGTCATTCCATTAACCATCACTCAGATCGCTCCCCTTGTTATTCTGTAGGGTCTGTTGATTATACAGGTGATAACACACTAAGTAGATTTCACTCAGCAAGAGATGTCTGGATTCAAAACTTCATCTAAATTGAAAACACACTAAAAAAAAACAAAAACAAAAGTACTTATATCCATACTTACCATCTTCTCAGTTAAAATGGTATTTAAAGACCTTCAACAGAAAATCCAGTCCTTTACCATAATGTGTACAATTGACATTCATATGACAGTTATATACAGAAGACAGGATGCAATAGGTTTTAGTCAGGATTCAATAGCCACTGTGAAGCACACCACTTGTATGTGATAGTGTACTTCACACATGTATTATAATAGCATTGGTTACTTAATGTTATTCTAATGACTTTCCTCCGAAGAGCATTTGTGGACACCACAACTCCCTAAATGGTAACAATGGATAAACATCAGCTTGAGAAATACAGGTCTATATTATTTATGAAGCTGCAATTCTCCTGTAAATAACCCAGTTGTTAAAATGATATGTATCTATGTAATTGAGTCTTCTGTATACAAATAAATAAGGCTTTATTGCAATGTCAGAAGTTAACAGACCAGTCAATAAAATCAATAACTCACTTTTTCTTGCTTATATATCTAACTTTTCTCCACCTTTCCTATGTCCTCTGTTTGTTCTGGTTACATATTAACACTCCGAAGGATATATAGCTCTTATGATATTGTTTAGTAAATGGTGGTCTGAAGAAAAGGCTGAGGAAACACCACCTCAGCAATTTAATACTCTGCCTATTTATTGTGTACTTTAACATATAGCTGTCTGGTATAAATCAGGGAGAAAGAAACTGTCTTGATCTATATATCAGAGTGCTAGAGATTTTTAATGTGAATGACTACATGAAGGTCTAAGTAAATGAGTTTCATATTGATACATTTAGCTAAAAGTGGTCCAGGCCTGAATTGCATTATCATATAACCACTGTCAAAACAGCACTGCCAGATTATAACATTGTGCCACTTACGGCTCTATGGTTAGGGATGTGTCAGCATTACCATGATGCTCCCCATTTTTCAAATATTTATAACTTGGCTGTAAAATCTGCTTTGGCCTGGAAGTTGGTGAAACAGAAGCCAGTTTCTACAAATCTTTACTTGAGAAAGTTGACCATTTTATTTCAGTGGGAGTGTTTCCATTAGCTGGGTCCTGCCAGATTACAATCCAAGGTCAAAGTTTATGAGCCTGAGCTTTATTTTCTTAATAAAAAGAGGATAGGGTCCCTTTAAAAATATTCTTTAAGAAAAAAAAAAAAAAAAAAAAGGAAGCACTGGAAAGCAAGGCTTGATTTTGTGATGTGATGATGTGATTAGGTCCCTAACTTGATAATCTCTTGTTTTCAGTACTTTGAAGAAGAAGAAGAAAAATTAACAGCAAAGCTGCTGCAATGTAAAAACTAGCCGTGGGGCATATGCAATAAATTTTGTTCCACTAATTACATTTTCTTGTGGGTTTTCATCTGGGATCTAGCACACCTCCTAAACAGCGTAAAATTGGGAGGGCTCCAAATGAGCCATTCTCGTCTATCAGGAATACGAACATGCTCACAAAAGCCATCTTATTATGTATGCTCCATACAGGCTCTTCATTCAAAAATATTTTAACAGATGTCATGCTGGATAAATATAATGGCTCATCTGAGGCTTAGAAACACTTTACTCACAGTAGAAACAAATTTGGGCTGCATTTTTCAAATTGAGTTAAGTCCTTAATACATACCCACAGGCTTACTTAGACTTATAGATACAATATCTTTTTCTTTCATCCTCTTTAGCTAGCTGAACACATGATCTGTTATCGATGAAAATTTTCCTGTTCTGATGCTGTTCTCTTGGTTCACTGCTGAAATATGTCCTAACTCTGCATTTGGCTTTTGGATAAGATTACCATGGAGTAGTGGTCGAGGACAAATGCAAGCCCCTTCTGCATGGCTGCAGCAGCCTACAGGTTATCTGTAGAAAAGCACAGGAGGTGCATGCTGTACAACAGCATCCTCTGAATCCTTTCTTTTCAGAAAATGACCACAGACAGGGTTGCCCAAAACAGCAGAGGGTAGCAACACATTCCTACACTTTATTAACCTAAGCCAAAAAACCCCCAACAACAGGAAGTGCTTTTCAGATACATAAAGAGTATAAACCCAGTTGATGAGTAACAGAACACTATGCAGTTTGGGATTCATTTTGGAGTTTCATTCGAAGGAGACTTGCACTTCTACTTTTACTGTCCCTGGTGCAGAACAGCATGTTGCAGTAAGCTGTATTTGGCTTAATACCGTGAAGGTCTCAGTAACAACATCACTCTTGTGAGCAGACTCACTGAAATAACACGAGCATGAGGCACTGGTGATGCTTCTTCATGCTCCTGCAGTAAGACCCCTCTGTGCAGAGGAGTGTGTGGTACTACCCTTGAGTCTTAGAGAGGCCGCAAGGCCTTGCAAGGCTTTATAAGAATTAAAATATTTTCTTAGAGTTTACACAATTTTATTTGGCTTTGAAGAACCAGGCTCTGCAGTTGCGCAGATGCAAGTACACAATTAATATAGAGTGGTATCTATTGTGAACAGCGTGAAAATTCCTTGCACAGAGGTTACTTTCTTCCCCATAAGTTTCATTTCATGTCATATAGTAACACCAAGACAAATTGTGGCAGTAAGCTACATGCTTGCTGTTTCATAATAAAGTAGAAGGTTTCCTTAAAGTACCTCTGACTTTTGCAAAGTTTGAGATCTTAAACACTGGGTTCTACAACAGGGCACGCATCTGGCCTACCAACTTGCAGGGTGGCCTAACGGTTGTATTGTGTCATATGCTGGGGCCAGAGATTTTCACAGCGGGTTGCAAGTAGGGATGCTATGTTTTCTCTGGGGAGTTCACACTGTGGTTGGGGTCGCTAAGTACAGTCCTTACCTGCAGCGCTTCTGCGCTGGGACCCCTCAGCAGCAGTCCTGGCTGCCCAACTGCTCTGAAATTAGCAGTGGGCTAAGCAGGAGAGGGCTGTGGTGCTGCTCTGCAGCACCAAAAGTGCCAAGTGAGGAGCTGAGCAGCACAAATATCAGTTCTCCTAAGCCACCAGCAGCAGACTGAGGGGCTGACAGGGAGCAACACAGTGGAAGGGAGTTCATCTAGCAGCATGTCTGCCAGTGCTCACTGTTTTTAGTAGGGGTTGATCTTTCTGCGATGGCCTTTCTAGGGATATCTCCCTGAAATATTAGGCCAGCATCATCAATTAAGGCAGAGCTAACTGCTAAGACTCGATCGGTTGTTTGAGCATCCTGTACACTGTACACATCAAGAGCAGGGCCTACCCTTTGGAGAGCGAAGGCATGGCAGCATTGGCTGCTGTCTACCTACAGCATCAGGCAGCATGCCAAGCACGCCTTTGTGCTTGAGCTCAATCGGCATTGAAATAATTTCATATCAGAACTTCAAGCTGACCCGCTATGGGGGACACAGCTCAGGGGTAGAACAAAAGTGATTTAGTCACTGCAAACAATAGTGACAACATTTATGTCTCACATCTAGGTAAAATGGGTCCTGCCTTAACCTTCATTCATTTCCTTTTGAAGCACACAATTCTAAAGGGGGAAGCAAGAATACGGACCCTTTATTTATTTACAATAATGTGCTCACAAGACTATAAAAATAAGGGTATGGGGTGCAAATCTATAATTCTGAGCTTTTTCTCCCACTCTGATGATCTACGACAAACATCACAGAGCAAATCACACCATCCCTTCTTACACAGAAAGACCTGGATGGTCAATGGTTTTTAATCACCTAGTCTCAAGGATACCCTAGAATTCTTAGAAAAATCCTGTGGATATCCGGGGACAAAAGTACTCCTGCAATGATCCCTACATTGTTCCCCAGGGCTTTTGACTGGGGCTGCACACTCATAACATACATACACTTAAAGTCTGACACCTGACATACATCTTCTAAGAAAAGAATCAGTCTCAAGACTACAGTGGTTTCCTTGGTTCCCCTTTCCTGCTTAGGTTCCCCTTTTTCTATGCTGTTTTCTTCCTCTTTTAAGAGGATTCCTAGACAAAACCCCTGAAACAGTGACTTTGAGAATATTAAAAATATGTGGGGTTTATTGCTTATGTTTTTAAAGGCAGGGGGGCTCCTGAAAAAAAATAATCTCAAATGTAGTATATAAGGCAACTTTTAAGCCCACTATTTTCTGAGAATAACTTTGTACCTGGAATAAAAAAATATTTTGCATTAAAACGGGAACAGTGAAGGAAGTCAGAGTAGATAGGTGACAGATCCTGCCACTAACACAAGGGTTTAAAACGTATCAGGGCATCCTTGAGGCTGGAGAACCCATACACTTCACCTTCCAATGCTGGAACAGAAAGTAGAATTTCCCCATTAGGAGAAGCTCATCTTCCAAGGATACTTTCCTCCTCCACAAAGACAAATATTTTCAGACACTGCATCATATTCACACTCTTCTCCTGTACTTACCAAAGACGTAAATATCTTAATATTTCAAAACTATAATATAATGCAATAAGATTCAGCATAATAACATCCATCAAAAAGGACAACTTAAAAGAAAAGCATTGCATTTTCTGTATGAAACGATATATAATGACCATTGCCTAGAAATGGATCAATCTGGCTCCAGTGGAGCAGCTGCATAAGCATTCAAAAGAGCAATAACTACAAGCTCTGGTGAGGTACTTTTCTTCCGAATCTCATCTCATTTTATCCCCCCTGAGCAAGGCTGAAAGTCATGTTGAAAAAAACATCCGAAGGTGGCTTTCTCTCCCTGCCCCCACTCCTGAAATTCTCAATTTTACTAATAATTCTCAACTGGCTAGCAATTTTCAGTTGTAATACATTGTACTGAGTCCAATTACAACCACCACTAATCCTATTTTTTAATGGGTTTACAGCATTTGGGGGGGGTAAAAGCACACTTTAAGACAAAATGACACATACAGAATTTGTACTTTAAAAGTTTTTTGTTTCAAAATGCTTTTGCCATTTAAACTTTATACAATTGATGGGAATAATGAAGGTAATTAAAGGTATCATCATCATTCTCCTGTCTTAATATACTTTTAAGCAATTTCAATGGAACAGAAGAGCCACAACTGAGTTTTGGAGGCCAGATCTCACTGAATTGCACTCCCCAAAGAACGAAACAGAGTTTTCCACCACATTTCTACCCTACACTCTGACAGACAACTTGATTCCAAATCATTACTTGAATTTAAATAACCCTCAGCTTCTCTGATATGCACCAGTTTGTGGTTATTCTCAAGTGGTACGCTTGAAAGTAGCAAAAGGGCATGACACAAGTGCCATATAACAAGACAAATGCCAGCGCCATGCTTAGTCAACTCTCAGTCCTCATGTACCACAGGTTTCCCACTTCTGAACCCCCAAACTTTTTCCAGAGCAGATGTGGAGTCATTCATACTAGCTCAGCCTAAGTATAACAGCTTGTTTTTCATGGGTTCCCAAGCGTGCAAACTAGAGGCTAAAAACCCTTTCCTACCTCCTCTAGAAAATTTACAGGTTCTGGGTCCGTTCATTTTCCTGAACACATTTGATAGCTTTTACTGATGTTGCGACACAAAACTACAGGACATACCTACTACCTACTGTAATGTCAATGAATATCTAGGAATTATCACTCACTTTTAATAAATAGCAAGAAATACTAATGATGTGGTAATGGCAGTTGACAGCATTATTAGCATGAAATTTTTTCTGCTCAGTTTACCTTGAGGACCAATTTCCCAGAGCTAACAGAGGCCAGGAGGAGCAAATTCACATCCCAAACTGAGCAGTCAAACACAACCCAGTCAGGAGTTTTGAAATGGACTCACTTATCTGACAGACCTGTACAGTCTTCTCCTCTCCATGTGCTATTGCAGAGGCAAACACCTGGGAACGCATTGCAAGTGCCAGCCCTCATCTTTCCAACTAACAAGGACTGTTTTAAACAGCCCAACTCTACAGTCAATTTTGTATCAAACTAGAATCCTCTATGGATCAGACAACAACAGCGAACACTGAACAGGGGGATGCAACAAAGCAACCCTTTTGGCGAGGATCCTCCATAGTCCACCCCTTCATTTGGCAGGATTATGGCAATGCTCCCAGGCAGATGTTGGAGTTGCTTAGACCCCATCATCACAGTAGTAAGTACACTTCAATAGTGCAAAATGCTTAGGCCTCACTACTGTCCCCTGGGCTCAAAAGTTTTCACAACCACTTTGCATCAAATTTCCCCTGAGTCCATTTCTTTGGCATTCCCTACCATTTATATAGACTCATGACTATTTCAGCTTGTCCCACTGTGTGACCAGGTAACTCTCCACTTTCATTCGAAAGCTCATCACTTTGTCAAGCTGTTAGGGGGCCCATTTGCACAAAAGACCCAAGATGGATCTTTGGACCGTTGCCTTGCTACCTTCTGAGATGTTGGTCTGAATTATTTCCCGCCCAATAAACCATGAATAAAAAAGGCAACAACCTCTATTAGAACTAGGATGATTAGCAAAGTATTAATTTTTAGCCCTGCCAGTCAGTTCAGTAGCAATAATGGTGCTCCACGAAGTCTTTCCAGTCATTTACTAACAATGGTTTAAACTCTTCCAAGGGCTTCATGTGTAAACAGTACATAATTATTAGCACACTATGTCAACCTGCATTACAGAATGGGCAAAAAGCCCTGCCAACTATTTTTCTTCTCATAGAAGTTCTCAGCAAATGGTTGTTTTTCCTGAAAAAGAAGGGGCCAGGGGTGGTAGACTTCCTTCCAAATTTACATCAGTTGGCCAAATGCTGCTCTCTGACATTCACGCAGTTCAGCTGAATACAAGAGAGCTCCAATGGATCGCTCAAAAAGATGAACCACGTGAAGGTCTGACTGTCCTCCAGCTCTGCTGGGAATTTATAGATCTCATCCTGACACGGGTTAGATTAGGCAGGCATGCATCAACATCTTTTACTGCTCAACTTTAAGCCTACACATTTCTGTTTAATTTGAATATAACTAGTCACATGCCGACACGTACAGGTATGGGGATCAAGTGGCAGGTAAACAAAACTTCTTCTGCATGCATATTTTTATGCTTAAACATCATGTCCTCTGCAAAGAACATGAAGGTGCAATGGCATATATTTCTGCACCTACTCCATATGTTTATGCATCTGCTACAACATGATGTGCTGGCATCCCTTTTCGTGCACCTGTGTGGTGACCCAGCTGGGGGAAATGATATATTGGCTGGACTGGGGAGAACACAAGAAATGCATTCTTTTCAGCAGGACAGACTCCTTGATCTGGTTTAGCACATGGGTTCAGTGCAAAGAAGGGTCAGGGTGGAGTGAGGAAGCTTAAACAGCAGTACTACTGAAGGTGTTAATGGCTACTTCTGCAGAAAGGATTAATCTTTGGGCATCTAGTGATGTGAACAGTTCAAACACATTCAGGGACTTACACTGACAGTATATTGGACCAGTCATTTTTATGATCCTGACCACAAAACCCAATCCTGTGAGATTCTGCTCTGGCAGGAAATGTCTTCAAGCAGCAAACCAGATGGAAGACCTTGCTTTCAAATTTTCAGACAGGCGCATCGTAATACAGTTGAAACATCTTTGTATCATACTCTATCTGCTTTGGATTCTCATATGTTCATTCTAGAGGGTAGGAAAGCCTGACAATATAAGTATTATTCAAAAAATCCTCTTCTCATGGAACACTGCTTGCCTCCAAATAGCACAGCAGAGCAGTGCAGAGGGGTTGTCTGCATTCTCACAAAGAGGACAGCATGCATTTCACCAACAGCAAGCAGAGCTGGTATGTCCAGATACATAAAAGCATAGATTGCTCAGGCTGGCAGCTTGAAACATTGAGCTTGGAAATGAGCCTGGCAGCAGGCCAGGAGATAAGATCCAGAGTAGCTCTTTGTATTCTAATACATGTGTCTGAATCAATGCTTAAACCAATAGTCTCCCAATGGGTCTGCAGTCTTCCCTGATGCTGTTTGTTGACATGTTGCTCAACTCCATGTCGGCCAACACATACACTGCTCTCAGGTTCCCAGGAAGATTGTCCTGGTTCTGAATGCTCAACAGTTTTTAGAATTTTCAAGCTCTCCTCTGCTGATTTAAAAAAAAAAAAAAACAACAAAAAACCAAGATGATCTAGATTATTTAATACATGCCTATTTCGTCAAATTGCAGTTTTGATCCTGAATTACATACATCTGCTCTGCAAAGGGAACTTGTACTAAGAGATTTGCTGTCTTCTGGTGGCCAGGGATGCTCTACATGGGCATGATAGCGTATGTCCACGTATTTCGTGTGGTTTGCTCAAATTTTTATGGTTTTAATATTTTGTACCTTCTATGCAAACTGGTTTGCTGCTAGATAACTGTATAAGTGAGATATGATAAATGATCACATATTAACATTATGGTTGAAACAATAGACAAAGGGTAGCCGGGGAGATAATTACAAAAGTGTGGTCAGGTGATTAACTAGTAATTATTCATAAGTTTTGCAGTTCTTTGCTCTTATGACTAGATGTTCCTGTATGCTAGATGAGAACAATGTTGAAACTGACCACATGTGATTGAAACTGCATTAAGCTTCAAGATCAAAGAACAAGGACAAGAATAAAGACTAAGAATAAATATAAAGAATATAAAGACTATGAATAAATATAAATAAAGAATAAAGACAGCCAACAAGAACTTCAAATGGGTCGGTGGTCGTAAAAGCAGCCCTTCGACTCAAATGGATCATTCATTGCACATGATTGGATGTAGGCAGTACTATGATAATCAGTTATAGTAATTTTTATGTATATCTGATTAATATAATATATTCTGATTAATGTGTAATTAGTTATTCAATATAACCTGTTTGTGCTAAAGCTGTGGTATGCACGCTAGGTGGAATTATCCCCTGTGCATCCAGTGCTGCAATAAAGAATGCCTGCTTTCTAAAACTCAAAAACTAGTCTTGGAGAGTTTCTTTGACCAGCTTTTCAGTATCAGGCAGTGAACTTACTTTTGCAGGGCGTGACACAAACTTAACTGATTTCAATACAAAAGACATGCATTGACTTCCATAGGTTTGAGTCAGCATGTCAACATCAAGCCATCTTCTAATAAAGACCAGGAGGAGCACATGCAAACAGTGCTGTCTGCCAAGGTCCCAGCAAGTACTGAACCACTCTCTCTGTGCCCTGCAGGAGGGATTGGCATTCCACCCACTTCTGACTTAAAACATTTCTTTAGACATGTTCTCATCATCCCTGGAATCTGGCAATTCCCTCTTATCATAAATTTATGATGTACTTAAAAGTGCCTTGGTTTTCAGATCTGTAGCAGACAGTAGCAGACAAATGAGACAGAAACCACCGTTTAAAATCAGCCTAACACGGAGAAGGTAACGTACTTCCCCCATCACTGTTAGCCAGAATTATTCAGCAAAGTAACTCACATGACTGGCATTACCAGCTGTGTACAGATCCCTTTGCCGCCTTGTTGTATGTACAACACCGTTGTGTGGCATTCTGTTTGGAAATTTTGTAGTTATTTCTGTTCCATGGCTGAGCTGGTGGGAATTGGTCCACATGTCCTCCAAAGGTGACAATCCATGGCTGCCTTTTTCCCCTATGTCTTCTTGCCCAAATCTCCCTCAACTATCTCCCTGCTAACAGGAGGATGAATTCATTGATCGTGAAGTTTTCAGGGACACTTAATCATGCAAATTTACTTAATCACTGAAAACCCATTTCCTGAATGTCAAAATTCCTCCTGTTGGACAGTAATGGCCCAATTCTAACCATGTCCAGGGAAAGAAAAGGACACAAAAGCTTATTTCTCTTTGGCTATTCAAGATGTGTGGAAATTCTCCATAGATCTCTGGTGGCCCTCAGATTAAGACTCATCCATTTGTCTTATTCCCAAGAGAAGCCAGGCAAAGCTTGAATAGGAAAAAAAAAAGCACGTGTGGCAGAACTACTTTCTCTCTTTACTATGTTTCTCCGACATGTAATCTACATAGAAAAAAAACCAAAATTACAAAAAGAAAAAAAGGAGTTCATAAAAATTTTGATAGTCTAGAAGCTCTGCAGTCAGCCACAGTAAGATACAGTTCATATCCAACCTACTGTCTGAAGGCTTAGCACTAGCAACCTGAAACAACAGAAGAGTTCGGCTCTCTCCTGCACTTACTTGTTTAGACCAGTAAAAAAGAAGAAGAAATAAGATGTCCCCCACCTATTTCATTGATGTGGGAACTTAGGCACAGGGAGTAGATTGACCATGATCTTCCCCAAGATTGACTTGTCCAAGATGATGCAACAAATCCATGTCAGAATTGGAACTGACCTTTCCTCTGGAGCTGTTTTGTGCCTAGACCTGAGCTCTAATGAAAGCAAAAATAAACCACAAAACAATGATAAATGTTATTGGCATCTGGAAAAGTAGAAAACTGACTCATGGGGACAAAAAGTTGCACACAAGACAAATGCAAGAGTTCTTCCCAAGAAACCTAAAGAAAATCGAGCCATAGAAAACTCAAAACATTCCACGCAAATTGATGAGAAACAGCAAACCAGGTATTTTTAGATTTTCAAAGTAGGTGATAATAGATGCTGTCTCCCAAAAGGGCCGTGCGTAGCCTGTAGTAAGATAAAGCAACCTTTGCTACGTTTCTGAATCCTCCCTGTGTTGCCCCTGTTTTTCCCCTCAGAAGATGTGAGATGCCTCTCTTCTAGAGTCACAGAGCATTGATTAGATTCAAACTCTTTCCACTTCATCCTCTCTCTCTTATCCTGTGAAGTGCATGCAGCACTCTGATCAGTGGACAAGATCATTCGTAGTCATCCAAGGTATTTGTCAAGGGGCTCTATTTAAATATGCATTGTTTGCAACAAAGGAATAAAGCTATGAAAGGTTATTAGAAAATTAAATGCAGCTATAAATTAATTTCTGTAATCACTATTCATTAATATTTAATATATTTATATAAAGGATAAATCTCAATTCCCTAGGCATCCTGCATTTAATAATGTGGAAACAGCTTATCTCCTTCCTGTTGCTGAGACTGGATTTGTAATAACTAGTAATGTTAAATGTATTTTTTTAAAAAATCAATAATAAATAAATACATAAATACTTCCCCCCAGAATGCTCCTGATGTTATTTACAAAATTAAAAAAAAACAACTACAGAATGCCAAGGGACTTCATAACCATTTCATTACTACCTTCCTAATTGTATGTGGTGGAACTGCATAATCAGTTTATTGAAATTGAAATCTTTGGAACTGATTCTCCCTCCAGACATTAACAATAAGCATCCTGTGCAATAACACAGTACTTTAATGTAATATAAACATTATATGCACCAAGCTTTAAACATCCCTTGGCTTTGCCTGCTGGAATTAGACATTTTTAACACTCTTGTGTTCTGCCACTGCATTGAATCAAATATCTAATTTACAGACTGCAAAATACAATATTCCCATATTACAATAAATAAAGGATGATACATTCAGAAAACACACAATCGGTAAGAGGATAAGCAAGACTACATTTAATAAAGTGCAAATAAAGCAGACTCTTCCAGGAAATCTGAATGCATTTTGATGCACAATATGAAAGAAATTGCTTCTGCTTCCCACTGTGTCCCTGCAAATAACTAGGCTGATACTACACAGCCCGGATCTAACTTACTTCTACTTAGCAAGGGGACTTCACTCTTGTGAGTAGCTCCATTCATACAAGCAAAAGTATATTTACTCATGTGTATACCCAGATATCAATAGGATTGCTCCTAATATGAAAGAGGTTCATGTGTTAGTCTGCAGGATTTAACATGGCAGCAAGTAACAATAAGACTAAGAAACATTAAACCGCGCATTCTCAAGTCAACATTAAGTCAACCCAAAGAACACAAAACCAAGAAAAATGTTGTACCTTTACCTGCTTTCAGTTTCAATAGCAAACAAAGAAAAGCTGAGATTTTATTATTATTACTATTACAAAGTTTTTTGTCCTTTTTTAAAGATCAGGAAAAGTTTTTTTGGGGGAAAAAACTCTGACTGATGGGTTTTGGTAACATTTTTTTCAGGTCCGTCAAACACCATATTTAGAAAAGTCTTTACCGAACAAGAGTTCAAAACTTCAATTAAACAGAACTAGCTGGTTCCACTAGTATTTCCAACAATTAAAAAAAAGAAGTAGAAACAGAAAAAAGTCCTAAAATAACTTTTAGCATCGTAAAATGAATTGAGAAAGTTGTTTCTTCTCTATAGCTCTGTCATCATGTGCCAGCAGTGGCATGTGGACCTCTTAATATGTCAGTCTCAGTCACCTCATCTTCATAAAGTTTTATAAGACACTGAAAAGATAATTAAGATTAGAGCTATTAGATCTTGGGACTGTTCAGTTCTCTTTTAGCCTTCCCCTAGATTCAACACTGATGGTGCATAATAATGTGTTGTCACAACCAGTATGGAACTTCACAACCAGAGCCAACCAGCAGAAGTACCAGCTCAGCTTCTGGACAGGGGACTTCAGAGCTAAGCACAGCATTTTGCAACATTATTTTATACTTCTTAAGAATGTAACACACAATTTTGCAAAGCTTTGCAAGACAACAAACAGAGGATTTGGCGTCAGCTCCATGCTCGAGCAAAGCCTCACAATAGACGTGCTCCTACCACAGGCCTGAATGTCACATCATAGGCAAAGGAGATGGCTAGTGCGTGTCCCAAGAACTGCAATGACAAAACAAATTGAAGATAATTTTAAACATAGAGGGTCCAATACAATATTGCTCAGTACTTCCCGGTGCCAGCACAGCCATGAGATACAGCACTGCCATTTTGGGAGGAATGGGAGGAAACATTCTTCCATGGACTTGACAAGAGTGTAAATGACTGCAGAGGGCATGAGACAACACAACAACTTGCCCATAGTGTGTTACTTTGATTACTTAAACTTTAGTCTGGCAAAACACTTGAAACACATAAGCCTCCCAGGGACAGAAGGCCTTGGCAAGGCCAGTGGAAAGATTCCCATTGATTTGAAAGATGATTGTTAGACAAGGACCATTTGGCTATATGTGAATAACTTGTTTAAAACAGAAAGATTTGCATGACACCTTTAAAACATTAGCATGCTAAAAAAGAATTAGAAATGGAAAGAGAAGGGGAAAATGCAGTCAACTGAATTTAACTACACTTCCTCCTCAATGCATCCACCCTCAGTTAAAACATCAAACAGTGAGGAAGCACTGTACATTTGCACCAGCTAAAAGCCCACTGAAAACAATCTGAGAAAAAAGCAAACCAAAATGGACGTGACAATAAAAATATCACAAGCAAAACAACGTTATTAATGCAAGCTTAATGCAAAAGGGATACAATTTATTTTGTTGCTCATACTGGCTTTTCTGAATATGGCACAAACCATTGGAAGACGGCTGGGCGCTTTTAACAAGTTTTATTTTATTCAATAAAAGTTTTATTTATTCAATAAGTTTCAGAAATAACCTGTTTGTCATAACACACGTGTGTGTATATATATCTCCATCCTGCCCCCTCTCCTTTTTGAGTAAAACTATCCTCAGATCACCTCATAAGCAGAAATGCAAGCAGGCTGACTCCTACACAAGTAGAAATATAATTTCCCTCCTTCCTCCCTTACTGTTAGTTTATGCTTCAGCATCATTCTGAAGTATAAAGAATTACAACAGAAATATTCCTGTAAAAGTCAGTCCCCTCCACTGTCTAAGCAAAGTTTTGCATCTGCAGTTTGCACTAGTTTAACTCACCTTTACAACTAGGTACGTATAAGTACTCAAACTACATCAATAGTTTGTTTTTAAACACCTATTTACATTCTTTGAATAATTCACCTCAAGAACCTGAAACATTTGCAGGGTCAAAGCAGATTTGAGAAATTAATTGAAGAGGTAGTAGCAGTTTTATGACTTAATTATTTTTTTTCTACTATCTGAGAAACAAGTAAAAGGCCTGAGTTGCAACTCGCTCTCCTTTTATTTTGGTATATCCACGATTTTCCACCTAATCTCTTAAAATCTAATGCTCAAATATACCTGTAACTGGGACGGGAAGAGAAAAGATTTTCAGAATTGCACCACAAATCAATGCATTTTCACTGCACGTGTTTTGGACAGATGAGATGCAGATAAAGAGTATTTAGCACCAGGAGGATCACATCTATCACTGGCATAAAGAGGTGAAATGCACATGCGTTAATCTTGCCATGGAATGGAAAGCCTGTAAAGAAATGAAATTCCTATGAAAGAGCACTGCATTCTCCGCTGAACTGTTGTCACTTAAAAACGAGCATTTAGTGTTACACACAGCTTTTGGGAGGGCATCTGCAATGTCTTTCTGCACATAAGCAATACACCTTGCTACTGAACATGGACTCACCCAGCTGGGAGAAGGGGCTAGCAAGGAGACAGCTAGCCCTGGATTAGGGGCATGATGAATTGTGTATTCAGCTGCAGACTGGAAGTGCAGAAACCCGAGCCTGAAAAGGAAGATCTTTGACCTTTTTGCTATGAAACCAACAGGCAACTGTCCCAGACTGTAAAGTAAGTCCTGCTGAGGAGTGCCAGCTTGTCATGAAGGCAGCCACTGGGGTAAGTCACCCCTGAAGGAGTATCTGATTGCCTGATGGTAGCAAATCAGATCAATACCTGATACAGGAAGGCAAAGGCACTTCTCCTCTTGTCCCAGGAGCACGCTGAGGCAGGTACCAGCACTTCCTGACTCACCACAAATTCAGTAAAGGGGACTCCCAAGGGGAACTTGAACTAGATTGGGTTTGGAGCTTGGCAACAGAGCTGCTATATAGATGCAACAGTATGTTTTAAATTAAAGTAATGGTGTGTTAAAAATCCCTGTGCAAAGCCTGTTTACCTGTCTGATTCCTTCATGTTTCTTTCACTCCCCACCCCCAAATTAAAAAAAAGTAGATTTGAAGGTAGAAGGCAAACCTGAGACTCTGAAGACTCTTCCCCTCCCCACCCCCAAATTAAAAAAAAAGTAGATTTGAAGGTAGAAGGCAAACCTGAGACTCTTAAGACTCCAAAAGCTCATAAAACACACAACAGTTCAATGGCTACTTCTTTGGACTGCAATACGATAACTTTCTAACAGTGCTTGGCCAAGCCACATGCCAGCACAGAACTGGGTCTTTAGTGATGGATTTGTACCTGAAAATGGTAACTGGGGGGGGGGGGGGGGGGGGGGGGGGGGGGGGGAACAGGTTATTAAGAGTATTCATGAGACCCTACGAAGAATTTAAGTGAGAATATAAATTGAACATGTCCTTCCCATTACTCCCATGCTTGAACTTGTTTCCAATAAGGCCAGTGAGAGAAGCTCCAACAGATGTCAACAGGAACCGTATCAAACCCTGTGCCTTATAAACTCAGAAGCATACTTGAGAAGTGCTTTCTTGACACAAATGTAGTCAGGAGATGACAAGGAAAACTATGCCTTTTTAAAGCTGTAAAGCAAAGCTGGTTAATAAAAATGTTTTCCTCAGGAACACAGTAATCTAAATTTCTTTAAATACGATACACCCTGTATTTCCTTTGTACCAGCTGAGGTTTCTTTTCTATCCTTCTTAGTCAGCATCCCCAAGTTGTCAGGGAGAGTGGCAGCACTTCGACAGGAAAGGCCACTAAAGCTGCTTACTATTATCTGTTGTCATGACGTGCAGCTACGTGACTTGTTTTTCCTACATTCCCTCTCTCCTACAAAAAACACAGGGGAGGAGGGAGGAAACTCAGACCAGGACTTGGTACTTGGAAAAACTCCATTTTCCTAAGGAACTGATTCCTGTTGTTATTATTTCCATTACTGTCTTCAGTAAGATACATCACCAGAGGACTCTCTCACATCCCTGAGATGCAGAGACACACGGCAAGCTCTGGAGGGGAAAGCACGTTACTTGGCAGAGAGATGGAGGACACAAGGCTGCTTCTGCCAGGAAGAAGCATAAGGCCTCTGAGGATGCTGGAGGGAGCCGCTCTCAAGCAGTGGCACCTCATCCCGATCTGCAGAGGAGACACTGGTGCCAGAAACACAGGCACTATCTCCTGCGACATCCTTATGCAGCGTCTAACACAACACTTTGCTTGGGCCTCTGGCTGCCACAACTATACAAATACTACAAAGCAAAAAAATGCAACAGTGTGACAGGGACACTCGTGGACCAGAATAACAGGCAGCAGCTTTTCTGCACATACAACATTTTAAAATAATTTAAATTGTCCAGTAGACACTTGACATCAGACCTGTAAGACAGGCAAGTATGAAGTATCTCTCTGGCCACAATAACAGGTAAGGAAAGTATGAAAAGAAAGCCAGGAGTGTTTTGTCCAACTTAATGATTCGGGATTTCTTGACTACCAGTCCCCATGCTCCAATCACTAATCCTTGCATCCAATAGCTAAGGAAGCTCCATGCATGTAACACTAATCTTATCTTGATGCTGGAAGAAAAACAGATCAATACAGTATTCATAAGCTGATGTATGACTAAAGTATTGATGCAATTTTTCTCATGTGTATCAATGCCTTGCTATTTCTGTTTTGTTTGCTTTTCTATGTATGCAAAATACATGCTGCATTTCTAGCTGTTGTATACTCTGCTCTTTTCCGTCCTGTAAGAACAAATAAAATTAAGAAAAGGCTTTAACAAAACTCCTGCTCACCAGTATCATGGCTGCTTCAGCATTATAGGGTTCAGTCCCACCAGACACTGAGACATACTGTGGTTTATGAAAATTGGGAACATTTTGGCACACTTTGGAATTAATTAGTGGCTAGTAGGAAGAGCACCCAAAATTCTTTACATTTCATTTCCACTACCTAATTTAATATTCCCAGCATCATTAAGTTTTCCTTATTTTTCCAAAATATTGTAACTTCTGGGGATAGCTCCATCTTTTTGTCCAGTATTTATATAGCACCTAGTACCATGAAATCCCTTGTATAAGGAGTGGGATTACAAAGAGCTAATACAATAGTCAACCTTCCTGAATTTGACTAAAAGGAGTGGACTAAAAAATGCAACCATTTTCCTATTTTAAAAAAAGTGTCATTCTCTTATGTCATTTAATTCCCAATGCTCTATAAAGTAATTAAAAATACATTTCCAATTTTATTTATTTTTTAAGACACCAAAACTTTAAAAATTTAATTTTCTCTGCATGGTGATAAGGACTGCTGTAAAACTTACATTTCTGACAAGGGATTAATTTGACCTGTAGACCCAGGCAGAAAATTTCTGATTCTATGCTATTTTATTTTTATTGGAAAATGCCAAAGTAGCTAAAACCAGTTAGCTGAATTTCACCAAAACTCCATTTTCAGAAGAGGAAGAATATACTCAATGTATAGCAGAACAATCATTTCTAACATTCAGAATGTAATTTCAGATGGAAACCAGAACCGGAGGGGGAAAGAAACACGTCAGGCTTCCTAAGAACAGCCAGCGCCCCAGCAGTTTCTACACTGGACCGAGTCTGAGAGCACCAAGATCTGATTCAGGAGACGAAACAGATTCTTTCATTTCCCAGGCTAATGCCCCACAACACCATACCCTCATGTTCTCCAATATGCATGTTCCTCTCCATCTTCTTTTATTGAAATAGCTCAGTTTCTTTTCCACAACAGGAAGAAAGCTGGGCACAAACCCTTAGTGTTTTAGTGAAGTGGGACTTGTGTTTGGGTCAGCCCCAGCAGCCTTTGGCTCTTCCACAGCCCAGTGTCAGCACATAAAGAATTAGCCTACGTGTACTTCGGCATCTTGAACCCAGCATCAGTGCACAATTTGTGCAGTGCAGAGCTCACGAATTCAGGCCCAGCTATGAGCTACAGTGGAAAGTAGCTGCTTGCAATAGTCCTGGTCTCATGCAAGGCTAGACATGGTTCACATGCAGACAAAACAGGAGGACAAGGATCACCGACCCATATTGCTTCTATTAAAACAAAACCCACCCAAGTCACACAAAAATTTGCACTTAATTGTGAAAATTAACTGGTGTTAATTTTACTCAGAAGTACAAGAATTTGAGAAGTAAGTTTTCAGCACTGTCAAATACTGCAGGCTAGTCCTTCACAAACTACCAATCTCTCAGCATGCATAAAAATAAATAAATATGAGCAGGTATATATGTATTTTAAAGAAATATTAATTTCACATAATGAAATTTCTTTCATCATCAGTTACCTATTCCTGTGAAATGTTTATTCCAATAAAAACCCCTTTCCCACACCTTCAGCAGAAGGAAACCAAATTTTTTCTCCACTGCATCCCAAGCTCTGCAGAGATGACTGTGCAGGGTCTCTGCAGGGATGACTGATCCTGTGGGATGCTGGAGGCCCTCTTGGGCTGATCCAGTGCATCATCCCTGTTCTTAAAACTGGACATGAGTTCCTTGCTGGGTGATAGCCAGGGGACACTGTATTGTGCAGGGCTGTGAACATCTTTCTGGAGGAACAGCATACTGTGGTTACCCATTTGGTTAAAGCTTGCAACTTTAGCAACAGTTCCTCTGTATGTCAGCAACGTTAATAATCTGATACTGAAGCTACTTGTTGCCTTCCCCTCCAGAGGCGTTTCAATCAAAAAGGAAGAATAGCACTAATATTAATCACTGGGCAGACTGTCTCCTGGACATACACCAAAATATCTTTATGTAGGACATAAATTCCCTTTTTAAGGCCGTGTGTGCAGACATAGATGCTGCCATTCCTATATGGAAACATCATACGTGTCCCACAGACGCATCATACAATACACAACATATCATCTGCCAACAGATGTTTCTCTAAGTTTGCTTCCATTGCTCTTCCCTTGGATTTATTATAGTCATCATGATACATATTTTCTTCACTTTATTGACCAGCTTTCCAATGCTTATAAACACACTGTAAAATAATACGCAATCCTTCTCAGGTTTTTAGAAAACACTGCAATACAAGTAATATAGAACTATAAAATCGAGGTGAATGCTTTATGCATATGATATTGCAAGACATGACATATATCTGTCATTCAGATCTTGCTGTGTCACATACAAGCATTTCATTAATGCATCCCACATGGATTTTTTTTTAACCTTTAATCCCCTGATAAGCTGACTCATTCAATGAGTAATTGATTCCAGTCTTTCTGCCACGGCAACATGTTACCCTTTGTCACTCTCCAAAAACATGAAACTTCTATCAAAAGTTAAACTAGCTCAGGATATAGGAATAGAGTATTCTTGCTCTAATGGTAGGTTTAAGGTAGAAGCCTTTCACAACACTTCCAGAAAAAAATTAAGAATGTTACCCTAAAAGGGAGTCTTGACTTCCCAAAGCAACACATTTTCTACAGTAGAAAGCGTCCACTGAAAACCCTTTGATGTCATTACAATTTTATGTAGAGAAAAGACCTTTTAAGCGTTTTTTTTCCAGAAGATTTTATGGATCCCTCGAAGCCTCGGTCAGTTCAGCTTGATCCAAATATACCTGAGTATCAAAAAAACAACTGCAGTAAAACAAATGCCAAGTAGCTACCAGCTCCGATCCTGCAGGCATGTTTGCATGTGCTTTCTTTTACCCTGGAACTGGTACAGTGGATAGAGACATTGTGGGGTGCTAAGGGGGCGGCAGGCCCCATTAAGTATGGTTTCCACCTCATGTGATGCAAGTGGCAGCAAATCCTCTCTTCCCTGCCCACTCTGCACCTGCGCTGCCATGAACCAGGCTTGGGGGAGGTTCTGCTCCCATCAGAGGAATTACTCTCATCAGTAAGGTTATAGACACGTGGAAATATTTATGAAACCAAGAACCCATGGTATTCACTTCAAGAGAACTGTGGCACACAGATAATTAAAAGTTCACCTGTCCTATTGGTCCATTCATATTTCACCATGTCAATAGACTTAAAGATCCATTGGAGGAGGAACAATACGAGTGAGAAATATAGCTGAAGCCATTAAGCACAAAATTTCTAAAACAGTCTTGGCAGATCATCATGGCTTTATCTTATACAGTCTGTCATGCCAAGTTTCTCAGGCTTTCACTTGAAGGATTAAGACTTTCTCCTGAGACATGTCAGGCCAGGCTCCCATGAATTCCAATTGCAATGCTAGGGACTGCATAGGACTTGGGATAATTTATTATGAAGCTAGCTTCACAGGTCTTTGATAATTTATTACAGATCTCTCAACCCCGCTTAAAGAGCTGTCCTTGATCAGCCAATTGTCTAAGTTAAGGGGAAAAGAATTCAATCCTAGGCTGCATAAGTAAGCTGTAGTAAAAGCTAAACACTTCATGGACAAAAAGCGATAAAGACAGCACAGAAACCTCACTCATCTGGCTGCACTGTTTAAAATGTCTCCAGTGACCACAATACATCACTGCAAGTCCATCTAAGATATTTAGTTTTAATTCTCTGTTAGAGTGTTATACAATAATGAAAGTGATGAAATAACATTAATGTGATGGTTACATGTAGTTATTTAACTAGCTCCTCATTTAAAATTAAGTACTATTACTCTAGTGAATAGAACAAATTCAGGGCAGAGTTTGCCACTGCTCGTGCATCCTATGAAGTCTAGGAAAAGTTAATTGAGACAAATTGTGAGTAGCTTTTGGACAGAACTGCTATTTACTGATCACTAAAAAAATTCAGAGGGAAACACTGCAAATATAGGCTTGCAGTTCTAAGGACTATATTTGTGGAATTTGTCAAAAAAATCTCTGGTGCTTTGGAACTTAAAAGCTAAAAGGTCACTTAGGTCCTCAACCTTTACCTTCTAAAAGGTGAAGGAAAAGGTGCGTCAAGTAAACATGGAAAGCTTTTTATTTTTTCATCCATTTTATTTGCAATGACTGATGAAACAAGATGAGCATTTCTGATATTTCATGCTAATAATGCAGCATGAAAATGATACTGAGAAATATCTGTGTAGTCTACTCACCTTAAGTTGAGCTGTCTTACTTTCTTTTGGTGAGAAAATGCCATTACAGGTAAGGTCTCTTACCAAAAAAATTGCAACCTTTGATCTTACAAAAACACTTTGAATCCCCTACTGCAAGTGAAAGTGGACTCTCTAAAACTACAGGCACGGTTCAGATGTGGATCTAGTCTGAAACATCTGAAATTCATTTCACATCATTTATTCCTGCTTCAACAGATTTTGCAGGTGCTATAAGCATCCAAACCACCCAAGCGCAATTGCTGAAGAACTTTTATGATAGTTACTCCAACCACTGTGTAGAAAGAAAGATGAGAGAAAGCCTTTGTGTGCACACTTTCTTTCTGTAGCCTTCATACTGCAGTACGATGTTTGGTATTCACATGTTGTTTACATTCTTCATCAGGGCATTTCATGAAACCATCTCCAAGTTGTAGGACTTTCAGATCACTTTAGGAAGAGAGAACAGGTATAACTGAGAAAGGAGGGGTGAAGACACCATTTGTATGAAGGAAGGCCACATCACATTGCTGCCTTCTTGGTGGGGTGATCTTTCCTGATAGAGTTCAAAGGCGTGGCCACAGCTATTTCTTTGAAGATGCAGAAGCTGCATCCTATTCTTTTCCCAAGCTGTACAGGTTACCACTTCTGTTGTACAATTATGTCTCCCTCCTGACATCTCATCTGTCAGTAGGGTTCTTTAACCCCTGGAATGAGCTTTTAGCGTTCACACCGAGATTTCACATGTGTAAGTCTGCTTGGAATTGTCATGATGGGCAATTACTTTTCGACTTCAGCATAGGGTAATATTTTCCAAGCATTTCACATTTCCAGTTCAGATACCTATACTATCAATAACTGGTGTTTCATGACGAGGATGTGGAGAAGGTGGATTGGCACCATCACTGTGTCCCACGGAGCTTCACACTGTGAGAACACAATTACTGTGCACAGGTATCTTTGCTCCTTTCCTACTGGGGGAATGTCTTTCTACTAATAATCTTGGAAAAACTCATATTCCACTCAGAAGAAACCTGTCTGCTTCTGTAATGTTGCCAGAAGTGCAAGTAAGCAGCATAAGTCTTTTCTGACTCTCTCCCCCCTGCGACTAGGTTACTGTGTACATTAAAGTTTTTTTCTCCCTCCCTCCCTCCATCTTTGCAAGGCTTGTGAATTAAAGAAGGGAGCCGTGGAGGTGTGATAACTTGCCTCAGAATCCCTAGGCTGCATACAGCACAGCAAATCTTGCCATTGCGGCTGCCACAGGCAACAACAATCCACCAGCAATATCTACACTGAACTTGGGTGGAAAGCTTTTATTATACAACTGTAACATCAGAAAAAAAGTAAACAAAAACCCTACAAACACAGCTCCTCCTTGCTCTCCCCCAAAACCGAGGTGTGCGGCAGCTTTTTGCTGCTGATCGCCCTGTGGTGTTTGGGCTGCCCAGGAGCACCTCACGCTGTGTTGGCACATGCAGAAGCATAGCCTGCCGGCACCATCGCCAGCGATGCCCATGCTCAGCAGCCAGCAGATAAACAAAGAAGCAACACCCGCTATCAAAGCGTCAAATATCTATAACCTCTAACACAACATAAAGATTACAGCAAACAAAATAGACGTCTAAGAGGCAAAGACTGCAAGAGCAGAGAAGTGATTGTGAGCGTGGAGCAGGTGAGAATGCCTTTCCTGACACCGTGAATGGTGCAGAAACGCAGGGCTGACATGTTGTGACTACAAGTTGCCTGTAAGATACACTTTTTACAAACCTAGGCTCCTTCCTCTTATGGTACTTTAGAAAACATTATCAGGTTTGCAATCAGCCTAAAAGCAAAGCGTGACTCATAGGTCAGATCCGAGAACTCGGCAGCATTAAAAACAAGTCTCCCCTGCAAATACTCTGGAGCAATTTGCTCAGTATTTCAGGCACTCATTAGGCGTTTTTTTCCAGCATGCATGGCAATTATTCCAGCTAGCTGAAGATTTCATAATGTAAAATCTTTTGGATTCTGACACATCAACAAAAGGCCAATAGCTAAACTACAGATGTAAAGCTGGAGCTCAATAAAAATGATTCCTGAAATGCAGACTATTTTCAAGTGCTATTAGCAGAGTACCTCTTAATTGCTGCCTTTATCGGTATTTTTACCTTCTGAACCACAACCACTACATGACAACACGCTATACCCTGCATGAGCCAGATATGTTGTGCACCAGAAGATATGGGCCTAATTCTGCCTTCCTGATACATTCCCTGTTTCAAGTCAGTCATTCTCTCTATTCCACCGTCTGGGTTTGCCTCTTGGCAAAACTGGGTGCAGCTGATCAGATGACCACGCTCCTGTGCTGACCAGCCTCCCTCTGCTCCTGGCCCAGGGGAGCTTCCCAGTACTTGGACTAACTTTTGTAAGCATTCCCCCATGCACACACGGGGAGAGAGACCCAACGCCCTAAGCCAAGAAAGAATTTGCATGGCGGGGGGGGGGGGGGGGTGGGGTGGGTGTGCTACTGCACACTCTCAGGTTTCTGACAATGAAGAGGTTAAAGTTCTGCAAGTGTTTTCTAGAGTGAGGAATATTGTCAGCAAAAATAAAAAAAATTATGTTAGAAGCAGATGGAGCGAATAATTTCCCAACCTTTGCTACACAAACACAGAGTCTAAAGGCTTCGGGCGACTTTTACCCTGGACTCTGTTTTTGTCAGATCAATGACAAGTCACGTTAACAGCGGTGTTTAATTCTATCAATATGTGACCAATTGCGTTAGATTGTTTGGCCATTGATTTCACTTAGTGCTACAGTTGAGCTCTGAAAGGAACTGCTTTCCCCTGCATTACTACACACAGTGACAAATGCCCAGTGCTGACTTTTGGTCCGGCATGCACAGAAGCTCTACTTTGAAAAAGAAGCCAGACTGCTTACATGCCAGGGGAATACAGCATGATAGTCACATTTATGTTATTCTTTATTTATTTTCCAAATCGCTAGGCCATCCTGTGCAATTCTATTTAGGTTTGAAAGAGGACGTTCACATAAACAGCTGAGCAGACAATAAAACAGACAACAATTTGGCCGCATGAAAATAAGGCAGACCTGGGAAGCTGCATGGCAGAGGAAAACAAAACTGAAAAGGCTAATTCCTTTCATGTTTACTGTAAATGGGCCACATCCTGATGCATCCACCTCAGTTTCTAGCACTTGCTAAGGCAAACTCACTAAAGTTTTGAACAGCAATGACTTAATAGCAGTGGTCTTTAGTGTATCTCATTTGCAAAGGAAACTCTCTGCACTGAATTCCAAATAGGGATTTATATGGGGCTCGCATGATTCCCACAATGCATACAGCTCTCAGCCTGAGGCTTAAAGAAAAAATTCAGGGTTTGGCTACCCTTTCTCCTGTACAATGAAGAAGTTTTTTATAAAATACTTATTAAACTGAGTTTGTTTGCAAAACAATAGCAAACCCACTAAAAAGCATGTAAATACTGTATTTTTAAGTGTTACTCTTCCTCTTGGAATTCTCTGAAACTACAGAGATTTCAAATGACACAAAAAAAAACCCCAGAAATCCTTAGGTTCTCACTAGCAACAGAGTAAATCACTACATATAAGATAAGGCAAATTTTAACTTAAGCTACTTTTGATAAACCCCTATTATTTAAAGCAAATGACATAATAGAAAGATATGATTAGGGTTTACGCTTCTTAAAGAAATATTGCACCTTTCAAGAAAAATGATGTTGCCTTCAGGTACCTGGCTTACAATTTCATGGCAACCTACTCAAATCTTCTCCTGCAGTCAGCGTACCTGTAAGAGGGAGCTGTGTTACAGAAAGCCTCGCTCTTCATAGGACCATAGTGACAATGTCTCATTTTAAATAATCCCATCTGCATCTCTCTCGAGTCATCTTAGTGAATAATAAAAATGTCTTGATCTCTTAAACCCTAATGCATACATTTTTATTTAACTGTCTTTGGATAGTTTTTCTTTTTCACGTAGAGGTGAAATAATTTAAACGGCTCTTGTAGCTTCCATGTGCCCATTCACCATCTCCAGAGGTATTCTTGGGGCACAAGTGATGGGATGTGCTGAGACCCCATGGGGAGCTCACAGGGCTTTGCACAGGGAATTCAGCCAGGCAGCATCCTGGGCTGGAGACTGTTTCCCCCTGGCTAAGCGTGCAGCTGCTATGTAACTCCACTGCTAAAGCTGTCTTGATGGTCTTCTGTGGGCCACCAGCTTGGAGCATGCTGGCCAGTGCAAGTGCATGATATACAAATCCATTAATTGTTCTCCCAATTTACAGCTTTGCAGTTGTATCACACAACAGGGCTGCCACCAAGACTCTCAAACCAGATGTTCCCAAAAATCAGGAGTTTGGCTGGAAGCCTTGAGGAGATAACAAATCACACAGTTTCTGTGGAAATACTAAGTGGCCAATTCTTTTCTTTTTCGGAGCATTTAGACACTGTTTTCTGGCATTTCTCCCCAAAAATATAAATATATTTTAATATTCCTTATGACATTTTTCTGTGAATCTAAGGAATGTTGCTACATAGCAAAAACCAAACCAAAGCAAAACCCAGATAAGATTTGCAATAATACGACTCTTATTTAACTGTAATTCTTGCCTCTTGCTCTGTTCAAAACTATACTTCAGAAGATTTCTATGCCATTTACTGGCCACCTCCAGGAAGAAGTATTTGCCTGGTAACAGTAACATTGGGCCAGAAAAACATTGTCTGGACCCTTCAGGCACACCCTTTATGTGGCCTCAATCAATACCTAACTTTTTGAGTCAGAAAGACATTAGAGAAATCAACTACAATGATGAAATAGAATGAATTTTACCTGTCTTCCTAAAGGGAGGAGGCTTGTTTATTCTCTCTTGCAGAATTATCAAGCAAGGATCTGTCAAAGAGCCCACATTGAATGAAGCTAAATATAAGGTTTCACAGCAAGGAAAGCTTCAGTGGGACCTTTTATTTGAACAGTTTTGTCTTTTGGCAAATAAGTTATTTTAGTTTACTTTTTAAAGGATCCTTACAAGCACATTATAAAATTTTTGTTGATTCACCTTTGAATAAGCTTATTCTTTAAATTATTTAGCTATAAAATAGTTACCAAAAAAAGATGAAAATAAATGTGTACCACTAGCAAAGAACACACTGAAAATACTTTTTCCAACACCCCCACTCCCCCCCAGGAAACCCTGCTGTACAAATAACTACTTGGTGCAATCATGCTCCAAATAAGATACATGACAAACACTCTAAAAGCTGAAGTTGAAGAAAGAGTAGATCTATAAACCACAGAAGCCTCATATGGGGGGGTTCCACTTATCTCAGAAGTCCAGGATCAACCCCAAAGCAAAGCCATGGATTTGAAATACAGTGCAGCTGGCTCAATTGAAAAAAATACACAAATATATACATTCCCAAAAGGATTCAGCTCTGCTCTCTCATTGACCTGTATGCCATTATTAAAGGTGGGGAAAACAGCTCTCCAACTTGACCTGCATCCAGCTCCACTGAGTTGGCGGGGAAAATTTCCATTGATTTTCATCCTAACAACTTTCTGATGAAACAATGTTTGTTTCTAAATGTAAAAGGGAAGAAAAGTGCACTTATTCACATCCGTTGCACCACCGCCATGAAACAGATACAGTGGAGAGTTTGAGTGTATTTCCCATCCTCTCCCTCCTCCTGAGCCATGCTCTGTTTAAGGAGGCTGGAGGACAGCACCCACGGTCCACTCTTAATTAAGATGGTCAGGAGGCGTGCGCATATTAAAACAGCACAGACAGTGGGCTGTTGTGTGCAGCTTCCCAAAGCCTTTAGCCCTTGTGCGCCTTTACAGCACTCAGCTTATCAATTTACTTGCAAATGGCTCCCTGAAGTATTAACCCAGGTTAATTATTCGTCAAATATGATTATGCAGTGGTAATGTAAAAAATCGGAAATGCGGGATGGAATTTTTCACTCCAGCGGTTTGGCAATTGTGGCAGCTGGTGGAGAAGCTGGAGTAATTACCAGCCCATTCCAGCTGGTGGATCAGCACTCTGGGTCAGGGCGGGTGGGGGGAAGAAAAAGCAATAAAGAACCAGAGGAGCGGGAATATGAGCCGTGCCAATTGACGTGGGGAAAATTTCACAGCTGCTGGTAGTGATAAATGAGAGACGGTAGCCCTACTTCTAATCAATACATGTAAATGCTACTCATTACAGCTTTTATACACACTTCTCAATTAGCCTTTCCTCCCACTGGTAACAAGGAATGTCATGCTTTCTGGACTGTGAAAGTGGTTCGGCAGTAAGTTCACCTGCATCGGTGAGACACAGGAACAACGCTCGCAGCTCAGCCTGGCAGCAGGTGGTAGCAGTGGAAGTCTAAATTCCTCCTGTAATGTGAACTAAATGAAATCCTAAGTGTTGTCATTTAATTAAATGTTTTTTTTTAAATACCATTTCCTCTTTCTTGCAGCTAGAATAACCCAGTCCCAGACATACTCCTTTGCCTACCCCCAAGTCCTTCAAATGGGAAGTGGGGGGAACCAGCTAAGATAAACATTTAGACCTGTAAGACCAACTAACTTCACTCTGTGAAAAACAGACACATAAAAAGACACTAAATATTAGTCCTGCACCCTATTAAAGAAATTCTCTTTTTTCAGAGTTAGACGGTTCCCCATTTCATTTCCTCCTTGTCAAAAAAGGTTATTTGTCCCCATTTCCTCCACCCCGCCATGTGCTACTTGAAAGGGGAAAGCTAGAGGGATAACCTAACTCCACACAACAGCACTTCCTTTCCTTGCAGAGGGGAAAATCATCACCACCCACTATTTTCATAGAATCATAGAATCATTTAGGTTGGAAAAGACCTTCAAGATCATTGAGTCAAACCATCAACGATACCACTAACCCATGTTCTGAAGTGCCTTGCCTACACGCTTTTTGAATACCTCCAGGAATGGTGACTCAACCACTTCCCTGGGCAGCCTGTTCCAATACCTGACAAACCTTTCAGTAAAGAAATTTTTCCTCATATCCAACCTAAACCTCCCCTGCCACAACTTGAGGCCATTTCTTCTTGTCCTATCTCCAGCCCACCTGACAGAAGAGACCAGCACCCACCTCACTACAACCTCCTTTCAGGTGGCTGTAGAGAGCGATAAGGTCTCCCCTCAGCCTGCTTTTCTCCAGACTAAACAGCCCCAGTTCCCTCAGCTGCCCCTCATAAGACTTGTTCTCTAGACACTCCACCAGCTTCATTGCTCTTTGGACATGCTCCAGCACCTCAATATCTTTCTTGTAGTGAGGGGTCCAAAACTGAACACAGTACTCCTGGTGCGGCCTCACCAGCACCAAGTACAGGGGAACAATCGCCTCCCTGCTCCTGCTGGCCACACTATTTCTGATACAGGCCAGGATGCCGTTGGCCTTCTTGGCCACCTGGGCACACCGCTGGCTCATATTCAGCTGGCTGTCCACCAGCACCCCCAGGTCTTTCTCTGTCGGGCAGCTTTCCAGCCACTCTTCCCCAAGCCTGTAGCACTGCATGGGGTTGCTGTGACCGAAGTGCAGGACCCGGCACTTGGCCTTGTTGAACCTCATACAGTTGGCCTCGGCCCATCGATCCAGCCTGTCCAGATCCCTCTGTAGAGCCTTCCTACCCTCAAGCAGATCAACACTCCCTCCCAACTTGGTGTCATCTGCAAACTTACTGAGGGTGCACTTGATCCCTTCATCCAGATCATTGAAAAAGATACTAAACAGAACTGGCCCCAATTATGAGCCCTGGGGAACACCACTTGTGACCCACTGCCAACTGGATTTAACTCCATTCACCACAACCCTTTGGGGTCATCCCTTCAGCCAATTTTCTGGGAGTTCAACCCTGCAGAGGCACAGGCACTGCAAGGGCTCACCACAGGTGTCCTCCTGCAGTTCCTGCTGCCAGGCTAAGTAGCTCCCCAAAGCTCACCTTGCATTTGTAGTGGCTGTCTCTTGACACAAGCCAGCAGAGAACTGAACTGTAAATGGAAATACATCACTATGTCCCATCCCAGGATACATCTTTCATCACAAGACTTACACTTGTTGAAGAGTCATAAAGTCTGCTTGCTTCTTTATTAATTCTAGAAGCTATAGCCCCAATAACAAAAAAGGAATCAACACATCTGCTAATTTTTCATAGGGTCTTCCATCTAGTGACCACATACAGCCTTGACAGTCACCTTGCTTCACTGAGACTTATTGTATTTAATGCTTTTCTAAAGATCCTGTTGTGGGAGTCAAGCCAATACAGATGAGTTTTCTCTCACCCCCTCTCCCTCCCCCCACCAAAAAAAAAGAAAAAAAATCTCAGCTTTTAACGGTTTTAGAGATTAGAAACGTGAATACAAGGACCATGGAGCCTCAAAACCCAAGAAGAAATTACTGTTTTAAAAACTCAAAACCCTCTGATTTTTATATTCATGATTTTGGGAGCTGATGTTCCCAAAGTGATTCAGCTGTTAACACATAGTGGTCATGTGAACAAATATAGATTACTTATTTTAGGAACATTTTCTTAAGGGTACACAGTCGCTATATATTTCTGAAAATGTGGCCACACATGTTCAGCTTAAAGAGTAAAATACCCCAATTTCACCACCTAAGGCCTG
Source organism: Astur gentilis (assembly GCF_929443795.1). Classification (NCBI taxonomy): domain Eukaryota; kingdom Metazoa; phylum Chordata; class Aves; order Accipitriformes; family Accipitridae; genus Astur; species Astur gentilis. Next base: position 3,575,487 of record NC_064893.1, on the reverse strand, counting down.
ATTCATCTATCATCATCAACTGGATTCTTCGTGCACATCCAAGAGCAGCATCTGACCCTGCAATTTAACTCACACACATAAGCCTTCCACTTGAAAAACTACTATTGCACTTTGGGAGAACAGTATACAAAAAGGCCACAGGACAGGATCTTCAATAGGTCCTTAGTAGTTAGCTAAATTATCCACCCTACATAGAAGTCAGAGGTGAAAATAAAATTTTCTAAGCACCATTAAGTACTATTAATCCACAATTTTAATTAATTTTGAGACATCTGCTTTGTAGACTTCTTCTGAGCATCACAGACAGACAACATAACATGCTGTTTAGAGCTTCAGTACTCAGGCTGCTTACACATTCAACCAGAAATGCAAGACAAGTGGCTGGGTGCTTTCTTGCCTTACTCTGGAGCACAACATACTGCAGAAACACCATGCAGCTGTGTAAAACTGAATTTTTCCAACCAGAGAAAAAGTATGATTGGAGGTATATCACCAGGCACAGTGCTGGTCTCCTACTACTAGAGATGGTCCTGATCGAACCAACATGTGATGGTTTGGGAGTATATGTGATATACACTATATGTGTATTTAAAAAGTTTGCCTACATACAAATGTAATTCTAGCTTCTTTAATCGTAACTCACTTAACTGGCTTATTTAAATTTACTTTAAGTTCTCCTTTGCTGATGGGTGAACATAGCCAAATAAGGCTGAATAATCTCCACACAAAAAGTTAATTTGGCCCTTTGCACTAGTTTAGCTACAGAGACTTTTTAAACTGTGCTAGAAGTGGGACATGCACAATCCCACACTCACCCTGAGGCACCCTGTGCTTAAGAGGCAGCAGCTCCCTGGCAAGAGTTTAGAGCCTTCCACAAGGACACTTTCTCAAAGCAGGGAGTCCTGCCAAGCCATCCATGTCAAGTTGTTATCTAGAGAAGATGCTGGCTACTCCGGAGCTCCGTAAATCAGCTGCCTCAGCTAATGCTCAGTCACTCTCCTACTCCTGTTGTTCTCAGAGAGATCTTTATGTTTAGTGCAATCATTTTTATAAGGTGAAAATATTAATTCTTTCTGGAAAAACTTAATGCAAGTCTATGTACTTGCACTAGCAGCTTATCACCTTTAGGAACAGAAGCTTTTACTAAGATACAGCCCCTCAAAGTGTTTGGCTTCATGAAGATCCACCGTACCTTCTGTCCATTGGATGCATCAATATTTACTTTCTACTTTTCCATCTTAACACAATGTATTTCTGATACACACACATTTAATGCAATATGATACACACATTTGATGCAATGTTTTTTTTAAAAACTCATTGTTACTGATACTCTAGTTTCTATATAGCCAATGGTCTTTTCTGTGTGCATCACGTGAACATATTTATAATTATACATAATCCTATTTGTTTCCCTAAGCATATTATCATGGACCTAGATCTAATTTTGTTTCATGAACTGAGCTGTTCCCATTATTTATTAAATGCATATGTGTGTATTCTTTTTACATGTTGACATGTTTCATACTGATAGAAAAATGAGTAAGGAACAAGAGGTTTCAAAGGAACACTGCAGATAGAAACAACAAGTTAGGAGCTGTACCAAGGTGTTTTACATAATGTTTTACATGTTTTTAAATATAGTTTAAATTGCAAAAATATATTGTTGATACTGACAATATATTGGCTCTTTTTACTGGACACTAAAACATACATTTGTCATCCTGAAGAGGTGACCCCCCACACACTTCAGTACTTCCTCAGTGATCCCATTCTGTACTGCCCTAAACCCATGAGATTCTGGGTTTGCTTCTCTGCCTGCTACAAGCCCTGTAGAATATTAGAGAGCATCACTACTTCTTGTCACTACAAGTCACCTAGCTCTATACTGCTAAGCTGTCAACAACATTGTTTCAATTTATCTATTTTACAGACCCAGGATTTGCACTTTTCTCATCTTGTGCATTAAAAGGAGAAAAAAAGAAGGAAAAAAAGTTCCTCAGAATGGAAGCTTCTGCCTTAAAATAATTATGCCACATCTTACAGCTTTTCCTTAACTCACGCATTTAGACTGCAAGCTCCAAACGTAACTACAACGCATCTTTTCTCATTCTGTTACCCATATCTGATGCTATTTATTTCATGCACTAATCTAAACTTCTCATGGCAATTAGGCTCCAAACAGTCTCACAAAGTCAGAAGCAAAACTAGGGAAAGAACTTAAATGATGACTACTTGCAACTTGGCTGCCTTTACTGAGCAAGGCACACTCCACGCTTTATCTCTCAGGCTTTGCATCATTCAGAATCAGGACTTTATACTTAAGGGTGACCTGCTCCCACTGGACTTTCCAAACTTCTTATTCTACAACTGTAAATTCCACCTTCAGCAAACACCCACAGAATATTTTACACTCTCAGTTCTGAGACCGCCTCTTCTTTATAACCATTGAAGATGTTGAATACCTTCAGTTTCACTGAGCTGAAGAAGGGTTGATAAAAACCTGTACCAGTATAAATTATTCAGCAATATCCTCTGAGTCTACTGTAGCTGTATACTTTTGTTCCAGAGTTTCAACCTACTTGAATACGGTCAGATCCAAGATGCTGTTATGGAAGCACCACAGATATGTTCCCACAAACTCATCATAGGGCAAATGTCAACGCTGCTTCCAATTTGGGACACACTTCCAGGGTTCATCAATTATGTTACAATTACTAGACCACAGTCAGACAATTCTTGCCCCTCTCAAAGGGTTGAAGGGTGAGGAACACCAGGATGCTCTGGACCTATACTGCTATTCTCCTATTCAACACAAATGGTCCTTCTGGAAATGGAAAATCTTGGCTTTTCTTTCCTTGCTTTCAGTGTATTTGTTTTTCTAACAGAAATTATTTAAAAAAAATAAACAAAAGAAAGTTGCTTTCAGGATTGCTAACCCAGCCAATACAATTTTCCCTATATACACATATGCTGGAAAAATAAACATTCCTGTATAAATTAAAGCAAGACTTTTCTACTGATTTTGAAGATACCAGAGCTGGGTACAATTTCCTCGTGCTTAAAAAAATACACAGACACAAAACCAACGTAACACAACAAAAGTTATTCTAGTTTTGTTGCCTGTGCTTGACAGACATAACTATGTACTGTTATTCCACATGCCTTAGAGAATTTGAGAACTTTCCCTTAATTTTCCAATTATTTTCTTGAATTACCTCCTTTTTCCTCTTACTCTGTTACGTATCCTGACATTTCCTAAGTTTCCTGGAAAGCTTTCTTTGTTATGTGCTCCCTGCTCTTCCGTACTTTATTGCTGGTCTTTTACCAAGCAAATAAATCCCTCAGTTTTCTCAAGTTATTCTGAAGTATGGACATGAATTGTTCTGCCCCAAGATAAGTTTAAATATACTGTCTGTTTTCCCCAGGTATCTAAGACACTGCATTTATTATGCCTGCAACTATGTTCTTTTATAACTTATCCAAAGGCTGAATTCTAGCTCGCACGAACACAGATCACGGGAATATAGCATACAAGAAGACACGGTGCATGCTGGCTTTTGCGAAAGCTGTTAATGAGCTGTACTGAAATGGTAGCTGTCACTTTGCATTGGATCAGAGCAATCTGTACAATGTAAGGAAATTAAAAGCTCCCAGTGGCAATGGATCCCGTTTCAGTCATTAGCTGCTAGGGAGTGACAGAGACCATTCAGAGAACCAGCCCCCTGTGAGGTTCTCTGGTCCTCGGGGGATTCACTGCTAATGCTGTTTTATGCCCCACTTCTTTGTGATGCAGAGTGAGCACAAATGAATTGCTATTTAATTTATTTATTTAGGCTCAGCTAACATTGCAGGGGAAACAAAAAAACATTGGGGGGGGGGACACCCACAAAACGCAGATGCATTAATCTAACAATCAAGATGGCCACACAAGCCATTTGGTGAATGCCTATAAAATACCTATGTGGATACGTGTGCGGTAGATACATTATAATACAATGAATACCAAATACATACTTTCCAGTCCTTTGCTATTTTCCTTTGAAGTAGGTCCAGTGAGACTGAATTAGAAAAGCAAAACCTCCATTAAGTCTTATTTCACTATAAGACATATGGGAGAAATATCTATCTATCTATCTATATTTTAACAGAGAGTCTGAGAATATTTGCTTCAATCTTTGTGTTTCAAAAGAGAACGAATCAGGCAGAAGGACAGAAGGTTACAGATTAGTCCTGGTCATTGCTCAAAGAGTGTGGGTTATAAATAATAAAGGAGAAAAGGGTGAAGGACACTAAAATATAACTTGGGGCCCACAATGGAATAATCAAAGCAATGAATCTAATTTCAGCTTAAAAAATACCAAGCAACTTTGGATTGCATGTCTCTGCTGCTCTCTTCTGAAATATAGGAACTGATATACTAACACACGTTTTTAACAAGTTCCATAAGGAGAACAAACTAAAATGTCTTGCTTTCTAATGCACTGTAGATGATGGGAGTGTTTGTGTGCGTGCATGTGTGTATATATATGTATACGTGTATGCATATATATATATTTATAGTCCATATACATTCTTTAAAAGTTCTATGCTAAGCAGAAGACAGTAAATTGTCTTGCTAGCTAATAAACAATAGATGACAGTCGGTCTACACATACCTGGTGTACTATATATGCACTTATTACATATACACACCTACATACTCAATTTTTTTTGTCATTATTAGAGAACTGGTTTTAAAGGGCAATAGGTGGGGCTAATCCTGCAAATCTGCCATATGACAGTTACAGATCTGACATACTTGCAAGATGAGGCATATTAGGTGAAATGCTGCAAGGTGCTGAGAGGCAAGCATCTTCAATACACAACCCTTCTCTCTTGCGGTGAGAGGGCTCTGTGCTGCTAAAGAAGCAGGCGCCCTCTGGCAGGATCAGCTTCGAAAGGGTCTTTTGCAAGATTGGTTTTTAGCCAGATAACTCAGTGTCAAAATGAGGCAAGGAGGAAGTGAATCACTCCGTGAGCACCTTTAAAATTATGAAAGGGTCTGAAAGATAATTTTCTCCATCCTCTTGGTTCAGAAGCTTCTAGGCTTGACCCCTGTATCTATCGCTGTAATGGAAAATCCACTATTCCAGCAGGAGCAGGAGCAGGCCATCTGTTTACCCAAGCTATAAGCTTTCCTAAAGATGACCACTGACTACAGGAGATGAAATTTACAGACAAGCCTGGGGCTAAGGTGATTTTCCTCCTTCACACATCTCATGAGAATATGCTTAGTGTTTCATGTGCTCAACCAAAGTGAAGAGCCACATCCTCACTCAGGTCACTAGGTCAAAATTGAAATGAGATTGTAATCAAGCACGTAAAAATGGGGAATTACTAATATTAAGTTTATCTGGGCCTTACGGGCACCATCTCATAACCTTGAAGAGACCAATGGTGGGATTTTAACATCTTAACGCAAAAAAAGCAAACTAAGGCAGCGGAGGTGGGATCACACAGCACAGTCCTGGCCCTGAAAAGAGCCTGCAGTAGGACTGGGACTTCTTGATTCCACATGCAGGTCAAGTGAGAAGGCAACAGGGATCCTCTGGGCAGCCCAGTCACTACCATGTGGGTAAGATGCATTTTTCTACAGGAGTTTGACATTATTTATTCCCCAGAGTAGTTTCTGAACTGTAAGAAGAAGAATTTTCAGTTGCTATTGGCTGGCCTCTTCTATACCCATTTGTCTCTGGTTTTATGTCCCCCAACCTATTCCTCACCAAACCTGCTCTCTAGACACAGCACTTTGTGCCAGATCCACCACAGAATCACGGATGAGCAATAGCAGTCACCCTGCTCAGTTTCTGTACATCTAAGATGAATCTCACTGGTGGATGCAAGCTAGACTCCTCCAGTAATTTAGCTGCCAACGACTAACAAGGATATGTGTAAATACGGTGATTTCTCAATAATGATAGAAGAGCCAAATTTGCACAGATTCTAAAGGAGGCATTAAGAGGACATGAGGACATCACCCTGACAAACTTTGTTCCAGTATATGCAAGATGAACCATAAATAAATTAACAACACTGGGCAACACATACTTCCCTGCTGTTAGTTCAGGAAGCGGCTGAATCATCATTATTGCAGGCAAAAATTACCCTCAGACAATCATATGACATGCAAAATTCTAGTTTGAAGTTTAAAAACTTAAGACTGGAGCTTAATAAAGTAATAAATTTCTGAAAATATGCTCTTACAGGGGAAAATACTAGGCAAGCCTTTCTATATGAGTTTCTTCCAGTTCTTATGATATAAAAAAAGTTTCAGAACCATTCTTAGCTAAATTTGCAACTCAGATCAAGCACACATGTACCTCTATTACAAGACTGAGTCTTGTACCCTTGCTGCAAGTTCTAACTGCATGCCATAGTTTAACAGGCTAATCTCATACACGCGCACACACACACACAATTTAAAACAAAGTCTGAAAGAGAAAATTGCCAGATTTCTGTCTTTGACAAATGTGAAATTGTACAAATGTCAGTACGTGTAACTGTAAATAAAATGGAGAAGAAAAAAGCTCAAAATAAAGGTCAGTGAAAGCTGAAATTCTCCCTCCTAGACATAATACAGTATATAAAGTTATTACCAGGACTCGCGCAACTTCACCCCTTTCTACATCTCATCTCTAGTTGCTCATGACCTCTGCTTTTCTAGTTCAACTTACCTTTCCACTATCTAAGGTGTTTATATAGCCCCCATTAGTGTAGTACTGGAAAAAATCTCACAATCTTTTAATGTTTTTATCACTGTGAGACAGGGACAAGCTATTATCCCTACTCTACGCAGAATGAACCTAGGTAAAGCAAGGATAAGACACATTTTTTAAGTGCTTAGACTCTAGCATTAAGCTAAAGTGGTTGGGAACTCTTAGGAGAAAGTCCATATAGACACATCAAAGTGCCTTAATTTATGTCCCTTCACTTCCTTCTTTTATTGTATCCTCCTCAACTATTTTGAGGGTCCCCTGTTCCATAGCCATTTTCAAAAGGGACTACCACAGACAGTGCCTAAAACTCAGTGAAAATCAATGGAAGTTAACCTTTACAATCCCATGGCCCAGATTTTTAAAGATGTTTAAGTAACTAGCTCTCACACTTGAATAATCTGGACCTAGGTCACTCCTGAAAAAACAGCTGAGATCTTGTCATGCCTAGATGGGCAATGTTTTAATACCTGTAAATTTTGGGCTGTGCCCACTGGTGTCATAAGAAGTGTGAAAAGTGTAAAGAAGCTGCGACTTCAACTCTGGATTCTTGAATCCTTCAGGAAGATCTTTGAGGCAACACTTTTTCTCTCTGTTACCTGCCACAAATTACTTATGCTCACTGAAACAACTGCCCAAATCTGGGAGCTTACTCATTCATTCCTTTGACAAAGCCCCTCTTCATACTAATTTCTGGCTAGCCGACTGCTACTGACTGTCTCTGAAGCTTTACTTTGAGTTCAAGTAAAATAATGTCATTTTACACATTAAAAATTAGAGGATGCATGCTAATTACTAGCTTATATCTTGTCCCTATAAAGAGCCGCCAGCTTTAACTTAGATAACACAGCTTCCTCCCTGGCTGAGCTTGCCTGGTCCAAGCTCTGTAGCAGGAGTCTGAAGTCTGCTGTACTCCCAAGGAAGTACCAGAAATCTTCAGGCGGTTCAGCTCAATTTTAAAAACAGCTGAATGAAATATGAACACAAACAATAAATCTTTTTTTTCCCCTCCTCATTTAATGCATTTTAAGCTTCCTCTACATTTTTAGCAGCGTACTACAGATTTATTTTTATTTCCCCTGACATGTTTTTTGACAGTGCCACAAGTTTTGACAGAGCAACACTGAGGTTTTTAACTACAGGGCATAGAACAAGGGAACAGACTTGGTAAGCAAGAAGGTGCCTTCAGAGTGTGACAAAAAACCAAAAAATACACTTGTTGCTTCTGCTGAAATAATTAGTAATTAGGGGGGGGGGGGGGGGGGGGGGTAAGGTCATTTCCAGTATCATCATCAAGATTCAGATTCATCTCAAAGTGAGCCAATTCCACATCCCCTAGCTGAGGCTAAGCAGATTCACAGGCCTCAGGTAGATGTCACTGCATTGCTTTACACTCTGTTCAGATTAGAGATTTGCTTTATGGCTAGGAGAGGTTAAGATCTTTCACTTTTTAGTATTTTATAGCAGTTCAGACCTGGTATTCACTATGAGAAAAACACTAATAGGTGACCAAATCCTTCTAAAGGCATGGCAGTTTTAGTAGTAAGTGTTAACAGGCAACAAAAACCCCTAAGCTCTTCCTCAGTGCTTACCACAGTATTTTCAAATGTAAAAGCACAGAATTTTACCATGTAGCATTTCTTAACATAGGGAAGAAAAGATACTTTTCTTTCCAATGACAGAGCAAGGAAATGTGATAAGCAAAGGTCGCCCCCCTATTGACACTGTCAACTAAAATCCCCTTCCACTTTTAGCTAAATGTGTTCTTCAGTCCCTGTCCTGAACTACTTTCTAAAATTGTGAGCTACTGAGCATAGCGAGTGTTGCAGATGCAAATCAGGCATGACAAGTGTGCAGCCTACATGAAAATTTGTAACAATTGTGCTCTGTGGTAAAAAAAAAAAGTCAGCATCTGTAAAATATGACTGACATTCTCCTAGGAAATGCTAAATTAAGATCTCACTTTATGCTTGCATGGCTTGAAAAATTCAAGGTAAACCATTCTGTACACAAATCATGAATTAATGAAAATTGGGATTAAATGAGGAAGCAAGAACAAAAGGAATATGAAAATGGTTGCCTTTAAGATGAACACTCCTAGAACACTGGCTCAAAACAATAATTCAAGTGCCTTCCTATTAGCCTGTTATGGATATCTGCTTCCCAAAAAAGGGTTTAAATGAAATATTTCCATTAATCTACTCTCTATGAAAGTCCACATCATCCACAACTTGTGGGGATGTTATGTCTGAAACACAGCTTACTACAAAATGTAGCCTGCTGCTCAGTTTATTTTTTTAAAAAAATAAACATGAAATACTAGTACAGGATGTTGTGTGTAAAGAGGCTTTATTAGAATAATCTCTCCCTAAAGATGCTTTAAGACTAACCCATCCACTGACCCATGAAGGGTAAATGCTAAATTCTTACAGTCAAATATTCATTGTAACTCTTTGAAAAAGATGGATGAGCTGTGGCTCCTCTTTAAATTACTGTGAGATGGATAAGTAGGTACTATCATCTGGAAGGTGATCACCATCACTAGAAGCATCACCTCCCAGCTGTTAAAGATGACTGAACTCTGACAAAGGAGGTTTGTTTACATAGCCATAAAACTGCTATAGTATCTCACTCTCTCACTGTACGTATTTATAACACCACTCTCATGAGAAGGTAAATTTTAGATGTTGCAAAGGCACCTAGAGAGTAGACTTTTATTAAACCATCTCTTTTTTTATAAAGCAATGTAAGCTAATAATTAATTTACAAACTGCCAAACTTTTAATCTTAAATCAGGAAAGAATTTATTGAAACAGTAACTGTGCATGTTTTGCAGCATGAGGCTTTTTGAAGACCTGCTGAAGGCTAAACACAGTGAGTTTCCTTAAGCTGAGCCAGTGACAGTAGTTCTGTAGCATATGGTGTCAGTGCTTGGCCCCAGCAATACATGACTGAATACCTGTAGGTATGATGGAAGACTGGTGGGAATTTTGGTCTCAGAATCTAGCCCAGGGACTTGAACTCCATAAACTGAGAGTCCTCAAAACACTGGGAACTTCATTTGAATCTGAAGGAGCTCAGAGACTAACCCTTAGCATATTGTAACTTTGCCATAGGGGTCATCAGTGTATAGGGTACAGAACCCATCAGAACAGGGAACCACAGAGTCCAGTTCTACTGCATCCATGCTGAGTGGGGAGCAGGGACCCAAAAGCTACTACCTCTCAAAGGCACAAGATCTTGGGCAAAATTGTTAGGCTCTGGCTCCCTCTACCAGCTGAGCTCTAGACAGAGGCCAGATGCTGCCACTGAATTCGGTGGAACCAAGAACTACATATCAGCATGGTCTCCCCTACTCTGAAAAAAATAAAAATACAAAGAAACCCACCACTGCCATTGCCTTTAAGAAGCTCAGAACAGTGCAAAGCTACTTGATGGATTTTTAACAAGTTTGTGGGTTACAGCTCATTAGCTGTGCTGGTCTGGGATGTCACTGTGTTCAGTCTTTGAGGCTGAAAACTGCAGATGCTCCCTGGACCAGTGACAACACTAGGTGCAAAGGATCTTCCTCAGACATGGGAAAAGTATCCCACACAAAGCACATCTAAACAAAACCTAGTCTCAATCCTGAAGCTGCTTTAAGTCTGTCATTTCTTTAGGATTGGTACTAGTGGAGCGCACTATTCATACAACTCTGCCCCTCTTGCTGCTGTGAATACTAGGTGGCTTTCAGAAGTTAACAACCCCAAACTTCTAACACTTGTTACCACCGCTTCAGCAGGCTGTCCTGATGCCATTGACCACATTTACCTAGTGGGGTATTGTCCTGGTTTCATCTGGGATAGAGTTAATTTTCCTTCTAGTAGCTGGTATAGTGCTGTGTTTTGGGTTCAGTATGAGAAGAATGTTGATAACACACTGATGTTTTCAGTTGTTGCCAAGTAGTGTTTAGACTAAGTCAAGGATTTTTCAGCTACTCATGCCCAGCCAGCAAGAAGGCTGGAGGGGCACAAGAAGTCGGAAGGGGACACAGCCAGGACAGCTGACCCAAACTGCCCAAAGGGGTATTCCATACCATGTGACATCATGGCCAGTATATAAACTGGGGGGAGTTGGCCTGGGGGGGATCACTGCTCCGGAACTAACTGGGCATCAGTCAGCAAGTGGTGGGCAATTGCATTGTGCATCCCTTGTTTTGTATATTCCAATCCTTTTATTATTATTGACATTTTATTATTGTTACTATTATTAGTTTCTTCCTTTTTGTTCTATTAAACTGTTCTTATCTCAGCCCCCGAGTTTTACCTTTTTTTTTCCCAATTCTTTCCCCATCTCACTGAGAGGGGGGGGGGGGGGGGGGGGAGTGAGCAAGCAGCTGCATGGAGCTTAGTTGCTGGCTGGGCATGGGGTTAAACCGTGACAGGTATCTTGCATACTGGAAAACCTGACCACAGTGCTGGTTCTGATTTGGGGGGTGAGGTGGGGGGGTGGGTTTTTATTTTGTTTTGGGTTTTTTTACATCTTGAATCAGATTTAAACCATACAACTACAGTACTTAAGCCCCCGAATTACAAGCTGATATGTTATTAGAAATATAGGCCAAATCACATTTCTACTGCACTACACAAAAAAACTATCAGCTACATTAAGGATAGAGAATTGCCTTTAAATGATGAGCACATGTGGTCATAAATGCTAGAACCAGAATGAAAATCATGGCTGTTTGATAAACCCATGACGCTCCTGGTACATATCCCCAAAGCACCAAATTCATTAACAGCATAAAGAAATCAGTAATCATAATTTACTGAGTCAGAGCAGACAACTCCCAAACACATCACTTCTCAAGTCCTGCCTGCTCTCTGGGATGCCTGCAATATCTCCCAGAGTCACCCAAAGTGCTTTAACTCTAGTTTAATTAGAGAGCACCCTCATGTAATACTAGGGGAATTGTTTGTAAAATATGATACAGATAATAAAAGTAATTAAATCTGATGTTAGTTTTACATACATAAGCAACAGGTGAAAACTTTTTCCTAATTTTCTCAGTCTTCAAGGCTTATGTGTCTAACTATACTATACTAAAGTGCAATGATACTCAATGATATTCTGAAGCTTTTTTTTTTTTAAGCAAGCTTCAAAGTTTAGAAATAAATGTGCTATAAATGGGAAAAGGATTACATTGTTAAAATCTAAAATACTGGTATAAGTCCAGAGAGCTTGGAATCAATGTAGTACCAAGCAAATGCAAGCAAAATTCAGGAAGACTAAATTAACTGTTTTAAAATTGTAAATACTTGTATTTCATAGCAAAACCTCAGCTAGTAAGTTTATGGCTGCCCTTTCAACCACAAGTCTGCTTTCCCTGTTATCATCTTCCTAGTACCTGGATTTGACCTCCAAGCTGTGTAACACTTTTTTTTTCTTTTTTTTTTTAACATAGGAAACCTAGAATACACTAAGTGCTATACCCTTACCATCTCATTTTGTTCTCTCTTCCATATGACCCTTGGGTGTATAGGTTATAATAACTCCGCTTCAACTCCTATTACAGTTAGTGCAGCTGTGGGAATCTAACGGTCAACATCTACGGTATCAATAACTACTGCATTCTTAATCAGGAAGAACAAGCCAAAGGAGATAAGTAGTTGAGGAGATTAGAAGACCTAACTGTCTCCATCTTAATTAATAAAGGCAACTTTTCTCTCTCATCACAAAGTCTGAGGAGCCATGTAAACACATGTGCAAGGAAAACAGTGCACTCTTCTTTAAAACATTAGCATTTGAGTTTGAAGCTGGCTTTTGGGCACATCCTCAGAGATCAAATTTAACTTCACCCCTAGAAAATGTAATTATTTCCCTTATTCTTCTGTAAATATTGCATGATAGTTAGTTTAATAAATTTCACTCATCAGTTTACACCACAGATCCTGTTTATTCACAATTGATTAAAATGGGAGGTGTTTCACAAGTAGTAAAACAGAAACAACTCCTAAAGATATATCACTCCTTTAGTTCACATTTCCCACAGCCATGGCTCACCAGGTCTATAATGTATTTTTCACTCTCTAGTGTTTGCTCAAAGACTCTCAAACACAATATAAATTCCTCTGTCAAACCACACAATTATTTTTACTAATCCATTGAGAATGGCAGAAGCTGAAGCGTTTGAACTGAGGCAGCCTGGTACAATAATCTAACAGTTCATTCAAGCAGGTGCAGGAAGTGTTATGTAAATTTCAACTAACTTCTTTTTTTATGCATGAGCACCTCACATTAATATTCCTCAGGCATAAAATTCATTCCTTTGACAGTCACCACTAACTTGCCATAGCCAGTTATCACCAGAGCAGTATCAACCCATACGTGCTACAAACAGAACATATTGCCTAACTGCTTTAGTTAAAAGGACAATAGCCATAAAAGATGACCCAAGTTGAACACACAGAAGAAACAATCACAAGTAGCAGCATGGTGTTCCACAGCCATCACCAGCAGAGATCCTTGGAGATATGGTCCTGCATTTGAAAGCTGTATATTGAAAATTTTCTTCCAAGATAAGCTTGAAGGGCCTTCCACAAAAACTCCAAAGACCAGGAGAACTCAAAGAGTATGAAGATCATCATTAAATTTGGGGATTGAAAGTGGTTTTCCTATCCACAGTTCACTCTTATTTTAATTGAAAATAAACATTAGAAAGTTTTGCCAGGGTAAAAAACTGTTAATTACAGAAACTAGGAAGTCTTCACTTACACCTGTAAGACCTATTTGTTATACAAGTACCTAACATAGACAGTGCAATCAGTTTTCACAAGTTCATAAGGAAGGAGAATCTGAGAAAGCATCTTTCCACGCTGGCTTGAGGTTGTGGGGGGAAAAAAGCCATTCTACACATCAAACTTCATAGAATCAACCAGTATAGAAAAGTTCAGAGAGCATCTTCCCTTAAATCTGGGCCACACAGGTTGTGAAAACAGCACCATCCCCGGGCTGGAATAACATTCACGTACACCACTGCTGAGCACCACTGGTATCAGTAGAGCAACAAAACCTGCCCCACTGGTGTCTTACCTGCCTGTACCGGATATGCTTCATTACAGGGCTCCTGTTAGGTTGCTTATTACAGAGTAACAAAGACACTTCAAAATTCAGCTCTAGCTGCCAGTGAGAAAATGGTGGCATCGGGGCCATGAGTGCACCAACAGACTGTAATGTCCCCAGTCTGATACCTGGGGCCTCCTCCTACATGCCCTGCCCATGGGTCAGGGAATCACAAGTGTTCAATCCGTGCTTAAGTTGCATTTTAGTTGTACCAGCCTCCAGCCTTGTCTCTGGCCCTACCTCCTGGATGAGCCTTGGATCTACACTGTAGGTAGCTTGTCTCCTGAGACAAACTCTTGTACGTATGTTGTAGGCTTGTCTCCAGTCTGCCTTTGGCCTCATCTCCATTTGTTCCTGTCTGAACTCCCTGGGTAGGATTTGGACCTGGTTTCAGACCCCACTGGACCCTCTCCCTGTCAGTAGGGGTCACCCTTCACTTTTGGCTCACCTTCTCTTAGCCTGTGCTTCTCTTAGCCGTGTTCCCTGACAGGAGGACAGACGCTAAGGACAGTCCTGAGAAAGGTGTCTAGTCCCCCTAGATCATTTTTACTACCCTGTCTGCAGTGGAAGATTCCAGCTGGAAGACTAAATCTCATCTTAATACTGTATTAACAGCTGTACCCCACTGTTGTACTCCAACCCACCTTCCCACCATCATAGACATCACATGCCATTACTTCTTTACAACCTCTTCCCTTCATCAACGTGGTTCCAAGCACAAGACCATTCATCCACAGCAGAGGCTCTTCTCATCCAACAGACACCCAACAATTTGGTGGAGAGAACCTTTCCTTGATACCGGCACTGGGTTGACCATCTCCAACAGAGTCACACCGTTGTCTGGGCTAACAGAAAGACTCATAATGCCCACAAAGCCCAACACCTAGGGTCTAAATTGCCATCTTACTCTCCAAAGGAAAAAAACAAGTAAGATAACCGTGTTTACTGCACTCAGTATTTCCCCGAGCAGCCTCCACCATCCTGGACTGCAGTACAACTCCTAAAGACTAAGCTACTGTCGCAACACACCTTTTTACCTCTTAGTTATGGGAAAGTGCAATTTGCACTGCCTGAGGCACACAGGTTAAATCCGAACTCAGAAACATGTGCTTTAAAAGGGGACATTGAAGATGAATCAGGGAAAATGTCCTATGTTGAGCAGGATGTAACATAAAAGTATATCTGTGAACAAATATCAGAGTTTATTGTTAAGACACTTTGAACAGTTTTTAATTATCTAAACCACAGTTTTTATTTCAGCTGTGAATGTAATGTACTGTATTAAACTTAACAGTAGCAAGAGCAAAGGTTTATTAGCTAGTTTACAAAATCTCACAAAACAGGTCAATAAAGAGTAGGGAATGTCAGCTAAAACTGTGACTTACAGCAATACATGATTATAAAAAATAAATGGGTTTATAGGGTTCATATTGCTGTGCTGCATTTGAGATAAAAACATAATCCCTAAGTAGAAAAGTCTTTCCTGCATTGCACCATGGGTAGATCTGTGTTAAGTAGACATAACACATTCCCATCCTGCCAAGATAGCATTTTACACTCACTGAGTTTGGGTGTAAATGACCTTAATGAAGTTAAGCAAAAATTAGCTCTTGTATCATAGGAATACAGGCCAGCTACAATCTTAATTAAATTAATATAAATAAGTATTTCTTCTAGCAATAGGAGCTAATTCTATCCTTTATTGGTAAATGAGTGAACAGGGGAGAGGAGTATCAGCCCACAGGTTTCCATTGGAATCCTCCCCCAAGAAGGATCACATCCCAAAGAACAAGATGGCTTTAAAGGTTGTAAATACTTCTTCAGCTGTACAGCCATTGTGCTTTACTAGACACAGAGTCTCCAAATATGCCAAACTCTTGTGTGGGTTTCATTCAGCTACCCTGCACCTCTTGCTCTCTCATCCCAGCATCTGAAGGTGCTGCTTGGTGCCCAGATCAGGGCCTGGTAGGATGATCACAACACTTCTCCTGGAGTTATTACATATTGCCACTGTCCTAGGCAAGGCTCCCTTAATTTCCCTTGACAGTTCATCATACCCTTACAGCAAAACTCCTCTCTATCAACTTACAGGCCATGTGTCCCCATCACACAGCCTGGAGTAGGAGTTTCCACGAACTGCAGCTAAGCAAATTGAGAGGTTAATGTTTTAGCCCTTCATGTTACTGAGTTTGATTTTATTGCTTAAGATCCTATTTAAAAATTTTAAGCTATACAGCATGGTATTGCTATAACAATTAAGTTGAGATATTTTTATAGTGGTTTTTGGTCTCTGCTTTGTCTAAAATGCTTGAATAGGATTTCAACTAAAATTGCATTATAGAAAAATAAAGCATAGTAAACAAGTGCAGTTCATGTAAACCACCGTGCTTCTTGCAGCAAAAATATGCAACATTGGCAGCAGCTAATATGCATCACAGAAGTCCCCTTTTTGGACAGTAGCAGTCCAGCAAAATGACCTACAAAAAAACATTCCTAAATGACTATTGACTGTTTTAGAAGCACTGCATTTATAAGTTGTATTTTCCAGCAGAAAGACACATTTATATATGTTCTATCTGAATCCACTGTCATTCCTCACCTCTCATTAAACAAACAGATTTGGCTCTTATCTGTACTTACATGACAATTCTCTCTAAGGCAGGCTGGGCTGGAAATATTGCAGAGTTATTTCAGAACCAATATCACAGCATGTGAATAGGAAAGGCCACTAAGCATGTTCTTAGTGTTGCAACAGATCTCCCCATATGTTCTCTGTATTTTACAGCATGCTAAATAGTTAAACCAAATTGTCTTTCTGGAAGACTGACAAATAGCCAGTCTTTGCTGCTTCTGCCTCTGTACACAGTCCTTTGCAATTAAAGGAATAAAACAGAGTAGTACTAAAACCCCCTCATCCCTACATTCAAAGTGCCACAAATTCTATTATCCCATTATTTTATACCAGCACCTGAGCTTCACCGCAGGTGAGAGACAGCCAGTCTCTAGGCATTCATGTGTCTCCCTCTAATTCATGTTGGAACCAAAAAGATCCTCTAATCAAAAAAACAAAGAAATAGTTGTAACTACACTAGGGAGGCTTCATTTTATCTGACCTATTCTAGCTGCTGCTACTTAAGCCTTTACTTCCTATAGACTGACTTTTTAAAGCTGCACCCGGTGTCACTTATCTTTACTTAATTTTAACTGACTTTATTGTAACATTATGAATCATTTAAGGGGGGAGGGTGCTTTCTGAAGTCACTTCTGAGTTGGATTACACACTTGAAACCTGCACTCTATCACATTGAACACATTCAACACGGACTGGCCACCTCCAAAAAAGTATCTTTCCCATCTTCTAGAAATTGTGGTATGTCATCCTACACACAAAGAAGTATAGCAGAAATGTAATATTGCCAAGTAATTCCAGCATTCCCTGAAATTATTCACAGTTTGCAAAGTACAAGTGAGAGAACAACCTTCAACACCTGCTATTGTACCTAATATCAGCACATGGTTTTTCCTATGTTCAGAGCTGTTAAGCTTTGTCAACAAAACTGAACAGTTCTGCATCTGTGTTTTTCATGGTTGTATGGCTTAAATTCTGGTGTCAGAGCCTGGCTTTTAGGCACCAAAAGATGCATTGACAGAAGGATTTGCAAAACTAGCTCCTGTTGCTTTTTATAGTTTGTTACTGTGTGTTCCTGCCTCTGAGGGAAGAGCTGGTGAAAATCTTTTAAGGGGAGAGAGTGAGATATACTTAAGAAATATGGTAATGATTTAAAAAATGCAAAAAAATTTAATTCCTATCTACAGGTTTCATTATTTATTTAATAGGTAGTTCAATAATTTCAGTAATTCTACTAGGCCTGAATGACAGCTCCACTTCAAAAGAAAACCCACAAAAGCGTTCACAAAACTGGGTAAGTGCAACTTTTTGTGCGTGTGCATGTGCTTGTCAGGGACTGGTATCTTGTGTTATCCAGTGTTTGTTTAGCAGAATCTTATCAATGATTTAATGAGCCGTTTGTTGGGCAGGAATTTTCTAAGAGGAGATGCCATAGTCAAAGACACAGTTTAAAAAGAAAAACAGTTGAATCGTAACACAAAAAGGTTGAATTGTATCTTCAGAAATACATTTATGCATGCTTATTCACTTCCACTTACCCATGAAAACAATGCACAGTCAACTCGTGTAAACACTAACCCAGAGGCATACAGAATTACTCAAAGTGTCATTGTGCAAGAGCTTAAATAGGCACTTACTTTACATGTAAGGAGCTGCGTGCTCCTCCCAGCCTCTTTGCATATTAGTATAGACTTTGGAGGAAAGATGCCTTCATGTACATTGAAAATGCAAAACTAATGTCAAATTTGCCACCCCAGCTTTTTCAGTTTGATTTTGAAATTAACAAAACTTCAGTTTTTAATATTTATGCACACCAACTGCAGTCCTCCTCACAACTTTACATGTGAGCTTTCTGTCTGTCACACGATGCTCTCTCTAAAGCACCAGGTTAATTCTTGCCAGAACAGCTTAGAGAGTAGTTCAGAAAGCAGCTGGGTGCGCAGCACAGAGCAAATCAATATAATTACTTCAGCAGAAGCTACTACCTATCCCTGTTACTTGTAGGAGGATAGGTAGAAAGATAAAACACATCCATAATGCCTTAAACATAGTGGCTCCTCTATCTTCATTTATGGGAATTCATATTTACTTCCTGGATCCTGCTGTGAATGCTTCCAATGGACTGCACAATAGCTGCAGTTCAAATACTTTTTAAACAGAGAGTTGTTGCTCAATGTGGGGATGCTTGGTTTGTTTGCTGGCACTGAGCATCTGCATTAGCTTCCCTGCATGTATCCCTACAACTTCCACAGTTTGGGGCCTGAGAGCAGATGGAAAACCAGTACTTGTTACTAGTGTTTGTTTTCTGCACATTCATGCTTGAGAAGAGGGCTGCGAGGACAACATCCCCAGGCACAGGGGAAGAAGCCTCTTCGAGGACCAAGGAAGGGACCGAGTAAGGAAGATACACAAGCAAGCTAGGACATACTCAAACATAGCTGAACTTGTACTGAGGGTCCTGTAATTTTGCAGTTACTACCCGCCCCCCCCCCCCCACCCCCACCAGCACTACAACATTTCAAGATCTGATCTTTAATGAATATAAATACCAGGGAGCAACTTCACCAAGTGATACACACATAGCAACCAGAGCTGATATGAGCCCATATACTTCCACTGAAAGAGATGATAATGAAACAGGCCTGAGCTCGCCCACAGACCTGATAAAACCTCAGCAAGTAAACCCTGCCCTACTAGAAACCAAGTTCTGTTCAGAATACAAGCCTTTTAGAGAGACCACTTGCACTCTCCAGTGGTACTGTGGATCTTGCACAACTACATTCACGCTGCCTTTTGGTCATATTTGCCCTGCAATCTTTGTCACTCCTTAATGTTTTAACAAAGAGCATCCTGCAAAGGAAGCATCTCCCTGTCTCACCACTCAGTCTGAGAGGATGCTGTTTTTCCAGTGGACAGTGTGGAGCTGAGCAGAAGTGGATGCACAGAGAATCACACACAGCCGTAAGTTCTCCTCCAGATTAATTCAGCAGGAAGGAGCCAAATTACTGAACATAGATAGGCCTTATGAATAAAGCAGGAAAGCCTTTTCAATGAGAGCAAAAAAATGCTGTTTATTCTGGACATAACAGTCTGGCAGTTTAAACATCTGCAGCTGTTTTAATGCACACTCACTTCTCCTTGTAAGTTCCCTAGAAATACTGCACACTACATTGATATATTATATACACAAAGGCATTTACATGTGTAGGAGAGGAAATTCCTTTGAGAAGTCACTCTGCACTGCAGCATAAATACCATACCACTGAGGGGGAAGTTGTTAGTGTATCTTACCAGCAGGTCAGTCAGTGATTCCATCTGTCTTTTTGACAATTTGTTCACAGCTTCCCAATTCCCTTGCGGTTTCTTGTCCGGTGAAACCCATTGGAACACACTGTGATTGCAGGTTACCTTTTCTTCAGTGTTGTGCAAAGGCAAGCCATAGAGCAGAGGGTTTTTTTCCACAAGGCCAAATGCACATTCCTTCACAGTTCTTCCTTCCTATCAGAGCTGATAAATTCCTAATTCAAAATTCAGAGCAGCTCCAGCTGAGTCCCTCAGCAGTGGCTCCTTTTTAAGAGAGGTTAAACAGCCTCACATCCCATTGGTTTCAATGGGAGATGAAGATGCTGCCCCCCCCATGTTACACGGACCGTGTATGGTTTGTATACTGAAGCCTGTTTCGTGCACAAGATACACTGATAGCACAGTCCGATCTTTTTATCTTTGTTGCTTAAATTAAAAAAAAGTCAGAAATGAGGAAAACAGTTTTCCTGAATCCCACCTTTCTGTACCTCTTCTTGTCAGATCCTCATATTCCTTGTTAGCAAAAAGAGCTGCGTAATGCCAAGACAAGAGGTGGCAAGATCCAAATGACACGAAAATGATACATACCACAAAAGAAATCCTCAGAAAAGTTTCATTCATGACATCCAATAGAGATGCCAAATAAAGCTTGCTAAAGCACCAGTCTTATTTTCTTCTGAAAAGCTAGAAGCCTGTACAAGCAAAGTGACTGCACATTTTAAACAGATTCAATATCCTTCTCAGGACTTGACTTTACTTAGGTAGTTGAAATTGCAAAGAGCTAAATTCTGCCCTCCCTCATCGTTGAGGGACTGGCATTGAATTCGTAAGACAGCAGATGTGAAAATAAATACAGCTTTTGGCCCACCCATTTCAGTGAGGATTTTGAGCACAGGCTGCCTAGACAGACAGGCAGTTTACTTACTATCATTTCAGTTCTTGGCCCTCTACAGCAGTGTTTTCCAACATGGGGTGCACGCACCCCAAGGGGTGTGCAACACAATCCATTAGGGTGCAGGAAGAAATTTTTTTTGTACTCCAATAAAAATTAAAGATTTTTAAAAATCATGTTTATTTCATCTTCATCTTATCCTTTTTTAATATCTATTTTTGTATACGCTTTATGATGTACATATTATTACAGTAGTACATATATATAATTTACAAATAAATACACATATATTGGGGGTGCATGCTCAGAAGTTTGTTACTGACAGAGTTTTACAATTTTAAAAGTTTGGTGACCACTGCTTTACAGGTGTTATTACGGTTTACTTGAGAACAGTGTCACACCAAATTATTTTACTAGGATTAATAAAATTGCTTTTCAAATGCTGCCTCTAGCAATTATCATTAGCCTAAGTCCTATGAAAACAGCAACCAAAAGAACTGCTTCTGTGGTCATTTCCCCTTCCTTCCTTTATGAGCCCCTCAAATCACAGAAAAAGTTATCATGAATAGCACATATAATGCCATATTACAAGTTTGCAGAATGGAAAGGGGAAGGAAGAGACTGAAAATACATCCTCAGGCAACACACATTATCACAACTCTGGTTTCCAAAGAACACAGTCCAAACAGCTGTGCACACAAAATTGAATTGGGATATAAATAGGGCACAAAAAAACCATGTGCCAAATCAAAGATCTCACATGATATAATTTAAGCGATATCAGCTCTAGGTAACCCTACTGGTGCTGTACTATTTTAGCCTGTACTCAGGTATGCCTACATAAACTGTTAAAATTACTCCTTTTATATTGATATTACCCTGAATTCAGCCTCCTAAATCCTTACCCAAACAAAACTTCTGAGGATGAAATGACCAGTAAGTGAAATCCTAACAAGTCTGAATGGGCCAAGATTTCACTCCTGGAGCTCTTGAACATCCCACTCTCAAAGGGGAAAGGGGAGGTGAACGCATTTTAAGGTTCTATTAAAACAATGCCATTGAGAATAGCTCACTGTTCAAATTATTTGCTAAATAATAGTGTGTGTTGTTTTAAGCAAACTTCCTTTTTTCTTTTAAAAAAACATTTTTAATGCTTCAACAGTGTATTACTAAATAAACTGACAAAACATCTCAGAACTAACATAAACGTACAATTTTAATGCCTTCTAATCACACAAATCAACACAAGATTTTTGTACTTGTGCATGACCTTCTTCAAATTATCCCTCCATTTTGGCTGAATCAGAATGAGCATGGGCTATTTGATAAAAAACACTAAGTGTGTGAAATGAGGGGCCCTCATCGCTTCTGCCAGACTCCTCTTGACAGAATGATGATAGAAGCATCACATCCCTGGGAGAGTAAATGCAAACTGACAAGAGATGAGCCTTTAGATGTTGAATATAATCTTGAATTGTGCTTGAAGTGTCTTATTATCTTGTCTTTTGATGTCTGAAGGGGTGGCTCATTGTTAGAAAAAGGAAAGCCCTTGCACATCTTTGCCATCTTTAAAAATTGTTTGGCCTTTAACAACTGCTTTTCCAACTAATGTCCATTTCTCCTGACAATAAATATGGCAGGTCGTCAGCAAGTGACAAACAATTCACTTTACACGCCAAGCTTTTATGGTTTTAGAGAGCTCATGTGGAAGCATATTTTTAAAAGCAGTAGGAAATTAGCACCATTACAAATGTTAAGATGGCAGAGTATGTGTAGTTCACTGTGTGGTTATTCATTACTGCTACGTTTCTGTTTTAAAGTCCTGTCTTTCCTGTATTCAGACTGCTGTTAAAGTTCTTTATCATTGACTAAAAATAGTCAATGAAAAATAAAGAGCAAGAAGCAATTTTCTTCTGCTCTAAAAAAAGCACTATTATAGATACAGTACACGGGTAATGCATAAAATCATATTTATTAATCATAACAAATCAATATCAGTAGTAGTATGGCACAGTTTACCTGTATTGCAGACCCTCACAATCACATCACTTTTTTCCACCTTCAACCAGCTCGACTTTTTTTTTTTTCTTCCCAAACTTAAAAGTTTAATGATGAATCAGATCAATATGATTCCTTAGCAACTAAATCACAGGCACACTAGTTTTTCCTGTCACAGCACCAGTTTTGCAAAAGCAGTCAAGTTCTTTTTTTCAGGTCTCCGTCACTCTGAGAATCCATAAGAATTCTCAAATGGATCATAAACTGTTACAGGGTTCAGGTTATTGTATCATTATAAAAACGTATTGATACAGTACAGATGACAAGACATGCAGCTCTTGTGCTAGTCTATTACAACCATCTGAATACCATAAGAGATATCAGATATAAACAAAATAAAACAGTCAGCAGTAAGCTGTCTTTTAGGGAACCCTTTAAACATCCCCCATCCCACCCCCTTTTAAACGGTTTTAACCCAGTTTGAAATACAGCATTTATATAAACCCACAGAAAAGAGAATACAAAACCAGAATGGGTTATTAAAAATAAATAACCAAAAACCTGACCATAGCCTACAGATCTATTTTTTTTAAAATCATTGCAAGAAAGGGCCTGATTCTGCTCCTTGTGATAAGCATGAATATTTTGCTCCTGAGTTTTCAGACTATAAAAAAAAAAAAATCCTCCCTGCACCCCTTCATCTCCCTTCCAGCGCAGCCCCAGACAGACCCACTGCCGCTGCTAGGAGGATGCACCATGTGTTTTAACACACGAAAAGCACACTAGCCTTTACAACAGATGGGGGTCTGCCACCACATGCAAGCTTGAAATATGTAAAGTGCTATTCAAAATACACCAGCCATCATTTCCCACAAATGAGATAACAGCAATGTGAGAAAGGCTCAGCCCCCAAACTCAATCCCTTTGAGGTCTAGGGTCACAAGCCAGGGTCCCGCAAATCCAAAGTTGCTCATTGACTAGGACATCTCATCTGAGTAAACCTTTGCATCATCTGGTCCCTCTTTTATTCATTGCCTCATAAAAGCAGAGATGTGGGGGCTGGGGGAGAGTGAGCAGGACCAGCTGATTGAAAGATTTTATTTTTTTTTTTCTTGTCAGCAACTGTTATGAGAAGGTTCACTGTGCTGTATCCACGCAGTTAAAATAAGGAGACTCTGAAAGCAATGCATCAAATCCCAGCAACAGAGCCACACAAGAGTTTCCTTCGCACTCTTCATACCAGGGAAAAAACACAACTCAAATGACTTATGCAGATACTTTTCTTGTCGGATATTATCATTAAATTTACTGTGCTTATGAAAGTAAAGTATATTCAATTAGTAGAAAAAATATTTTAAAATTATTTTCATTTTCTGCTTTCTTCCAGTTGTAAATTTCATTTTTCCTTCAGAGAGATTTGTGGCTTGCAGTCCCAAATATTTATGATTTCAGGCAAGGAAGCATAAGAAAGGAGGAGAAATATCAAGCCTGTATATTTACAATCACCTTTGATCTCATATATAGCTATCTAATTTCTTTTCTGTCCATATTTTAATCACTGCTGATTTTTCTAGTCATGTTTTTGTTTCAGTAACAACTACTATTTATGGTCCTTAATTATTTTTTAATATCAAATTATGCTAATCTGCTCTACCTGTCCCATAAACATCCCCTAAAAACTTCTCCACCTTTATGGAAGCTTTACATAGGTTCCGACACCGACACACCGTCTCTGCCCACAGGAGGTCAGATGCCGTTCCTGCCACAGCTACTGCCTGTTTCCCCATGGCAAAACAATGGAGGTGGAGTCACAGAGCCTTTGCAATACATACGCATACATGCACGGCATAACAGAAACCCACAGTAACCCTTGGACTGGTTCAAGAATTCATCTTTTTTTTTAAATATGAAGGCAGCATAATTACAGAGTGGTTGCTCCTTCCTGTCAGCATGTTTGCTTAGCTGATTTTAGGTCCAGAACATGGGAAACTGTAGAACAGTGACCATGTTAGAGAGGTAAAAGCCACAGACTGGCATGCAAGTATTGATAGAACAAATACCCCGTTGAAATCTATGGTCTCTGCATATGTGATGGATGGTCACCCTAAGACCTGTCAGAATCCACCCTCATGTTTATTCACATCACTGAGCAAACGTGGCATCTCAACACCATATGAATAAATCCTAATTGTATGCAAAAGAAAATACAAAAACTGTCCCATATTATATTTGCTCAAGAGATGAGACTGAATTCAAATGATCTTTCTTCCTTTGCAGTTAATATTGTGCTATCTCAAGAAATAATTACACATACTTAATCGTACAATATATTAAGTATGCCTTAAGGTGTATTTACTGAAAAGCAATCCTGGATTCTTGATTAGACACAGGTTTTGGATCATCCTCTTCAAGGAACATACCCCCCCCCCCCGCAAATGCTAAGCTTCAAACAAAGCACGGAAACCTAAAGCAGACCTTGACAGATGGAGGCAAGATGCATTTGAGTAGACCTGAGCAACAACTGCCCATGCACAGCTGTCTATGCTTCCAGCTGTGCACACACACTAACAAGCAGAAGAAGAGAGGAGAAGGGCTCCAAACCTGGCTGTAAGGAAGGAGAGGGGCAGAAAGGAAAAGTGGCACCTTTTTTTTTTTCCTGACCCTCTACTTTACAAGCCTTGGGTGTTTGTGGTGAGAACAACAGGCTTGGCTGTATGTCCAGTGCAGTCTGGGAGAAGACTTCCTTTATCTTCTGCTGGAATGCAACTGAGTGCTAATAATTCTTTATTCAACAACTTCCAAACAAGATTTTTAGAAGTGGGACTATGTCAGATAGGAGACTGAGCTAGAAAATGAAAATGACTTTATAGAATCTCTAATGGTCATCAAACCATACAACCACCATCTGAACTAAAAAGCACAAAGATGTTTCTAAAAGCTAGTATTAATGCGCTTCTATAAACTCCATGCTAGTTTTCAAAGAAATAATCTAATGATAGATTGCTGTAGCAAATACTGTTCTTAACATGGCAAAATCTTTATTTCTTATTTGTGTAACATGCAAATCTTCAGAGTAACATGGAATTGGTTTAGGACTCTGGTTTTTAGTTTTGTTTTTTTTTGTTTGTTTTGGTTTTGTTTTTGTTTGTTTGTTTTTAATTACATCATATTCCAGTCACACTGAAAAGAAAGAATAAAAAGAAAAACAAAACTCCCACTCTCCCAGCAACTCTCCTTGTATATTCTAAAATAAAAACAGAAATCCAAATTACTTTTAGGAATAGACAAGCAGTAGTTTAGTGTTAAACAAACACATTTTAGAGTGGCAGGGGTGTGGGTTGTGCACTGATTGGGTAAATGTAGATATCCCTGGCATATCTAGAGAATGAACCCAATTTCAGTGTCTCTGAAAACAGCAGTTTTTATTTAGCCAGATGAGATGAGGTACTATTCTTCTCTAGATGATCTCTGCTTTCAAAGTAAAAGGGCTTAGTCCTGCTTCTGAAAGCATCAAAGCAGTATCACAACATAAAGCAGGACATGTCACAATACAAATCTTCCTTTGTTTCATACAGATATTGATTTTCATTTGTATATGGTAGAAAAAGAGAAAAATAAGACTTTACACTAACAAATATCAAACCATTTCCATGACAAAATAATATTCCTGTTGAAACCCACAAATTATGACACATTTAATTTTATTCTGCTTTTGCCCCTGTTCAGCATTAATTTTCTCATTTAGTTGTCATTTTAATGTAACTGAGCTCATCAGAAATGATATTGTAACTAGCAAAATAATGTTATTTTGGTAGCACTAATGGTAGTACTAGCGGTAGTCATATAAAAAGTCATAAATAAAGCCATTAATGGAAGAAACATTAATATACTGAATACGCAGTTAAATCAAAGTGTAAAAAGCCGTAACGCTGATCTTCCCATCCTCTGACCATCTGTCCCCCAAAAAAGGGACCACAGGTGATGGATGCAACAGAAGAAACAGCTTAGCAAGGAAAAAGAATTAAAACAAAGGAAACCCCACAAATGTCAGGAAGAACAAAACCTAGGAAGACAACACAACAAGGAAAACCAACTGCTACATAGGATATTAAAGGGAAAAATGATCCGCAAGAGAATGGCAACTGTAACTATGAGCTTCCTGCAGCTACCTTTGCCTTTGGATATTTTTTAAAAATTTATTAACCTGACAGCAGGAAACTTTATACAGATTGCCCCCTGACAGGGTGCCAGCTTGGTATAAACACTTGCTACCTCTTTGTTTAGCATAAGGAAATCAAGAGAGGTGTTAAGTGGTGCCATGTGCACATTTGGGCAAATATAACTTGTCCTCCGTCTGCCTCACCTGCACATTTCCGTGGAGAACTTGCTTAATCACGTGAAGTCCAATAGAAACATCCAATTCTCCTTCCTTCTCTTTTCTACATTTGCTTTCTTTTTAATGTGCAAGTGTCTGATCTATTATTAATCTCAAAACACAAACCAGCAAGGATCTCAATCAAAGAAAGTAACAGTTTTTTCACAAATTACCTGTTTGCTGTTTAGTAGCCAGCAAGTCTGCTTTGAAACAGCCAGCCATTTATGTTGCTTTTAAACAAGTTTGTTGTTATTTTTATAACTTCAAAGACAGGGAGAAGAAAGATTAACTAATTAAAAATGAACTATTTGTCATTCGGTCATACCAATTACATACTAGGAGTTCATTCTTTTTTCCTTCCCTCTCTAATATTAGTTATTCTGTATATAAATACAGAAAATCAGACTTCAAGCCTCATGTGAAAAACCACATAACATACACTTAGTTCAAAAAAAATTAGCAAAGAAGTAATTAGAAATTCATGAGAACAAACAGAATTGTCTTTAAAAAAACACAATTAACTTTCCCAATGCTCAAAATAGCTTTTGTTGTTTGTTTGCCTTTTTTAAATAGGCTTTGTCACAATTCAGGCACAGCAATAAGAGACTTATTTATTTCCATACAAGCAAGGGAATTGATAAGTGGGTCTGCAATATTTGCCCTTCATCTGCCCAATATTGCTTTCATCAAAGGTTAAAGGAGTAAGACTCTAGTCTCCTTGGAGCTGGAATATACGTGCTAGCATCAGTACCACCACTGCCTGAGCTACCTGCAATACCTAGACACAGCAGGATTGCTGTGCTAAGGATGGATTTTCTGTCTTACCATTGCATCGTGCTTTGTGTTTAAATAGTCATAACATCTTTTTAGGCTTTAATGGGCATTTACTCCCTATTCACAAGTGCATCCCCCACTGACTTCAGTAAGAACTCTGCCAAGGAGTCAGACAATAACATTATTCAGAGCAGTTATTCAAGTCCCTAACTGTTTGCAAACACCTATTTAAAAATGCTCATGTCAAATCTAGCTTTCAGAAATAACAATCAATCACATAGCCAGATCTTCAGATTCTTTGAAAACTTATTCATTAATTGAGCAAGACACCACTACATTTCAGAAAATGGATTTACAAGCCTGTATAATGACCTGGTTCTGTAAACATGCCACCCGTTAACGTTCCTCAGTCCTCCAGTCTTTGTAATGAAATAGTGCTCCTAATCCATAGATTACTTGCTTTAATAAAAGTATCACACATTCAAGCACTAGCAGGATCAGTCCGATGTCCCTTACTGATGGCATGGATAACCGATAGTGTCTCAGAACAAAGCATCCACAATGTGGAAATTATTGAATAAAATTATGTGAAAAGACAAGAATCTTTATATGCAGATTAAACATATTTCAAATGTTTGCTGCATCTAAAAGAAGTCTCTGATTTTAATATTGAAACCACTGGGGCCATGAACTTCCCTATCAGAACAGAAATATTCACCAGAGCTTTAAAATGCAGCAAGAGTGACAAACACACATTGCTTGCTTTCACTGAAATTACCAAACCTTATCAAAGTGTTCGTGACAGGCAGAGATCTTATAGGCCTTTAAAATTTGAGGATATAACCAAAACACCGAGAATCATCCTTAAATACACTGATGAAAGGAAAGCTCTCAGTCTGAAGGCCTTTTTTCCCCCCACAGGCTAGATATGCTGTTAATGACGATAATGTGAGCTTCCTCACAGCAACCTGACAATGACCTCTGCTCTGACCTGCAGAGACCACTGTCTCAAGAGGTAAAAGACAATTTAGTCCTTTATCCTTTGTAACTGAAATGACTCCAGTGCCATAAATTCTAATCAAGGCAACTTCTATTTTAAAAAAAAAAAATAAATAAAAAAAAAATCAGATGATGTTTCCTTAAAGAGCAATACAAGGGATCTACTAGCAAAACATCAGCTACAAACAACTTCTACCCTGTTCCACTACAGGGTATGCTTATATAGAAAGATGCATGCAGTTCTGAAACAATATGGGAAAGGAAAACAAAATCCCAAAGCCAATGCAGGCATTTGAAAATAAACCCTTCTTTATGGAAATGTGTGCAGATTCATTTAACTCACATATCCCCGCTCCGTATTTCAAGCATACACAGCTTTATGAAAAAAGCAAAAAACTGGTAATGAACCAAATGAAACCAGAGTCTTCAGATCCAGCACAGGAAACTTAAGATTTAATTTCACTGGAACAAAATCTTGCCAGCAAAAAAAAGGGTAGCAATCAGGTTTTTGCTGTCCAGCAATAATTAATAGGAAACACTTTTGGACCACAGTTATAGGCTTCGTCTTGCACTCACTATATACTTACAGCTTTATTTATTTAAATAAGTTTGATGCATAGAACTACAGGCTCAATCTCAAAGAGCAACTTTTTATAATACAGTAAAATCACCTTAACATGCAAGTGCATTCCCAGCTTTCTTTTTACTATTATCTAATTATGCCACAAATTACCTTCAATTAAGGATAAATTAAGGACTGGATCCAACTCCAGGAAAGCCAGCCTCAGTACACAGGGGCTTTTGGTGCTTGGACTAGCCACTTCTTTCCTGGGATTTTTACTGTACATAGAATTTTATGCACAACATATGCCTAGGGTCTATACCAACTTCTGAATCTCAACAGTTATAGTATTACACATCTAAACATGACGGGGTTTTTTCCTTAGAAAGATTTTTTTCAGACCCATACTTCATAACTTATTCTAAACTTGTGTAAAGTTATTGTATAAAATTGCAACTAGGATTAATTAATTTAGGATCAAATCCCAATGTGTTTATTCAAGTGAAGCTACTACTTAGCATTAACAAAATCGTTCTCTAGTAAAAGCCATGGCATTTGGCCTGGGTTACTAATTTGAAGCATATTGTAGAATAAGACAAGTTGATCTGAAAATGATACTGCCAGGAACATCAACAGCCAGACTCAGTTTCTCTGTTTCTTTATTACATCGTATGATTAAAATAGGAGATACTGCTTCACAAATATTTTGAAGAGTAAATAATACACCACAAGATCCCTTGCAAAGCAACTTCACCTCATACTGCTCCACAAAACTGGGATTTCTATAACTGAAACACTGTAGCTGTGCTAACTCCACACTTCAAAACTGTATTTCTGAGCTAATGTGTTTCAGAATAGAGTCCTTTACTGACATTTTGCATCTCAAAGTATTTTTCACCATGTTTTTCACTCCCTTCTTGTTTCACATAATTTCAGTATCAAAAGTCTTTTTGCATGCAGGTATGCAGATTCCAAAAAGTCCACTGGTATAAATGCACAAGTGGAGGATTACAGATGCAACCCCCCAGACCACAAGACAGCCTTCTCTTTCAACCCCCTCCCCCCCAAAAAAAACCAAAACCCAACCACCACCACCATGAGAAAGCAAGCAGTGAAACAACAAGCAAGCACAACCCCTCTAATCACAGCTGCTCCTGTCATCACTCACAGGTAACAACTGCACCACAGTGACAAAGTGCATCTTCCCAGACACCTGTGCACCAGTTTCAGGTGGGAGCTGCTTCAGATGATCAGAAACTTATCCCAGCTTGTGCTGGTATGTCTGAGACCCAAGGAGCTGCAGCATTCAACCTGCTTTGTCACTGACAGCAAAGCACCCATAAGAGAAACAAAAGTTTACTGCGTCTCTTCCCAAGTCAAAAAAAAGTATAATTAATTGTACTCCTGCCCTTTCCTCACCTGCAGCAGGGACTGTTGTTGAAGAGGTGCCATTTTTATGATTAATTGTGCTATCCGCTACCAAAACAAAAAATAAATACCCACTGTTTCTATGGTATGCAGTGAAATACCAAAACAAGGAAGTTTGAGAAAAAGGAGGTGGATTTTAGGAAAAGGTATAGGTAAGTAATGCAGGTCCTTGCAGAAATAAACCCATCCATCAAAAGAAGCTAAGCAGAACATGTCTGGTGAGAAAAAAGAAAGCTCTTAGCATCTAATCATTCCACTCTCTTCATCTATATGAAAATAAGACACGTGAAATATTACTAACATCAACAAGATACTCAAATGATGGTCATTCATTCCAACTAAATCAGCATGTGATTTTCACAATTTTTCCAAAAAACGTGAAAGGAGCAGTTGGAAAAACTTTGTTCTCTGTGGAACCGTCTCCTCCCCTTGACTTTCTAAAACACTTCTCCCTCTCCTGCTTAACAGATTTGGGGCAAATTTTCCCACAGCGTGTATTAAATGTAATACTGTAAAAAGAAAATTCTTATCTCTGATCAGAAGAAAGAAAGTTGGAGAAGAAAATTGTCAATCTCTATGCCATCACATGTCAATAAGTCCACAAATAATTTGATTTCAGAGACTGCATAGAAAGGCCCAAAGTATGCATTTCCTAACACACTATTCATAACATTAAACAAAGAGAAAGAGCTATAGAATAATGCTCCATATTTATGTATCAAAGCTTTAAACAAAACTACACTTAATTATTTTAATTGTTTACTGCAAAACTGTCTTAAGGGATGCATCCATGACATAAAGGCTGATCATCTTTATTTTAAATTTGCTTGGTTTGATCCTCAAATGTATCAAAATAGCCCCGCTGTCCTTTCTTTTATGTTCTCAAAGTTACTAAAATTAACTGACAAGGGCTGCTGCTAAAAGATCTGTAGCATCTGTCGTAATTGTAACAGAACATAGATAAATGGTACATAAGTTCATACTGGGGCAGTTGAACTATTTCACCTACTTTTGTTTACTTGGGAACATATCTTTTTAGCACTTTAAGAATCAGGCTAGCAAACATCTTACACTCAGCAGTATAAACAGCACTATATATTAATTTGTTCCTTTTTCATTAGTGCTCTTAGGGACATAAATTATATTTGCAGTTCAGAAGACAAGATACTGCTGCACATCATTTCTATATCCCACTCGGCAACTCTAATGAAAGTGTCTGTGTATATTTCACTATCACTGTAGAGCATCCAAACGACAATGGCTAAAAAATTATCCTCGCTTTTATTACAAGACCTTCCTGATCTAAAACCAAACAAACAGACATTTCACTACACTCAAATGGAAAGTCCATTTTTTGTTTTGTATATGCCTTGCTTTATTTAATAGATGCACCCTAAATATTTGTGCAAATAAAATACATAAAACACAGCTGAAGATATTTATACTACTCTAGACAACTAATAGCTCTCTGAATTTTAGACATTACAATTCTTTCCTAGATGAAATGAACTAAAAGAATTATTATATGCTTTTTGAACATTCAAACTGCTAATGGAAATTATGCTTTCCATGGAAACAAAGATTACTAAGAGGGTGCTTAAAAATGGATGTGATATTCAGTATTGGTCATTACTGTAATCCAGAAATTAATTTTCAGGATTTTTAAATTATTATTATTTTCCCATATCTGTAGTGAAGTTATTTAGAAAAACATTTTGTCCTATATCTTTTAGTAAGGGGTAAAGAACATTTTAAAAGAAAATTGCATGTATTCTTTTGTTTAAAAAAATCTTGGAGCTCTTACTGTAGCTGGAATACTGAAATCTGAACACTGCTACAGATTTCCTTACAGATTATGAAATCAAAACTTGAATCTTAGAAAATGGGCTCTCACCCTCTCTCCCTTAAACTGCATGTTCTTTAACAAGATCATCTTCCCTTCAACTTCCACCTATAGGATCATGTAAAATAAGGAAATGTTCCATTTCTATTAAGGTTTGTCTCAAGTCACAAATGGAAAT
The DNA here is from genome assembly GCF_929443795.1 of Astur gentilis. Taxonomy (NCBI): domain Eukaryota; kingdom Metazoa; phylum Chordata; class Aves; order Accipitriformes; family Accipitridae; genus Astur; species Astur gentilis. The sequence continues at coordinate 3,542,650 of NC_064893.1, read as the reverse complement.
AATTAAAAGGAACTCCTTCAGGAGAGCAATCCCTCTAAACCCAAAATGTCACTATGTACCATACAGTGCTGCTCCAGCTCAGACATCTATCAACATCTATCACTCAAGCACGCGCCTCAACAACTCTGCTCCCTTTTCTGATTAGAGATCAGAGTTGCTTGAGTTGGCTTACAGGGTGTCATCTGTTTGAATGACAGATGTCTGTGTTGGAGTGCCATTCTTGCCGCTTTTGTTTTGATTGTGGAAGGTTACACTTATCTGGAATAATTTAGACTATTTAAAAATAAATAAAAATTCAAAAGGTAATTTCTCTTTGCACAGGCTTTGGAAGAAATAGTTAATTTTGACTTTAAATTCTAAAAATATTAGCTCCATGTGCAGTACCCTTGGTAGCCTTTGTTTACTCAGTACAGAGGGTTTTCTATGGGAATGTTTCAGGTCTCTTCAGCCAGCTTTATCTTTACCATATAAAATTATAACTTTTGAGTTTAATCCAGCCTTAGAAAAAGATGGTAGCATACAAGACACATCAGCACCTAATGCAATAAATGTTAACGAACTACTCCAAGAAAATGATCCCCCCTTCTATTTTTTACATTAGAGACCATGGATCAAAAGAAAACATAAAATGTCTGCAACTTGCATAAAATAAGTTCATTGTTGACAAAAGTTTTCAGGACTGACGCTGTCATTCTGGTAACCAGTTGCAATGGGAGCAGAGGGCTGTATGTCTGCATGCACCAAGCTACTCCTCCGTTCTTACAAGAAAATTGAACGAACCAAAAAAAAAAAAAAACCACCAAAAAAAAAAAAACCGGGGGGAGATTGCTCTTCCGGACAACATGGTAGCAGTGAAATGAAATACCTAGACAGACTTACCGAAGAGCTTGCTGGGAGTGTCCTCGCTGTCATTTGATTCCACAGGCACAAGCAGGGGCTCATTCAGCTCGTTGTCTGAAGTAGCTGCCTTGTCCTCACCTCTCAACTCTGTATTCATTTCACTCCGCAGTGACAGCAAGGGCTTACTGACTTGTCCAGCTATCATTGGATCCTAGGATGGGGGGGGAGGGGGGGGGGGGGGGGAAGAGAAGAAAAAAAAAGAGTGAGGGGAAAAAAAAAGTGGCAGCTTTGGTGTGCGTCTACTCTCTTTTCCACTCCCTCTCTCTCTCTCACACACACACATACACACACACACACTCTCTCTCCCTCTCTTATCTCTGGCTGCTCCTGCTGTTATTGCTGGCTGCAGTCAAGTGAAGAGCTATTACAGATCCAATGAGTTTTCCATTACTCCCCACCCTATTAAAGCTCAACTAGCATGTGAGAGATTCAGGATGCTTTGGAGAAAAACTTCTATGAAAGCAACATAACCAACACAGCTTTAATTGTGGGATGTGCTTTTTTATGTGTGTATGTTTTCACACCTCACCCTGTCCTTAACATAGTAAGGAAAGAAATTCCTGTATGCTCCAACGCCACAGAAGAGGAGCGCCCTGTGAATGCTCCGTAGTGATTTAAAGAGGCATCCTCAGCTATACAACATTAACAAAATCAAATACACAGTTTCTAGCATTCCAGCATTTCTATGAAAATACACAGCAGCAAATAGCCATTTCATTACATACGTTCAACAGAGATACAAATTTCTTCTAACTATTCCTGTCTTTGGAATACTATGCTCCAAAAGTCCATAAGCACAGACAAACACACATTTTTCTTTTGAAAATAAAAAACACAGAAACCATTTTTTAAAAGATAAAATTAGGGAATATACTTACACATACAGTTTGCAATTATTCTTATGTTTGCGACATTATATCCCCCATAAAACGTTACACACACACACACATATATATATAAATTTTTTCTTGATGATTTGGATCTGTTTTATCTTCTGCTCATTGAGGACACTTGGGGGTCAGGCATTATTTCCAAGCACACTCTATTATTCCGTTTGCAAACTAATAGGCACAATATCATGACAGCACAGAAACCAGAGGGAAAAAAAAACCTAAAAAGGAAAAGAACAAGTGACCTCGTTGCGCTCTCTGGCAGCTATTTATTGCAAAGTTCATGCCTAAATGGTTCTTATGCAGAGAACAGGTGACCAGCGAGCAAGTAGGTTGGTTAGCATGTTCCCTCTGTCCCATCCTCACATTGGTCGATGTTTGCCTATGGGTTTTTTAATGTATTCATGTCTGAAAAGTGAATTTGATATGACACATGATAATCTATGAAAATGTTAATCAATACAAATAGTTTAAGCTGTCATCAAATGCACTTCTTTAGTCAATACTCATATCGCTGAAAACAATGTCACTGTCACCAGGGCTTAATTTGCACAGCACTTAAATATTGGACTCTGTGCATCAATGCACTCCTCTTCAAATACTGTAGGTAAACACATTTTCTCCCTATTTAAGGCTGAAGCACTCAGCACACATTTAGCTGAGCCGAATCCTCCCTTTTGAATACCTTGATAGGTCCACTGGAGGGCAAAATTAATACTTAATTGAATCTCACAGTCATCAAAATAATCAATACTTTTTTATTATTTATTCTTTACAGTCTGTTGACTGTTTCAAACCTCTGAGGGAATGGTGGAAAGGATTCATGGCTTTGAAACACTGTCATTTAACAAGGTAATTTTCAGTGGGGCATTAGGGGTTGTGAAACATACAATAAAACAAAAATGGTGGCTTATAATAGGAAGAAAGAAAAGAATTATATTTCTGCCATCTAACAAAACAGGATAAATAAAAAAGCAAGTGCGAGAGTGAGAAAGGAGGGGGTAGAGAGAGAGAAAGACTGGCTTTTGAAGGGTTTTATCATATCAAGAGCAGAGCTGAGCTTTCATAATGCTGACATTTCTCATCCTGACAATCCTAAACAAGTGGAAAGGATGAGATCGCAGATATCATCTTTCATCACATTCCCCAGCTTAAGAACCAACATGACAGCTTCTCTCCCCTTTACACTGTTAATTACTAAATAAAATACTGCTCTCTGTCAGCATTAGATTATTGCAGATAGCAACCACAAACATTACTCCATTGTTTTGTTTTGCCCCCTTTTTTTTTTGTTAAACTAGTGATACCTACCTTGAACTCTATAGAAAATAAATTAGGCTTGTGTCTACATATTGTAAATATATGAAACATAATCAATTTAATCAATGTGGTCAATCCATGTTATTGTCAGGCTAAATTGCTGGTGATTTATTAACATTTCATTTACTGTATTTATTAGCCAGCAACAATCTGAACATTTCTCAGATGTTTCTCGGGAAGAAACAGAAGTTAACAGATTTCTTTTACAGATGTTGTAAAAAACCACAAAACAAAACAACTCTGACTTGTTTTGCCTCATATTCATGTTGCATTATGGACAGTCATTTACTGAGGCAAAAATTTTGTTTGCTTTCATACACTAAATAATGTATTTTAGCAGATTTTGCAGCTAAAGGTCACTGTGAACACAAACAGCATTGTTTGAAAGTCTGGGTTGCTGCCCCCAGTTTCAGCTGTTCAAAAGTAACATCAAGAGTGGTTCCATAACTGATGTGAATCAGGACAAAATTTGACCCTTTTCATCAAAGTATTTTGGGGAGGGAACTAATCCTGTCCACAGAGCTACACTGCTAATCTGTGGACTAACAGCAATTTAATGGAGGATGCTGAATCAGTAGGATTCTAGATTAAAGTCTCAGCTGCCAAATTTTTAAGTTGAATATATGAAAAATGGGAGGAAGAATAATATAGGAAATGTGACAGCACTGGGAGAAACCCCAGCCCTTAGATGTCAGTGAATTCCCAGCAACTTCAACAGGGCCAGGATTTCACCTGTTACGTACATCAATAATTTGGCCTCATCTAGAGTACTTTGTTCATTTCTGGTTAGCCCATCTAAGATACATCAGAAAGAGATATGGAGTAAGAATGATAAAGAGATTGAAAGGATTGGGAATGTTTACAGAAAAAAGTGAATACAAATGAGCATGATCAAAATATGCAAAATAATAAATGGCATGGAGAAAACGTAGATCAGGAACTATTCGCCCTACCTCACCTAAGGAGAAAAGAGGCCTCCACTGAAATGGAAAAGTCATAAACCTAATAATAATAAAACTTTTCCAAACAGTAAGCGGTGAAAACCTGTGGAACTCCTTGCTACAAGATATCACTGAGACCTGCACCACAATAGGCATCAACATGGTCACTTGCACTGCTGGGCAGACTCCTAGCAGTGAACTTAGAACAGCTTTGCAAACACAGAGCCAAGGACTATAAAAACTGAAATAACAAACTGCTGCCCCCGCCCCTCAGATGGTACCAGAACCTGTAGTTAACCCCCAGGGTAGCTTTTTCTGTCAGGTGGAGAATGAATGACAACTTTCTCTATAAGCAGATGGATTAGGTACTGTCTGAAATTCTAGTCTACATGAAGACTAAATAAATCACTTAAATGATGGGTTGAGGGAAGGTTTGCTTCCTTCAAAAACATACTTTTAAAAAATGGGCATTTTTTAACTTCAGATTGTCTCCAGGCCTTCAGTTGCTTTCTGTACTTAAGAAAGTGTCTCTTCTGCAGTGGATTATGCAGGATTAAAACTATTATTTTTTACAAAAAGCGTAATAAACTCTAATTCCAGTGCACAGCAGGTGGCCTAGTCTGCAAAATCGCTTGGGGATCAGAGGGGTTAGTCCTGTATTTCCCAATGGCTTTCATACAAAAAACTCTAGAGCAGTTGCTATACCAGCTGCAGGCCCAGCAGCCTTCTCCTGATCCTCTGCCTACCTACAAAGCCCAGCCCAGAGAGGACCAACCCATGGCATTGGAGAGGACACGTTGAGGCAAGGAGTTCCGTGCACATCTTTGGCAGATAGTCCCATCAGGATCTGTTCTCCTCCCTGCCCTGGATGTCTGTGGGGTTGACGCTCAGCATTTGCTTTTTGGAAGGTGGTAAAGGTCAGGTTACACTTTGCAGTGTAACACAGAATCTTCCATTGACTGACAACAACACAAAAGTTTTAGCTTTTCATACACAAAATTGAAAAGTCTAAGAATGCATAAAAACCAGCAAGATGAACTTTGTAAAAAGGGTTTATATGCTTTAAGAGGCAAGGGTACATAAAAGGGATATAATACTTCAGAATTTCAGATGGCATAACCACAAGAGCAAAGTTCTTGTTATGTGAGAACTAAGGAATTACAATCCCCTTACTCAAAATATACCTGTATATACCACACATGTAGTGACAACTTTTACACACATCTCTTGCAGATACTCATATAACTTGTCATCTATTTCTTGTCCAGCTAGAACTAGTACTTCCAGACTTGCCTGTTTTCTATGAGATTTCACTGACAGTTTTATGCAGTGAGCGGTCCTCCCTGCTGCGTGTCTCCCTTAAGGGTGGCTTATACCTCCTGTAATTCAGCTGCAATACCTGCTACACCTCTGTTCAGCTCTACCACCCTCCCAACGACTTAAACAAGCTGTTGGGCTTAATTCCACAGTAAAAATAATGTGCAAATGCAAATTACAGTTCTAGTTACACACCCTCCTTCAAAAGCCAAAACCTTTACCTGCTTATTTGCAGCACCATACAAAATACAAGAGAACATTTATCACTGTGTTAAAAGCTTTGCCTCTACACTTAAAGGGTAAAGGTACAGTTTCTAAGCAAAACTATTTAGTAATCAAAGACAGCTTTTAAAGGAAACTATATGGTTTTTGTGTGAAATATGCCTTAGGCAGAAGTCTAAAAATGGGAGAACAAGCTACTTTTATCCTTAATGTAGGACTTGGGTGATGATAGGGCTTTATAAAGGCTTCATGCACTGGTTTATCCACTGGTCTAAATTTTTCACTTAGTGCATCATAAACCTTTGTTTTGCTTTTTATGTTGCCCTTAGGTTGAAATTACTTTGCACAGACTTTATACCTCTGGCTTAGGACTACTTGAAATTAATTTTCTGATTTTTTCCAAAACATGAAGTAAATCCTGCCCCCCTCTAGGATTCTGGCCTTGCACAGACTACTGTTTGGGACATACACAGTTCATATGTTAGAGCAAACACTCCTATTTACACTATCAATAAACATAAAATTTATATGGTTCATACATTATTCTAATGACTACACCAAAAAAGTATTCACATTGCAGCTTTTTAAAATTTTTAATCAAGACAGAGCACCATCATAAGCTTGGATAAAGCTATTCTAAGATGTAACTTAGCTTATAGTTTTTGAGTGAGGAATACATTAGAAAGACTCTTTGGGGGGAAAGGATTTGTGGGTGTTGGTCTCTTCTGTCAGGTGGCTGGAGATAGGACAAGAGGAAACAGCCTCAAGTTGAGGCAAGGGAAATTTAGATTAGATCTTAGGAAAAATTTTTTTACTGAGAGGGTTATCAAACATTGGAATAGGCTGCCCAGGGAAGCGGTTGAGTCACCATCCCTGGAGGAATTCAAAAAGCGAGTGGACGGGGTACTTCAAGACATGGTTTCGTGGGCATGGTTGATGGTTGGACTCGATCTTGAAAGTCTTTTCCAAGCTAAATGATTCTATGATTGGATTATTTTGTGTCAAGTACCAGTGAAATTTAGGATTAAGTTCCTCTTAGGAACTACTCCTTCTTCCTTCATCTTATTGCTTTTAGAGATATGCAAATTTTTTTCCATAAAAAGTTATTTCTCATAGACAACCTTCTTTGGATTCTTTCTTCTTTAAACATTGTTTTATCTGCTGTCACTAATGTGCTAATATTTCCATCCCAATCTATCCATAGTCTGGTTTATGCAAGCTACTTTGAAACAACCTTTTGTTCCCTGCTAGCCTCTGACCATTGCTACCTGCTGGCTGTCACTTCCCCAGAAAAAGTTAGAGAAAAATCTTCTCATTTTCTTCACAGCCACCTGTACCACCATCCTTAGATGGATGTTTCTAAAAGCAAAACAAACAAGACTGCTGATATATGATCACTGATCTCCCTTCACTACTTTGATCTTGTACTTCTATTTACTGCATTAGATATTTACCTATATTACTCATATTTAGCTTACTAAAATCTTCAGTCTTGCCTCTCCTTCCTCTTACAGCAACAAGCTGGTATATCCCCAGCATTTCTCCCTCAATATAAATATTATCACCGAGATGGGTTGACCCTGGCTGAACACCAGGTGCCCACCAAAGCCATTCTATCACTCCCCCATCCTCAGCTGGACAGGGGAGAGAAAAATATAACAAAAAGCTTGCGGGTCAAGATAAGGACAGGAGAGATCATTCACTAATTACCGTCACGGGCAAAACAGACTCAATTTGGGAAAGTTAATTCAATTTATTACAAATCAACCAGAGCAAGGTAATGAGAAATAAAACGAAATCTCAAAACGCCTTCCCACCCAACCCTCCCTTCTTCCCAGGCACAACTTCACTCCCGGATTTCACCACCAAGCCCCCCCAGTGGCACAGGGGGACAGGGATGGGGTTTATGGTCATCACATGTTATTTTCTGCCACTTCACCTCCTCAGGGTGAGGGCTCATCACACTCTTCCCCTGCTCCAGCGTGGGGTCCCACCCGCGGGAGACAGTCCTCCATGAACTCCTCCAACATGGGCCATTCCCACGGGCTGCAGTTCTTCATGAACTGCTCCAGCATGGGTCCATTCCGCGGTGTGCAGTCCTTCAGGAGCACACTGCTCCAGCGTGGGTCCCTCTGCCAGGAAACCTGCTCTGTGGGCTCCTCCTCTCTCCACAGATCCGCACGTCCTGCCAGGAATCTGCTCCAGCGCAGGGTTCCCACGGGGTCACAGCCTCCTTCGGGAACCCACCTGCTCCAGCGTGGGGTCCTCCACGGGCTGCAGGTGGATATCTGCTCCACCGTGGACCTCCCTGGGCTGCAGCGGCACAGCCTTCCTCACCAGGGTCTTCACCACGGGCTGCAGGGGAATCTCTGCTCTGGCACCTGGAGCATCTCTTCCCCCTCCTTCTTCACTGACCTGGGTGTCCGCAGGCTTGTTTCTCTTACCTGTTGTCACTCCTCTCTCCGGCGGCTGTTTCTCCTTGTCCCAACTTTTTTTTCCTTCTTAAAAATGTTATCACAGAGGCGTTACCACTATCACTGATTGGCTCGGCCTTGGCTGGCGGCGGGTCCGTCTTAGAGCCGGCTGGTATGGGCTCGCTCTCTCCCTCGAACACAGGGGAAGCTTCCAGCAGCTTCTTACAGAAGCCACCCCTGTAACCCACCCACCCCCCCCCCCCGCTACCAAAACCTTGCCACACAAAACCAATACAGTCTCCATTTTTCTTCAGCTAGAATGGTATTCCTCTCCCTTTTCTCTATATTAGCGGGTCTTTGGACATTGTATTTTTCTCCAGTGATACTCATCTTCACATCTAATGTCCAGGTTGCAGTTTAAAAGGAGCATTTTCTAGGTAAAAATAACATAGCTAACTAACCACTGCCTAATTATACTTATGTTAGTAATAGTACTGAACTTTAATTTACAATTTAATTTGGAAAGTTAGAGAGATTATCACTGCCCATGGTGCTTTCTTTCATGGAAAGATTCCTCTCAGGTTAGGCAGTAATGCTAGAATGGTCTCCATTTATTTACTTAAGTTTAAGTCCTCTGGAAATTTAAATGGTTAGTACTGGCTGGTACTAACATAGCTTCTGACAGAAAAAGGGTTTTTCAAGAAACTCATGGAGGTTTTTAATTATAGCTTTAGGAATCTTAAAGTTGAATGGAAGTTTTTTTAAAAAAACTTTTATGTGGCCATGTGTTTTGAATTGCTGTGTCTCGAGACTGAGATACTGCAACGTGTTTTCAAACCATAACCCCCCCCCCCCCAAACCATATTTTTCACTCCTACTGAACGATTTTCCCTAATGAAAATGTTTCACATATTTCTTACACCTATTGAGAGCAAGCTGAAAGGTTCACAAGAGAAGCCCTAGTCAATTTGCTAGTCAGGTTGCTCTGCAGCATGCTGACTAGAGACTGCAGGATAGGAATATGCACACAACAGCTGCACAGCAGTAAATGACTAGGTCATCATTTATTTTATAATCAGCTTGGGTTTATTGCTCTAGATGAACCCCAGCAGTCATGCTGCATGCTTCAAACAGGAAAGAAAGGCAAAGGATGTTGGTTTCACCACAGAAAAAGTGAGGAACAACTATATCTTTGCAGGAGACTGCTGCATCTTTGGTCCAGAAAAGCCTTTTCTGGAACTGGCTGGGAAAGAAAGACTCACATCTAGGAATCCAGACTTTGTGTTTTTCCTGACCCACATGACATCTAGGAATCACGAATGTCAGGGTACACACAGCATAGAAGCTTTCCTCTAAACATTGCTTTCAGCTCTTGGAGTTGACCTTAATGCTTCTGATCCAATTAATAATTTGATTTAAGAAGCATTCTGCTCTTCTTGTTGCAAACCATTTCATCTTCAGAGTTTTCTACCACATACAGCTTGAAGCTATATAAAACTTTCCTCTATTAACTAGGATAACAAGAATTGTAATTTTGGCCTTGGCCTGATCATAATGATTCCCTATCTAAACGACATTCTGGCTTACTGGAAAGGAGCTTGTTCATCCATGGACACGTAGCAGAAGTTTGTGTGCCTAAAAACATTGAGAGCCAGAAAAGCTACTGTTCTGGGAAGCTACCATACTCCTTAAAACACATGATAGATAATAGTGCACAGCCACCAGAAGTAACAAGTCTTGAGAGTGGAGAGAAAAAGAGCCTTCTAGTTAAAGATTCTTGCAGCCACACAAAAGTCAATCCCATTTTTGAGAAACCAGAAGATCAGGCCCTACAGATCATGACAAGACAAAGGCAGAACAGGCAGAAACATTTTTGACTGGGGCCAGCATGGTGGAATAAGCCTTCAAGAGACTTACCCACTCATTTAATAGAATCATTTAGGTTGGAAAAGACCTTTAAGATCATCAAATCAAGACAGTTCCTACTCTTCTGCCATCTCTTCTCCCAAAAGGAGATGACGTAGGAAAGCAATTAAATCTGAAATTAGAAGATGGTTCCTATCAGGAGTAAGACTTTGACACATTTTCTTCATAGGAGTAGTGCATGATTCCCACTGCTCTGTAAGTTTTATTCTGCAGGGAGCCATATTAAACATAAGAAACCATCCAGAAAATAAGCCTGTAAGAATAACAAGGATTTTCTAAAACTTGTATACTGTGAAGCCAACTTACAAGCAGACTTGAAAAGATTTCCATTATGAAGAGGAAGACATTGTTTTCCATAAAAAAAAGAAACCCAAAACATTTCTATAAAGGTATTCATCACTCTTAGGGAAAAAAATACCATTCTACCCTAATGTAATAAATGCATATTGTAGCTGTCTAAAGGATCTTTGCTATCAAAACAAAACCTTGTCATTCACCCTGAAAATTATTTTACATTGGGTTGTTTCAGTCTCCACAATGACCACCTAAAGGAGACACGATCCTGTTTACTAAATCATTGCACTGTCTTCACAAGTGCTCTTTCATAAGCCTTCCAGTTCAATAACTTGCCCCCTTTTTTTTTTTAATATTTGCTCAATTTCAATTTTGAAGGGGCCTTAAGCACAAATCGTCTCTTTTCAGACAATCTTGCTACATATGTTAAAAGATCCTTTTAAAACCTACAGCATTCCCTTATCAACATAATCCTTCTGCTCTCCATGAGGAAGAACAGGCCATAAATGGCCTCTTTGGAACTAAGAAATGCATTAAGATACTCCATGGAATACTCTCAGTTAGTCTTTCCTATGTGAAAGATTGCTATTCAGCATTTCAACCACAAAGCATTCAAATTATATTAATTTGGCCTAATCAGAATTTAAATATGGTATTACATACAGTTTTTCTATATTTTCGTTTGTCAGGCTTTGTCTACCTTGCATGCACCAGAAACGACTTTGGGTGAAGAAATGTCAAAGCCAGAATTCAGTTTAAATTGCTTTCTTTTAGAAATCTGCACATCCAGAACCACCCCAAAAATGAACTTAAAATAACTTTTGAATGTTGAACATGTATGAAAGAGAAGCTTGATTAGGCAGCATAGAAGGGACTCACAGCAATTCCAAGAGACTCTTCTTCTCTTAGTTAAAGAAAAACTTGATTTTACATACCATATCAGGATTTGCAAGTTGTAAAACAAAGAAACCAGTAACTTGAATTTTTTAAAAACAGAGCATGGGTTAAACAGTAACCTAGCTCAGCAGTTAATTCAATTACTTGCATTTGGTCTATGAAAACCCAAATTAAGATCTGTCTGTAGCCAGCCACGGACTTGGCCATATTGGGAAAGTCACCTTTTGGTTCGGGATGGGTCTTCCATGGCTCTCACTGGAAATTCCAAAGACACACAAAGTAACACCTTCAAAAGAAAATTTGTTGAAACACGGACATACTAATTTTAGTGCAATGAAGCAACCTTTTATAGTGAAAACTTTTTTCACCGAAGATTTTTAAAGTAGTTCTAATCTAATTCCAGTTTCATCCAACTCTTGGTTTCAATGCCACTTTTAAAACCAGTTACAATCTATAATACAATACACAGTCACAACCTAGACCAGTTTGGAAATTGGGTGTATATTTTTTGTGAACTTTTCAAAATCTTTTATAAATAAGGGTATAATACTTAAAAAACTCACCAGGCAAGTCAGGATTTCACCAGAATATCACAGTCAAAAATTGCTGGAAGTTCTTCATTTCAATATCAAATTGTTCTTTGTCAGCTTGAAGCAAGTGAGGTGGTCTGCCTTGAATTCTTCTTCCTAAACAAGACTGAAGGCTTCCAAAATCTGAATCCAAACTTAGGACAGCTCAGCCTTGATTTTATTATGTGGTTAACAAGGTGGTCAGCTCTTATGGGTGCTCTTCATGTGCTTGCCTTAATACAGCATACTTGAATTCTGGTGACAATTATGGGAAATTACTTCTCTCATGGCATTCCTACTGATACCATAGCTTCTAGGGCTGGACCCTCAGATTTCCTTACCTACTCTGTATGTAGAACAAAATAGCAATAAAGCCCATTGTATTGGGTTTGTGTGGCAGGGTTTTGGTAGCGGGGGAGGGGCTGCAGGGGTGGTTCCTGTGAGAAGCTGCTCAAAGCTTCCCCAGCTCCAAGTCAGACCCACCTCTGGCCAAGGCCAAGCCCATCAGCAACGGTGCTAGCACCTCTGGGATAACATATTTAAGAAGGGGAACCTGCAGTGGGGGAGGAGATTGGAATGTAAGAGAAACCCCTGTGCAGACGGCAAGGTCAGTGAAGAAGGACGGGAGGAGGTGCGCCCGTGGAGGGGAGCGGGGGAGCAGATGCCCACCTGCAGCCCAGGGAGGACCTCATGCCGGAGCAGGGGGATGCCCCCCAAAATGGCCATGACTCCATGGGAGAGCCCACACTGGAGCAGTCTGTGACTGAAGAACTGCAGCCTATGGGAAGGACTCATGGCGAAATTTGTGGAGAACTGTCTCCCATGGGAAGGACCCCATGCTGGAGCAGGGGATGAGTGAGGCGTCCTGCCCTTGAGGAGGAAGGAGCAGCAGAGACAACATGTGATGAACTGACCCAACCCCCATTCCCAATCCTCCTGTGCTGCTGGGGGGGAGGAGGTAGAGAAAACCAGGAGTGGAGTTGAGCCTGGTAAGGAGGGAGGGGTGGAGGGAAAGTGCTTTAAGATTTGGGTTTACTTATGAGTATACTGTTTTGATTTGATTGGTAACAAATTAAATTGATTTTGTATTTTTTTCCCCCAAGTCAAGTCTGGTTTTTGCCCATGACCGTAAGTGCTGAGTGATCCCTCCCTGTCCATGTCTCGACCCACGAGCTTTTTATTATATTTTTCTCCTCCTCATCCCACAGGAGGGGAGGAGTGAATGAGTGGCCGCATGGTGCTTTGTTGCTGGCTGGGCTTAAACAATGACACCCATCTATTGAAGAAACCGAAAGCTTCACCTGAACTGAGCCTCACAAGCTAAAATATTCTTGTCCTTTTGCAGATACTAGAAGATGCACTGCCATAAAACGTGCAGCTCCAGGTTAAGAGCAAGAATCCCACATAGTTTTCCTATGGTTCTCCTATGTTGAGCTCATCTGACAGAAAACCTCCTGTTATAACTGCTAAACATAGTTAATAATGCCACAAATACTGCAGATCAATAATGTTATGCTTTTTATGTTTTCCAAGCCTTTCCCATTGATAAATGGGAGCAATTTTTTTTTTAATCATTACAGAGGATCTTCAGGGTTACTTTTCTTCATACCAGGTCTTCATCAACACCTGGGTACCACATCTTTCTTTTCACATTATAGATCACAACGTATTAATTTCTAATTAAATATATTCCAAATTCAACATGCCTTAAACTATCACACAGCTTCACCCTTCTAATGAAATTTGCATAAGGATGAGGGGTTTAAGGACTTGAAGCCCAAAGCATGCTTCACCTTTTTGTCAATAGCCTTAATCTGCTGGAAGCTGTAGATATACTTACAAACTCACAATGTTTCATTCATTATGCTAGGGTAGGGTATGTCACACACCACACGCAGTAACAGTAGTATGTGTTGGACATATAGGACGATCACTTCAATTCAGAGCAGTGTAACAGCAGCTTTTTTGTTTAATGCCTTACAATAGGAAAACAGCATAAGACTTACTGATCATTTTAGCAGCAATTAACAGTAACTGGATTATCAATAAACAATGAATGAAGCATTTGTCACATCTGCTAATATTTTCCCACATAGACAATTCTATTCTTTATTAGGTACTGTTTGGTTTGGATTTGTGTTTTGGCTTGGGGTTTGGGGGGTTTTGTTTTTGTTTTTAACAAAGTTGCCATGCAATGATTTGCCATTGGGTCCCTATTGTTTCTTAAAGAAACTCCTTCTAAACAAACAATATTTTAAGGCAGAAAACCTGATCAGAGACTAAAACAAAACATGCAGCTACAGCAACACTTTCTTGTTTGCACCTGTTATTTGAAAACTGGCCAAAATCACTGGGCTGCTCAGTTTCACCCTTGAAGAGTAACTATCACTGTGCTCCTTAGAGAGCAGTCACAAGTGTCTTTGATTCCCTTCAATTCAAGAGCAGAAAAATCTTTCCAAAGATCTTGCTATTGTTTATCACATACATATATAATGTAATGTGCATATACATATAATGTGTGTGTATATTACCCACATTAAAAAGTTTTTAGCAGTCCTGATTCTTTTCCCAAAGAAGCTGTTTGGATTGCTGCCATCTACTTCAACCAGGACAAACACATACTCAATTCCCTGCATGAAAAATCACTGAGATCTATGCAAGGGCCCTGATCTTCTTGTCTACTGATATCAATAACAAAACTTCAATAGATAACCCTAAATGTAGTTTAGTTGTTTCAAAAAAGTGTAGGTCAACATTTACCATCTCATAACATAATTGGCATCAAATTGTTTGTCAACCTGCTACAAATTTAGTGTTATGTTTAAAAAACAATTAATGTAGTTTTTGAACATGAGTTTCTTTCAAATGATTAATATAATTCAGACATGGCATAATTTGCAGATTTTTTTTGCAATATGTAGAATTACAAAAGGTATGCACAACACATGCACAAGTATGCATACCATTACAAAAATCTGTGTTTAGAAACACTAGCATACCAAAAACGAATATAAAAATAGCCACTAATAACTTCAGAGTGATAAAAAATTTACAAAAATAAAGCAATAAAATGCAGAATATAAGAGTTTTGATCACAGCCTCACATTATTTGTTCATTATAAATTATTTTCATGCATCTTTCTAAATGGAAGTTCATTTTGTGTGTTTGGCATATATATATTAAAAAAGCATCTTTACTTTTAAGAAAAAGCTAATTCCTACGTCCATATTTATCATTAGTTTTCTGAACATAGAAGCTACGTGTATTTAGTTTGTATATGCCCAGGCAAAGATCTACTTGGGTTTCCTCCATCAAGCTTGAGTATACCAGTACAGCTGTGAGAGCACACCAGTATTCAAGCCATCTTCACCCTTGCAATTAGTCCTCTTTTAATGAAAAATAGCCATTTCTTTGTGGGAGAGGAAGTTTGCCACGAGGTGGCTAGAATAGGAGGTCTGGCGCCTCGGAGGCTCAGTTTTGCCACTGAACCTCTGTGAATTGCTGGCCAAGTCACCTAAACTCTATAGCCTGTTTAACCAATTTGCAAAAGAGAGAGCAGGGCAAAGGTGTCTATTGTGACTTCCAAGCATTCCTGCGCAAAGTAATCTACCCTATCCCCACAGACCCTCTACTGAACTCCTTCTTGATCTGATGCTTTTCTAGAGTTTAATATCTAACTTAAGGTTTCATAAAAACCTATTTTCCTCAAACAATACTTAACAAATTTTAGTGATGCATACTGCTAGGACACTTTCCACCGTATTTAAGTGGCCCATTCTTAATTTTATCCCATTACTTCCATTTATTCCTTTTGTTAACCTACTCCTTTGACCATTTGCCTGCTTCCGATATCCACAGATACCCATTCATGTGTTGAGCAAATAATCAAGGTATGCATACTTAACCAATTTAATCCTTACATCAACAGAAATCCACCTCTCCCATTTCTTAACCTGATGGCACTTCTGATCCATTTCACTGCTCTTAAAAAAAAAAAAAAAAAAAAAAACAGAGTAGGATGGATCAAGCAGCATAAAAAGAACACAGAGCTGCTGCAGGTCTTGGTTTTGCCTGGGAAACCCAACACTGCAGCAACTTCAAAATGTCTTCTAGGAGCAAAAGATGCTTTTTCGTTGCTCTCTTGCTACTCACTGGCACAATGTGTGCCCTCCATCCTCCCAGCCTGAAGATCTCAAGAATTAGGAAAGCAGATGTTCATTACAGAGAATGAAGACAGGAAAGTAAAGCCCTGTAAAACAGGAGTGGAGCAGAGTTCACCTCTGCTGCTATCGGGCCCCATCTTTGTTCCTTTTCCTCTGTAGTTGGAGCTAGCACTGCTCTTTCCTCAGTAAAATTCCCTTTCCAAGCAGTTATTAATGTGACATTCAAAACAACTCTCCTTAAAATCTGAGTAGGTGGTTCTTAGTCCTTAACTTACTGAGATTTTCTTCCAGCACATTTGTTCCTGGTTTAAGTTGTTAGAGCAGTTGCTCTCTCCTGAAGATTTGCACTGTTGTGGTGAGTTGACACTGGCCAGCAGTCAAGCACCCATGCAGCTGCTCGCTCGCTCCCCTCTCCCACAGGATGGGGAGAAAACAGGAGGAAGGAGAGAAGACTTGTGGATCAATATAATGACAGTTTGCTAGGAGAAGCATAAGATGCATACGCAAGCAAAACAAAATAAGGAATTTTTTCCACTACTTCACATTGGCAGGCAGATGTCCAGCCAATTCCAGGGCAGCAGGGCAGGGCCTCAGCATGCGTAACAGCTACATGGGAAGACAAACACCATAACCACAAACATCCCTGTTTCTTCCTTTCCCCCAGCTTTTAGTGCTGAACACTACACCATACGGTATTGAATATCCCTTTGGTCAGTTGGGGTCAGCTGTCCCAGCTGCATCCTCTCCCAACTCCTTACCCACCTCTAGCACAGACACAGTGCAAGCACTGCTCCGTGATAGCCATAACACTGGTGCATTATCAGAACGGTTTTCATCACAAATCTGACACACGGCACCATACAGGCTGCTGTAAAGGAAGTTAACTCCAGCCAGCCAGGCCCAATACAACAATTCAGATCTACAATTTAGGAGAATGAGTGGAGCACCCGTATTCCTTGAGCTCCCCTTTCGCACAGCCAGGTAGCTCTGTTCAGCTCTCAGGCCTGACAGTCCCAGCTCATGTCCTTCCTCTGGACCCAAACACAGGCTCCTTTCTATCACCTGACTCCAGCCTAACAGACTAGCCTGAAGAATGCTGAACAGAAATCTTGGCATAATGAAAGGATAAGCAAAGAGACTTAGGCAAACTTCAAATAAGTAAAATTGGCTACATACATTTGGGGTGAGTAAAACCAGTGACTTAAACCACCCCCTTTTTTGCTTGTTTGCATTTAGACCAAATTCTTATTCAAAGATTTAAATCAACTTTCTCATTTACTTTTAGCCACATTTACTTCATCTATTTATTTCCTGGGTTATTTAAGTACTTCTCAGCACCATAGTATCTGAATGCTTAATGGCATCCTTTGATCTCTGTGTTTCCACACAGGCTGGAGTTTCCTCAGAATGCATATGGATATTAAAATGTTGTCTTTGGCCATAAAATCAAGTTGGTGGGCAATTACTTCAATGTGACACCTTATATAAGCTTACCATCGTGCTTTCACTTTAAACATTGTAAGTCAATGAAATTATATTGTAGCCATTGACAACACATACAATTTTGCCTGTTTGATATCCCATTACTGCAATAGCAGCCACAATGGTTTTGGAAAAAGCTCTTTTTCCATAAGAACGTGATACCATTTTTGTGCTCAGAAGTAGGGCATATTCATAGGGAGCACAATAACACCACTTAAGTAACTATCACAGAGTATTTGCTTGTTTCCAAGAGAATGTAAAGTAATGCATCCACATGCCTATATATAGAATTATTAGTAAAAGATGACCTAACAGCTCCTACACAGAATCAAATCACTCGCACAAACAATTATTTCACCTTTGCAGTCAAAACAGCAAAAACATTAAATATTCTCAGACTAGATACTTAGCTAGGACATGAGACCAGTTGCGTTGCACCAGGATACGCACCCAGATCTTTCCTATGAAATATACAAAACTCTAGTGGAAAAGAGGAATTGTAACCTCTACATAAGTAATACTATTTGTACAGTTCTACTAGCAGTTCCCAAACTTCCCTCTTCTGTTTGTCATCTTCAAATCCTAACATACACAACCAAATTTCTGTTAGGCTTAAAACTACCTCTTCATGTGAGAAGACTAGAAACTCACAAGCCTTGAAGTCTGAAGGAAATATACTTCAAGATGGAGAAAAAAAAAAAAAAAAGGGAAAAAAACAATAATGCCAGTTTTAGAGGACTATGAGGATTAAGCACAGAATATCACTTTCATTATATTCTAAGGCCAAGTGTTGTATGGAACAGAAGTTAATAAAATAAGGAGAAAATCTAAATCCACAATGATCAAAAAAAGCTGGACTGCTTTTCTGTTTTCTAGGATCATATATTAAATGCGAAGAAAAATTGAATTCTGTTCCATATATCAGATAAAGAAAAGCTACTGAGGGGCTATGCTATAGCCCACTTCGATTAATCAGCAACTCACCAGGGATTGGGGTGCATTAACATGAATTGCATGCTTAAGTAGCAACTCCCTCGACTTTATCACATCAAAATCTGCCTTAGCTAGTAGTTTAAAGCCATTACTATCTTGGAAGTCTCACACGGCCACATGCACAATCCTTTACTCAGAGAACTGTTCTCAACTTTACATCACTCCCCAACCTGATTCCAGCAGAGCAATGGAGAACAAGTAGTTACAGGAGGAGGAGAGATGATCTAACAGTACAAACAGTTGATCAAATACTGGGATTGTTTTCTGAAGACGACTTCTAGCTGCAGACTTCCACTATTTTTTATTCTGTTTTTACAGACATCAGGAAAGAAGAAAGAGTGAATGAATGCACACTTATGATGAGAAATTGTAAAATGAAAGTTCTTTAATTTCGATCTCTCTCCCTCACAACAACTAACACAGGTAAGGTAATGCTTTCAAAAGCAGCTAGACACACAGTTCCTAGGATATTAAAGTGATTTTGCAAGACAACAAAGAAGATGCATGACACAGAAGTGACAACACAAATGAACACTTACACTGGGCTTCAAGCCCCAGTTTTTAGGGGTCTCATCACGTTACCCCACTGTGCAGTCACTCCATCTATAGGATTTCTTTTTCCTAGCTGACCTAGTGTCTGTACACATCTTTAAGGGTCTTCAACAAAAAGCACTACAAGAAGCCCAACCAGATATGTTAAATTTATTGTGACAGAGGAACTGAATTGCTGTGATGAAAACAAAGCCATGTTTACACTGTAGTTAAATTATGGCTTTAATATATGATAGTCATTTATCTATATCTGAAGGGTATAAACTGGTCCTTCAAGCATGTAACCCTAAGTATACATACTGGAATCAATGGGACCACTTACATGATCAGATTTTGTCAGACTGGAGCGCAGCAGTGAAGGCAAATTGCTCAAAGGTAACCACAGAGCTAAGTAGGAGGAAAGGGATGAAAATTACATCAAAACACATATCATGTGCATTATGGGGGGGGGGGGAGAGAAAAGCAAGTGCTTAGACTACAACCTTCTCCTGAAAAGACAATTAGAAAAAGCTCTTGTTTGTGATATTTGAAGTTCTGCTGGACAGAGAAATGCATAACACAGGAGCTCACAATCACGCACAGTTATGGTGTCTTCTAAGCTGTATCACCAGAGGCCTTTCACCTCAAACTTGCTGCAAGTCAAAAAAATACTTTTTGCACTATTGTCCAGTGAAAAATTTTAAAACACTGTACTAACAATGAAAGTAAAAGTGAGAGAACACACAGTTTTGTGTTTATTTCCTCTCCAAAAGTCTTTCCCAAGTTTTCTGGGTTTCCCTCTAAATGCTCTCTGCAGACTCAGCCTAGGATCTCTATCAAAGTGGGTTCCCTCCTGCCCTGTACACCATATTAACATCATTAATAAGTTACGATGTCGGTAACACCTATTCTAATCCTATTGCCTTCACTAGGGTTCTGGAAGTGTAACTTAGCACTTCATTTAAGGCAACGAGATTGCAAATGCAGTCTAGAAAGTGGAGCACAGTTTATAACATTGCTGATGACAATACACAGCAGAGCCCCTTTTAGTCTCCCAGTTGGTTACAGATACAAAAGTAGAAAAATCTGACTTTGCTTAGTATGCCTGCTCCACATACATGTTTGTTTACACTGATATGATACTTTTAACGGAGAACTTTAATGTGCATAGATATTATTTAGTAAACAAACTCATTTTAACTATGAGCATGAAAAAAATGCCAGACACATTCTGAAGATTAAAGAGAAAAAATTACACTAAACTTGGGGAAAATTTGTCAGACAATTCCTGTTTGCAACTTATAGGGCTGGGGGGGAAGTAAATGCTCTGAAATTTTTCACTTATGACTAATGTGCCTCCAGTTTCCCGGTAGCTCAAGAAAACTTATTACCCACCCTGAATATCTTTATATAATGTGAAAATATTTAAGATGTTAGAGCTTAAGTCTGCTGAAAGAAATAAGCTGTGAGTAAATCACATTATAACTGAGTATACCTAGTCTGTGCGAGAGAAGTTCCTACTTTCTCAACAATTTTTGGAGAGCATTCAGATCAGGTACTGTAATAACACCCAATTAAAAAAAAAGCCGCCTCTCAAAATGCTGAACAGCTGTAACTGATGACTCAGAGGAAGGGACACGAAACCTTGAAAACAATGCAGCTGAAAAGAAATTTTTCTGTACATCTTCATCTGTGCATGGAGGCTCCAGCCTTGAGGCTTCACTTCTTGTGTCAAATTTTGAAAGCTCAAGGTAAAGGCAAACCATACTAGGGGTGTGAGTGAAGACTAGACAAATTTACCAGATATGTCCTTCCTAAGAGAAATCTGGAGGAGCTCCAACTTGTTCACAGTGGCCGTACTGCCATCCAGAGGTAGGCTGCAGCTCAAGAGCAAGCAAAGTTGTGTTGAATTGGCAGGAAGCAAAGACATCCCTTCAGCCCACATGGCAGACTCCAGTTTCCAGAGAGCCATGCAACTGATGGGGCACTTCAGCTCTGCAAAGGCATGAGGTTTATCTACTGTTCATGCCATTGCCAAGCATGGATCTGTTGCAGAATAGCCTTTAAGCAGGTTTTTCTAGTTTCCCTTGTCAGAAGAGGTGATTAACTCTGTACCAGCAGGCTCATTTTTCAGGACAGTTAAATGCATGCACACAAAGCTTTGTGAGGGCAAAGTACTGTTGGTCTGACACCACCCCACCCCCACCCACCCCCCCACCCCCCCCCCCCCCCCGAAAATAACCAAACCAAACCAAACCCAACCAACAGCATGGGAATAAGGGGAGGGGAGCTTTTATAAAAATGTTCAGGACACCCTGGTATTTATTTTTGGACAGTAACCTGAAGAGACATGGAGGTCTTACTGAGTCTAACCAAGAGATCTGGTTGATGGAGAACTCCCTAGGAAGTAGTACTAGCATTCATACATTACCTTTCCAGGCTTCTGTGGTGAACATTTCAGTTTATAAAGGGAAGGCAAAAGGTGGAGGACAGACTCCCTTTCTTTTTTATTCATTCAACAAGTAGAAGGAACTCAGAGATAAAATGTGAGAGATCATTTAGACCATAAGAGGAGGTAGGAATAAGGCAGGATAAGGAAAGTGAGCTGCTTATCAGTTGGTGGCTATGATCCAAAACCTGACCTGTAAAATACATTCTGTGGCTGCAGCTGGCACCACTAAGTGAGGGGTGGCTAGGTACCTTATTTATCTAAATGAATACAAGCGCATTCTTACCTCTTGACCTACACTGAGAATAAACTGTCATTGCAATAAACACTTAGTGTCGAAATATGCAGTAACGTATCTTACAGTTTAATATTAGAGATCAAAAAAATACAAAGTTCTTTAAGTATTTTCCTACCTTCTTGATATAGAATTTTGCATGCTTGGAATTCTTAAAACTGAAACATTGATTTTTGGTTTAATTTAAAAGGTAAAAGGGGAAGAAGATTTGTCTGATGCAACAAACAGCACAAGTCACAAAAGACATTCCCATTCCATGCAGTGCATTAAGTTATAATCATCTTACTCTGTAGAATGGAGGCTTGACATAAGATATCTATACTACTACCGATAGTTTATAGATTCTTAGCATAAGAGGTATATCAAATTGCTTGGATAGATATAGCAAAGGGCATTGAATTAATAACTTGGAATCCAAATGTGATTACACACATATACAACTACATCTTTTCCTTGGGGAGAAATCTTTTGTCTCCATGCTATCCACAGCCAATGCCACTGAAGACTCTGGAAAGATGGAGAAAGAACTCACTCTGGATGAGGACAATCAATCAAAATCTTCTCTGGAACTAGAACTGCTGTTATAACAGAACAATAAATGCTACCTGTTGATCTACAATAGTAGAATCATGAAGGTGTCTACTCAAAATGATACACAGATATGTATTAACCACTGCATGTATGTGTTTATTTAAATATTAATTATAAATAAACTTCAGAAGTTTGTTTTTATTAATGCATGCGCATATATAAGCTGACATTGACCAAGACTCTCTTACTGCTCTATCAGCCCAAAATTCTGCAAGAGGAAGAAACAGAGAAGTCAAATATTAATGGAAAGTGGGATTTTCCTTGCAATAGCCTCAATAAATATGTTGGTCAGGGAAAAAAAATAGGTCAAAAATAGTAAGCTTGTATCTCCAATACCAAAGAAAAGGATGTTTGTGTCAAATCTATTGGAGAAATTGCTGTGAATAGTTCATCTGTGTGAAAATATGATCCCTGTAATGCTGCTAAGATCAGCGAGACCTAGGATGATATGTTGAATAAGAGCTGGTTGCAGAAGTTAAAAATGTCCATGGGAAGCTTTAATTTACATGTCTGTTTTCCCAATATTTTAAAATTGGTAGGAGAGGAAAGTGCAAAAAATTGCTTTTCAGGGTGGTTCATTAATTAGTATAAAAAGGAAAGAATATTAAGTGTGACTATTAAGGTGAAGTCCTTATAAACAACATTCAACATTTTCCCAGTGTGCAAAATTTTTCATTTGAATTCATCTGTGTCCTCAGTTTTGGATCATTTGTACTTCTTTTCCCTGTGGCCCATACACTCCTGCTGTTGTATACGTAGTTCATCTTCCACCTTTTCTTAAAACACTCAGAAAGATAAAGTACAATGAAATATACCGTACCTTTAAACCAGAGAATCAGAAAAACACCTTTTTATTAGCCTCATATGCAAGGTCTACTCAGGGAAGTGTGCACTAATTCAGCACCTAATTCTGCAGCAATCCTCTCGCAGAAACCCAGTTGCCTCTGCTCCAGATTCTGCAAGCAGGTATTTCACCATAAATCTCAGAAAACTTTTTCATGAGTGGAGACTTGGGAACTTGACCCTCTTGGGGTTGGCTGTAACAACTAGCAGATCTCTCTGGGGAGGCCAAAAGAGGCTGCATATGCTTAACTCAAAGAAAGTACCTTAAAGGGCAGCAGTCATTGCATCTACTGCAAAACATAATTTAACTCTCAGCGACTCTTCAGTGAGAATCATGCCAGGCCTGCTGTTCCCAAAAGACAGACACCTCTATATTGGCTAAAAAAAAAGGTAGTTGTGCTACAAATTGACAACAATTGAATTTGTATGTGCCATGGTTTATCACCTTTCTATGTTTGCAGCCAAAGGAAAGAAAGAAATACTGATAACCAAGGTGTGTCCAGAGAAAAGTGTTACAGATATTGCAGTATTTTCTTTCCCCATGTTTTCTGTATCACCTTCTGATTTATTTTAGGTTACACAGAGAATCTGGTGGCTCATTGTGCTCTCGTTTGAGTTTTATATAATCTACCTGCAATTGCTTATTCTTTCCATTATCTGCCAGAGACCTGTTTTACAATGGAATGTGGTTACTGTAATGGGCTTTTATTGCCAATATCTTCATATACAAAATTCAACAAATACATTTCCTTCTATGCTTTATCTAAAAGACTTATCTGGAAAATGTTTAACACATCCTAAGAAGAGGATGTTGAGGTGGAGGATTTTTTTCTTTTTTTCTTTTTAATGAGAATAATACAAACTGAAGTGTTCTTACTCAGGGCATACATGAAAACACAAATAAATCATTTCAGGTGAGCATAAATTCTGCTTGAATTGTAAATGACCCTGCTAACAGAAATTAGTTTGAGGCAGAAGCTTTAAGTTCTCTTCTGTACACCTACTCTTCTTTGGAGCATTTTTCAGATTCTGGTAAACAAATTTAGACTTGAGCTGTAGAAAACCTATGATTTCTAATACTCTTCTCACAAATCTTCAATTACTGTATTTTTAAGATGTTTAAATTAAGGACTATCAGGGCCTTGGCTTGTTTCTTTGTTTTGGGATTGTTTTGTACCTGTGTTGAGGGAATAATTTAATTTTATTTGCTGTCATCAAACAGGCCATTTTTTATGAATAGATTGAAAAATACAGGGGGCTGGGCTTGCTGCTTCCCCTTTTCCTCCCTCATAGCCTCTAGTGGACATTTGCTTATGTAGTGATGTAGAATAAACAGTCCTTCAGATTGAATACTTAAATTTGTGAAATGGAAGCTCAGAAAATGCAGGATGCAATCTACTGAAAGAGGACTGTTGGAGGGGAGGGTGTCAGTTGTTTTCTTTTTAATTCTTAAAAACAACCAATCAGATCATTTAAATCCCAGATTTAAATGGCTTTCTCATTCACAAAGTCCAGTCCAATAGCTGACTTGCTTTGAAATTGAAAATGGTGTCAGGACCTATGTCTGTTAGGGCAGTGTAAATTTGGAACAACTCCATTGACTGCAAAGCAGTTGAAATCATATATATCACTGATTAGAAATTGGCCTATAATATGCTTTAATTTCTTAACCATTTCACAACAGAGATAAATCTCCTCCAAATCAGTCAATTATTTGCTGTTGCCAGTGTTACGGCTATGTCAGACTCACTGATCACATTCTTCCTGATTACTTCCCTCAACCCAGAGAGATAACTGTACACAATAAAGGCAAAACAACAGATGATCTTTCAGCTGCCTGAAAACTTTAAGGAGAAAATTATCAAAGCAATTCTGTCCCAAGTATGCACTTGCTACTCAAAAGAATGAAGCTTCTTCACCAAAGGCATGTAAGAATGCTTTAATCTGTGGAAATGTGAATAATTTCCAAAGAAATTAAGGAACTGGTTATAATGAGTATAGAGGACTAAGAAATTAATAGTAGAAAGTATATTTTATAGAACTGCTAAATCCCACATGATTTTTAGCCAAACGATTCAGTAATTCTCTAACCATATTTTAAGGGCTATCTAAATGCCAGGCAATTACAACTCTACAGAAACAGAATAAAAACTCAGTGTAATTAACATTCAAAGTAGCTGCTAATTTGTCCATTTATTTGCAGCTCATGCAACTTCATAATAAGAGTTTGCCAGACTAACCTGTTTAGATGTACACTCCTTGTGCCAGCAGAGTTATTAAAACAAACAATACATTTACAGTGCATCATTCTCTCAATCTGCTAAAGCTGAGCAAAACCACATTTGAAGCTCCGAGACTCGCACCCAGCAGTGTCCACTTTAAATAGAAAAATCTCATTGATTGCATGAAACTCAGGTCTCATTTTTGTCCATCGATTCCCCTGGTGACCTTCTGCAGCATCAAAGCCCAGAGCGAACCCAATCTGACCCCGACTTTATGTGCATTATTATATTGAGAGACAGGAGCTACTTACAGTCCATGCCATTGTCTCCGTAGATATGTAATAAAGTATTCTAGAACTGCTCCTGCAGAGAACACTTCATGCACTCGGCATTTCCTTTTCTCTGTCTCTCTCTCTCTCTCCCCTCCAATCTTAAAATTCTTCTTTTCGCTGTGCCGAATGCTTTTTTTTTTTCCCCCTACAGTGGACAGCTCAAATGAGCAACTTCAGACTTTGACTAATACTCACATAACTCTCAGTAAACAACATCCTTCACGCAGATCTATAACTAATAATAATGCTCTTTATTAAGCTCTCCTGTGAAACAATATGTCTAATAAAAGCTGCTCTCCATGCCGTTTTAATTATAATAAATCACCTTCATTATGATGCATACTTCAATATAACATGCCTAATGCTTAGCTACCTAGGATACTACAATAATGAGGACAGAGAGTAGACACATCTTGAAGAAAGTTATTTACACACACTGAAAAATTCTACAGTACCCTACTGCTTTGCAACATGAATTTCAACAACTTTTATCTTACCTTACTGTTTGTAACATCACAGCTGAGAAGAACCCCCCCCGCCCCAAAAAATGCTGTTTACACAAATAACAGGACCCTGAATACATCCACTAGCATAGAAAAATAAGTCCTTGCAGTGCAATCATTTCTCTATAAATGTATAAAAGTATTTTACCACCCTGTGCAACAAATCAGTGATGAGACTATAGGCTGTTGTGTGCCGGTACCTAGGGATTTCATGTCAAAGTCAACTTCCTTGGCAATCCCTAGGGAACTGCGCTGTGCACATTCTCATGAAAGGTGTGAAAATCTGATTTTCTAAAATGGATCAGTAATTCTCTATGAAGGGGAAAAGGATCGATAAATCTTTGCTAAGTAGATTGTAAAGGAAAAATTATTCTTTCAGTGACAGTACATTAGGATCCTCCAAACAATCTCAATAAACTAAAGACATAGCATTTCTCCACCAGCTACTTTTGACTTCTGATATATTTTTGTAATCTCAGATCATTCTGCAATGCACATACATTTATATTTGCTAAGCAATGTTCCATGTTGATGTTGATTTATGAGTATATGCCATTATAATGCTTGGCTGTGAGTAGAAAAAGAAAATTATTAGCTGCTTGTAACCTGATAGATGTGATACGAGGAAATGTCATTACACCCATGCACACATATATGTTTGTTACTATATCACTCTCTCTGTACCTGCACAAATATTCTGTATTCCCTCTCTATACACACACACAAATATTT
This sequence comes from Astur gentilis, assembly GCF_929443795.1. Classification (NCBI taxonomy): domain Eukaryota; kingdom Metazoa; phylum Chordata; class Aves; order Accipitriformes; family Accipitridae; genus Astur; species Astur gentilis. Next base: position 3,515,823 of record NC_064893.1, on the reverse strand, counting down.
ACTATACTGTGTGTATTTATATGACTTTTTTTGTACGTGCACATATATAGCTCCATTTTCAGGCACTGACAGTTAATTATAACTTATATAGCAACTGTAACTCTACTAGGTGCTTCACAGACCTGAAAGGTGTTCAGCCAGTTACTGAAGTAGCACATGCCATCTGGCATTTACAGTTTCAAATCAGATAGCCAGGTTGTACTGAAACATGTGATTTTTACATACAAGCAAAAGCAGCAGCTGCCTGAAGACAGCATGATAATACGGCCTACAGCAAGCAGTGCAAACGTATTGCCAAGTCAGAAGTGGACTACGCACGCAAGCAGAGGAATTCATTTGTCCTTTTTACACAGTCTCTTTCTCCTGCTGCACAGAGTAAGAGGATCCTGCCAGAAACGTCTGTAGTGTTGTTTCTGCGGCAGTGGTAATATGCACAGTGTGGGCACTTAAATGTCCATTCCATTTCTAAATGCCAGTGCCGGTATGAAACTTAACATGCTGGGCTGCATTTCTATTCCTGGCGCCCCCAGCACAGAAGTATTCTGGGTGGTAATCTTTGAGGGGATGCATGCTGAGGAAAGGAAAAAAGAGCTTTGTCCCTCTCCTTAATGCTGAGAAACCAGAGAGGAAAGGAGGCAGCCTCTGCTGCCCAGAGAAATCTTCAGTCTGGAGACTAGGCTCTCTCCTGCAAGTAGGTTTTGGAACAAAAGCAGAAAATCAAGTCTAAGGAAGCCCAGAATAACATGAGAAGTGAAATATGATGGGAAGTCATAGGCAGGAAAAAATTTGAGTTCAGCACTCTGAAACTGCTCCACGTTTGACTGGGCCCCCCCCAAAAGGGATGGGGTTTGAACCCTGTGATGCAGTTCTGAATATTTTAAGGTACAGAACTCTAATGGAGTTAGTGACATCCTGAAAACTAAACTGCACACCTGAATAAGTTTCTCTGGCATTTTCCAGATGGTGGAATGTTGGTAGAAGCCATCAATATTTATATTCAGAAGATCTAATGCCTTGTAGACTTCCACAGTTCAAGGAACCTGCTTGCACAACTTCCTTAATCCTTTCAGCTTGTCTTTTGTTGGTTTGTGTGGGTGGTTTTTTTTTTGTTTCTATAAGCAGGGCAATACTAACAACAGTGCTTGAGAACAGATGCTGCCCTAGGTCCTAGTTGAGCAGAGCGTATCAGAATGTACCCAAATACACTGGGTCACTGCAACGTTTCATGCTTGAAGGAGCACATAGTTAAAATTATCTCTTTTCCACCTAGTATCTCTACCATCCCCATGTCCACCAGAACAAATGAGCGTGGAGTCTGCGGACTTACAGTGGACAAAAATACATAAACGAGAGTAACAAATGTGGCATATCAATTCCTGATAAAGTCAATTCATATCATTGTCATGAGGAACAAAAGGATAAAATTAAGTTCCCTTGGGCTGACAAATCTCATTTTTACCCAAGGACACCCTGGTAAGCAGGATCCTCAGGAGCCTGCTGCAGCTTCTCCTCAGACCTGTGTATTTTGAACCCTTTCAGTGGAGCTCCTCAAAGCACTTCACATTTCAGATAAAGAAGTTTCACAACACCTCCTCAAGGTATGGCAGTGAACAGAAGTAAGGCACGCACACTGGGGTACCACAGAGAGGCAGAGTCAACTTTTTAAAGCTGTGTGCTTAATCTACTCTAGTCTGAAATTTTGACCTAGGTGACTAGGTGAAAACCATACAGGAAACCAATGCCAGACTAGTCCTTCCCTCTCATCCTGAATATGTAGAAACACACTTGGAAGTCAGAAAGACATAGCTAGTCACTGGCAGCCCATGGCCAGTACCCATCAAAGGGGAGCTCCGGCCCATACAGATACAATAATATACACACACAATAATATACATGCTCTCATCCATCACATATCCAAAAATTGTTTGGGGTATCTCAGAGAAAAATGAAATTGTCTTCTTTTATAATAGGTTTTGGAAAAAGGTATCTTCACTGAAACCAAACCATGGAAGCATTCAATCTCCCTAAAGCATCACAAATCAGAAACAAAAAATGGAAGGGGCCTAATACTAATTGCAAAGAAGCACCCTGATGCCTCATCTGTTAAAGAAGAACATGCTTTGCTAAGGTAGGAGTTCATGATCCACCACACCAGCAGGGTATAACAGTTGTATTTTGGGCTCTACGTCATACCGACTAAATCCCATTCTCTCTCATATCAGTATCTTGCAATACACTTCTGAGCATAGCCTCTTCATGAAGTCATAGTTCAGACCCACATCCAGCATTCCAGCTGTGACCAACTGACCCAGAGTAGCATGAACCATCTGTTTTGGTCTGTAAGCATTTATTCAGACCATTTTCTAACCCGCACAGTCAGCACCTCTAGGTGTTTGGTTTCCTCCGTTGTTCACAGAAACGTTGGGCTTTTTTGTTTTCTTCAGTGACATGATTTTCCTGGAACGCAGGTAATATCATTTGCTTAGGAAAAAAACCAAACAACTTTTTATTCTTTCTTCATTTTTTCTAATATCACAGATTAGAAGAACAGTGAACGTAAGATTAAATATGTCTCCTATATCTGATATTTGGTAACAGCCTCCTCACAGAGGGAAAAACACTTACAGCTCCCTGTCTGCCTACCCAAGATGGGCCTGGAGGGCCCATTCCTATTGGACAAGAGCTACTTGGGTCACACAAAAGGGATGAACAATTTTTTTTTTTTTATTATTTTTTTTGTTGTTGTTGTTTTTAATCTCCTTTAGTTCTCTTATACTCGGACATGACGTAAATTTTGAATTAACAGTCCTGTTTTAACACAACTTTTTTTTATATACCTATTTTTACTTTTGATACTGTGCCATTTCAAAAATCGTACAACCAAGGTGGACTCAGAATCCCTGTGTCTCCTCCTGGAATAATATGCAGTGGAGGCCAATCCCAATTGTAGGACACTGCCTAGCAGGAAGTATTTGCATGATTACAGCCAAGACAAATCACAGTTGTCTATTCTCACACCTTTGAGACTACCTGTCTACTTCTCATCTGCACTAAGAAAATCAGATACTAAATAGTATGGAACTCTGTTTAGAGATACTGGCTCAAATGCCTAAACACCAAAGGACACATACACCTTCAAAGGCCAACAGTTGCAACTTGCACGAAGGACCAAATCTTGCACCCACAAAAATACAAAATTCCCATTGCTTTCCAAGAGGGGAGACTCCATCCAGGAAATCCAGATGGGCATTCAAGGGGAGGCCCATGGAAACATTGCATCTGAGGGCCAGGCTCTTTTTATGTCATCAAATGCCCATAACAAATTACACCAGTGGTGCAACACAACAAAATTAACCTTACACTAGGCACCGTAAGATGTGTTTTCCAGAATATTAAAAAGTTTCTTCCAACTACATTTTAAAGCCATATTTTTTGACTCATTACTCAAAACAAATTATGTTAAGGAGATTCACTAGCTGAATTACATTCTCTGAACCCTTATATGAATGTTATATGAAAGCACATATACACATGTGCAGAATTGCAGGATATAATTCTATAATAAACTCCTAGAAAGTTTCAGAAAGGAGCTCTTCTATGTAACCAGCTAAATATTGCATTTGTATTCAAAGCCATGTTACACTCATACTAACACAACCAGACAATGTGAATTTTCAAATTAAATTACAGAGCAACCCTGTAGTAAAGGCTGAAATTTACTTACTTAATGCCATAAAATTTCACCTGATTTCTCAAACAAACCCATCTTAAAAAGTTGTACACTGTAGCTCATCACAGAGTAAAGCTTTTTCTGAGAAGTTTAAAAAACATAATAAAAAGTAAGGTTTGGGTTTTGAAAATGAACCTACTCTAACCTGCCCTGTAGAAGAACAATTATCCAGAGGGACCTTGACAGGCTGGAGAAATGGGCTGACAGGGACCTCACGAAGTTGAACAAGTTGAAGTGCAAAGTTCTGTTACTGGGGAGTAACAACCCTGTGTACCAGCATATGGTCGTGGCCAGCCAGCTGGAAAGTAGCTTGGCAGAAAACAACCCGGGGTTCTGGTATACACCAAGTTGAACATGAGCCAGCGACGTGCCCTTGCAGCAAAGAAGGTGAATGGTATCCTTGGCTGTGTTAGACAAAGTATTGCCAGCAGGTCAAGGTTGGCGATCCTTCCCCTCTACTCAATGCTGGCGAGGCCACACCTGGAGTACTGCATCCAATTGTGGGCTCCCCAGTACAAGAGAGAGGTGGGCATACTGGAAAGAGTCCAACAAAGGATCACTACGATGGATAAGGGACTGGAGAACCTCACGTATGAGGAAGGGTTGAGAGAGGTGGGACTGTGCAGCCTGGAGAAGTAAAGGCTCAGGGGAGTTTCATCAGTGCATATAGATACCTGAAGGGAGAGTACAAAGAAGGCAGAGCCAGGTTCTTTTCAGTGGTGCACAGTGACAGGGCAAGGAGCACACACTGAAACATAGGAGGTTCCCTCTAAACATCAGGAAACACTTTTTCACTGTGAGGGTGACCGAGCGCTGGCACGGGTTGCCCAAAGAGTTTGTGGAGTCTCCTTCCTTAGAGATATTCAAAAGCCATCTGGACATGGTCCTGGGCAACCAGCTCTAGGTGGCCCTGAGTCAACCACTCTGATTCTGTGAAGTTTTAGCATTTTTCTTCCCCATTGGACAGAAGCAAGGGAAGCAAAGAAAAGTAAAAAGAATTACCTTTAACTATCTAAAGACTAATAAAGAAAATTTGCCTTGTTTTGTTGGGCTTCAGGTTTTTCTATGTCTTATCTAACAAAAGAGGGAACTAAAAATGCTGCATGGGGAACCAAAAAGGGAGAAAGATGGGGAAAATAAGCCCCACATAGAAAGGCTGAGTGTGGGAAGGCACAGGAGGAACAGCAGGAAGACAGAGGACCTGGAATTACATCCTGCCTCGAACTATATTTCAGCTGTGGGCACACTGAAGCAGAGTAAGGAATGAAGGAATGTCATTTCCATGCTCTTCCATTACACATTTTGCAAATGGACACCTTGGAATCTGCAGGACAAAACTTACTTCAAATGGCCTGGTAAGCCTTCCACTCTTCCATAATAAAGAAAAAAAATTAAAATTACCAAAAGGGTCTGTGATGGGTTGACCCTGGCTGAACACCAGGTGCCCACCAAAGCCGTTCTATCACTCCCCCATCCTCAGCTGGACAGGGGAGAGAAAATATAACAAAAGGCTCGCGGGTCGAGATAAGGACAGGAGAGATCATTCACTATTACCGTCACGGGCAAAACAGACTCAATTTGCAAAATTAACTCAATTTATTACAAATCAACCAGAGCAAGGTAATGAGAAGTAAAATGAAATCTCAGAACACCTTCCCACCACCCCTCCGTTCTTCCCAGGCACAACTACCCTCCCGGATTTCACCATCAAGCCCCCCCAGTGGCACAGGGGGACAGGGATGGGGTTTATGGTCATCACACGTTATTTTCTGCCGCTTCACCTCCTCAGGACGAGGGCTGATCACACTCTTCCCCTGCTCCAGCATGGGGTCCCACCCACAGGAGACAGTCCTCCACGAACTCCTCCAACGTGGACCATTCCCACGGGCTCCAGTTCTTCACGAACTGCTCCAGCATGGGTCCATTCCACGGTGTGCAGTCCTTCAGGAGCACACTGCTCCAGTGCGGGTCCCCCACGGGGTCACAAGTCCTGCCAGAAAGCCTGCTCCATGGGCTCCTCTCTCCACAGATCCGCAGGTCCTGCCAGGAGCCTGCTCCAGCGCGGGGTTCCCACGGGGTCACAGCCTCCTTCGGGAACCCACCTGCTCCGGCGTGGGGTCCTCCACGGGCTACAGGTGGATATCTGCTCCACCGTGGACCTCCCTGGACTACAGGGGGACAGCCTGCCTCACCAGGGTCTTCACCACGGGCTGCAGGGGAATCTTCGCTCCGGCGCCTGGAGCATCTCCTCCCCCTCCTTCTTCACTGACCTTGGTGTCCGCAGGCTTGTTTCTCTTACATGTTCTCACTCCGGCGGCAGTTTCTCCCTGTCCCAACTTTTTTTTCCTTCTTAAAAATGTTATCACAGAGGCGTTACCACTATCACTGATTGGCTCGGCCTTGGCCGGCGGCGGGTCCGTCTTAGAGCCGGCTAATATGGGCTCGCTCTCTCTCGAACACAGGGGAAGCTTCCAGCAGTTTCTTACAGAAGCCACCCCTGTAACCCCCCCCCCCCCCGCTACCAAAACCTTGCCAAACAAAACCAATACAGGGTCAAGTTCAAACATCTTTTCAGTGCAGTGCTACTGTAACCCTGAAACACTGCAGTAGTTTCTGTAAATTTTAAACCACAGCTTCAAGATGAAGAGTCTGGGAAAGACAGCTAAGGGTTTCCATCAGTTTCTAGTAATTCTACACCGTTAACTGCTACTATCACTTGTTTATATCATCCACCTTCTGTAGTCACCCTCAGGTTTGGCTAACTAACCATTAACATGCTAACCCAGCAAACATACCAAGAAAATGTACTAATTACTGAAGCCCATATATGGTTCTGAAAACATACACCTAGTCCGCTTTTAAGTGGATGTACTCAGTTGCTTACACAGGTTTAGAAACACCAGAAATTTAAAAAGAAATAGCATAGCAGGCAGATCCTCTAGAAAAACACCTCTAAAAACCCCTGGGAACTACACATCACAGAGCATTTCTGCAGAGCAGGCCACACCACTGTAAAGCCATATGCTGTTCATACTAACTTCAGTAGACTTCTGCATGAACATGCTTAGATCTGTTGAGGACCAATTGATACAGATGAATATCTAGGACCTGATCAAGGTTGCCAACATCAGTAGAAGTAGGTTTACCATATCCTGTATGCAGATTTGGGCAGCATTCTTAGGATTTTCACAAGAAGCAACATTCTTATTTTAATAAAACTGTTGTCAGGCCTTCCACAATACTTCACAATGGGTGAACTCGCTAACCAGATTTGTAAAAGGGCTTAGACAATGGTAAATGAATGCCATGTTCATAAGCATTTGAGACTGAAAGTAACTGTCTTGTTCAGTCAATGGTCAAAATTACCTTCAAAACACAGGAAGGGTTACCTAGGTCCTTCTTTCCATACCTCCATTCATTTCTTCTCCAACCTTCTAACATTATAACCAGAATCTTCAAGTGTTTGCAATTATGCTGCCAGCTCTACCCTCCCCGCCAAAAAGCCACCTAAGACCTCCTTTGTGGATGCAAGTAGTCATTCCCTGATAAAGATGAAGAATTTCAAGAGCCATGACTGAGGAAGAGGAGGAGGTTGGGCAGAGAAAAATCTTTCTGGGAAGATAAAGCTTTGCAGCTGGCTCTCTAAGCAGAAAGTTATGCTCTACTGAGGCCATCCATGTCAATTTGGTTGCCCTACTGAGCTGCAGCCCTAGTTCTAACAAAATAAGCAGGGTGTGCATTTGAAATAGGAATGGGACTGGTGGTGAACTTTTTTGTAACATAAATAATTTAACTTTCCTTAGCTACCTAGCATACCACCCACTGCGTTAGAGCAAGGTACAACTTGAGAATAAGCAGAGAATCAAAGTAGGTAGAGTGTGGAAGATTAGGCATTTTGTTCAAACACTAAAAAGAATGTAGAGGCCATTGGAAATGGCTTCTCTATTAAGCTTTCTCTCTCCTCCTCTTTCTCCACAGAGTAGCAGCATGAACAAATAAGAGAACAAGACTGTTTATAAATCAGACTGAAACAGCTCAAGTCTATTTTATTGACCAAGCAAAGCAGGCAGATGGCACAAAAGAGAACAGTATGTTTTTAAATACTTTTAGAAGGGCAAAAAGTTAAGTAATATTGTTGCTAGCAGCCATGTAGTTCATGCAAGAAGTGTCTTTAAAAGGAAGGGGATGTATAAGGAGAACAGCCTCAGAAGAACAAAGCAGCATCACAACACACCTCCAAATTACTTCATGTACAAGGTTGACAAGTCCTTTAAATATTAAGGGCCATGTTCTACTCTAATTCCACACAGGGGATTCCCAGTAATGTCAGTGGGTGTTTCACACAAAGCACAAGAATAGAAAACAGCCTTTGGCATCTTTTAGTATTAAAGAAAAAAGATTTCAATAAGTTTACTTAATCCATCAAACTGGCAGACTCTAGCATTAGCTCCTGTGATAGTGCTGTCAATGCTTGGTCAAGCCTAAAAAACCTTCAAGCTTAAGCTAGTCTTGACACAGCAGAGAAGCAGAAGCTCAAGATGGCCAACTCTATGAAGTAAATGAACGTTTAAAAGCAAAGAGAATAAAGGATTAAAGGATAAAGAAAATTATTTTCCCCCTTTATATCAACTTTTTCCAGAGAAGAAATACATGTTTCTGAAAAAGAAACCCTGAGCTTGGTAGGCTGGGTAGAAAAAGAAAAGCATAGACAAGTTTGAGGGGAGCAAGAGGTAGAGACTAGCTGCTAATCCTGCTAAGGGAGTTTCGCATTGACTTTAGAGTATTGGGGGGCATACAGACTTCTTGACCATGCACTAGCTAGTTCCCTTGATAGCCTGAAATAACTAAAGTTAAAGGTCTCAGAATATATCTTAAGTCCATGGGAAGAGTGGATTAGTGCCCAAGAGAGTATTTTGCTGTCAGATGCCTAAGTCAAAGCTTTATCAAATGGTGTCTGCAAGGGGTGCAAGCATAAGACAACTCTGCTAATGCCTTCCCCCCACTGCTGTCCTACTCCCACATTCCCAATAGGAACAGCCTCTTGAACACCACTCCCTGTTGCATTTTTCATTTTAATTTTTTGTTTAGAGATCACAGAAGCCCCATGCACTTGTTAGCCTAGGTTGTTGTTGGCTTGGTGGCTACTGTTTTGGGTAGCGTGTCCTTGACTCTGGGGTAGTAGCCCTTGTGATAATTAGAAGAGACCTAGTTACTTTGGAAGATGGTAGAGCCAAATCTGAAATATTAGGTCTCATTCTCATTGCCATATTTAGCATCCATTTGGTTCAATTATCACTCAGGGCCACACTGTTGGATTTCTGTAGCAGACAAACTGATACTGGTATATGGTCTGACTGACAATTTAGCTAGACAAGCCTGTTGAAATCATGTAAGACTTATAGGATACATGGCATTAGTAGTCTGACCTTGGTACATGAAAGATTTGAGGCAATTTAAACTGTAGTACCATCACGGAAAGGAGACAATTTGAAGAAAGCAACCGGGTAGAGGTACAGGTAGTTGTTAGTGTTATGCAAGCTTTTTCTCTCCCCCTGGATATATTGATATACTTTATTTATAGCAGTAAAAGCATCTGAGCACAAACAGCATTTGAAGACAAAGTTTAAAATATTACAGAATGACAAGCCCTACAGCCAATTGTATCTAACAAGTCTGTTCTCCCTTTATTTCCTTCCTCTAATTCAGTATACAGCTGACTTATTTGCACCCATCGATTTAGCACGAGCAGTAACAAAGCATAACAGTCATCATGTTCTACTCCTTCCTTGTTCAGTTGCTCTTCGGGCTGAGCTTCCTCTTACTCACCACTGTCTTTCTTCCCTGTGTAGTTACATCTCTCCTTGGATTGCTATTGAGGAAAAACAATTGTCCAGAAGTGGAAGTTACACGTAGCTCTGAATGGGGCAGCTTCCCAGTGTTCATTATAATCAATGGAGTCTCTTTCATTGACTTCTGTAAGAGACAGATCAAAGCTAGACCCTTTCTTTAAGGTCCTTCTGAACAAATTTCACCTGAAAATGCCAAGATGCTTCCTGCCAGGAAATCTACAGAGAATTCAGGCAGAACTCCGTTTTCAGTTTCACAACAAACTCAGATTAAGTGAATTGCCTTATGTGGTTTTCCAGTGTCAATTCCAATTACGGCTAATGCTGTGTAAACCTTAGGCTTAAAAAGCTACATCAAGAAAAGTAGGGCGAAGGTCAGCAGGCACATGGGAAGCACCATGATTTTGATTTGAACTGCTTTTGGGGTAGTGATTCTGAAACCTACTTTTGTTTACAATTCATGGAAGGTGGAAAGCTTACACTGGAAGTAGTTTGAAGAAGTCTTTGTAAGAGGCAGAGGCACAGCAAAATATATAAAATCATTCTAACGTCACCCTTAACTGCTTCCTCAGTAATCCACCAAAAAGACTAACACAAGCACATGCTAATTCATGTCCTCTGAATTCAATGGAGGAACTGAGCACTTCAGCATCAATGGCCTCTGCTTGAACAGGCCTTATATTTGCAAACAGACACTGTTAGAAATTCCCAACCAGTTCCAATACTACACGAACCCCTGAAACTTGAAAATATAAATCCACACTAGTAGAAGGTAACACATGTGAACTGCTGAGGACTCATTACTAAAATGACCCTCCTCGCTTTCCTGCTTTCATATACATAGTCCTGTTGAATCCAATGGGACAATTCCCATGAGGAGAACCTATTTTGGGGAAGAAAGTTTTCTTCATTGCTCAACAGCCATACTAGATCATGGCAGTTTGATCTAGCTAAATTCCTGTCAGGTATAAGCTTCTCAAACAACATTGAATTTTCTCCTTCTCTAGACTCTACCCACTGCCTGGGGTGGGGGAGGAGGGAAGTCAAGTATCCAAGTAAACCATCAGCTTGAGGATATAAATTAAGTATATACATTCTTTATAAACAGGACTCCTAATAGTACATTTAAATTATAACTTGCACTTTTGCAGCATCCCCATGGAGTTAATTTTAAAAATGAATGAAGGAAATAATGCTACTAAGACTACAGAATTTCTCACATGCACCCCTACACTGGCTTATCTAGTTTTAATGTCTAGGACTTACACAGTTGCAAACTACAGCTGCTTAAATGACAACTATTGTTCACTGCATGATATTTGGTGCAATAAATGCTTAAGTATGAAATCCATTAGTGCCACATATACCATACACTACATTTGCAAAGGCTTAGTTCAGGGGAGAGGGAAATTCCTCTCCACAGATAAATACAGCTTTTAAAGTTTTTTTTATTTTTATTATTATTATTTTCTTCCAAGAAAATATCTATTTTTTTGGAACATCTCTATCTGCTGGTATCCTGAAACTCAATGAAATACCTCAAGGCAAGTATTTGTTTGCTATTTCCTGTTGGAACAGCGCAAGAATGTTCTTTGTGTTATTTGAAGCAAGCAGCAAAAATGGCAACAACACATGAGTGACTTCACTTCCTTGGGGTAAGAGAAATTCCAACATATATTTAATATATATTTATGTGCCATATAATTAAAAAGGTATCCCAAAGAGAACGGGCACTGATAAGCACTTGTTATTGAAAAGGGCACATGAAACAAGAGGAGTATGCACCAAAGTGCAGTGGAGCAGAATGAGAGGTGAGGTCCTACTGATCAGCTCCCATAGAGACCACTGAACAGCCAGCTCCAAACTAGGACAGTAGTCCTGTGGTTTTTGCCTGGTTTAGCTTCCTATAGACTCTAGTGACTGCAAAGCATGTGCAAACCAAACAGTAAGAGAAACTATGGCAAATTCGATTTCTCTTTTCCAAGCAGTTTGGAAACCAATTGTGCTACCACCTACCACAGAAAAATGTTGTCCTGGGTTCCTGCTACTCCTGGAAACTGAATAAATGCTAATTTGGATGAGGATAGCTTCCTTTTGAGATGCTTCATTTGCTCTGTGATCCCAAGCTGAGAGAGAATCAGGCCAATTACATTAAGTGCAAACACATTACAAAGAAGCATCATGTGCTTTTAAGAAAATAAGACATTCTTCACATATTTATGAATGATCTAGCCTGCCTTTGAATGAAAATTCAAATACAGGGAACAAACACAGTTTAAGTAAAGCTATACGCTCATTCACACTCCATAAAACTGTGATTACCTCTTTTTCCCTTCATGAAATATACTACTACTCCTCTAAAGTCAATTTGCAAGAGCTTCAGCTTATAAAAAAAAATCAACCTCCCCCTCCCATAAAAACATTCAAAACAAACCTATCTAGACAAAAGGCCCAGTTTCCCTACTGATTTGTGCTAGGGTGGAAAAAAAACAGTTGTCTGCTACATTAGTGAGAAATAACAACTTCAGAGAGTCAGACACATGCTGAAATGTTTCAGTTGAAATCAAACTCTGAGAAATTTTTTAAATGTTTTCAACACATCAGCATGAAGCATCGACCTAGTTGGAATCACTTAGATCTAAAGCAAATGCACTGATTGTTTTCACAGCATGCTTTTCTTCTTCAAGCTGCAACAGGCAGACTGGCAACTGCTGTTCAGAAAGGTTTTCAGCCCCCTGCCTTAGTCTACTGTAGCCTATGACACAATCAATACCAGGGTTAGAAGGCAGAGGAAGCTAAAGAGAGATTATGAAGATGAGGTGACTGGCAGAATTGCCTTACAGGATTTGTTCTCTCTCTCACCTTGAGTCTTTTCTGCTGCAAACAAAGATGGAGAACCATCCCAATTCTTTCTCCGAAAGGGAGCAGAGATGGTGGGAAGACCGCGTGGTGTGAGCGCAGACAGCACTCAGTGCACTTAGGAACATTGTGCTCAACAGATACAAGAAGAAAGAAGATCCTGCCAGCAGATGTCGTCTTCTTTGTCAGGGTGGGATAGAGACACTACTAAAGAAAGCTTTTCTCTCATTAATCAGTATAATTAGCATGCACGGTGAGAAAAAGTTCACAGTGAAATAAAACTCGAGTATTCTCCTTTAATCATTTCACCTCAACTCAGCCTGTGCTATCTGTAGGCATCTCTGTTCCAGCCCATCCATAGGGATCATCATCTTTCAATCAACTCCCCTCCCTTTGAACCAGTGCATAATGGTAGAGCGCTTCACACACCAGTCTTGCTTAATATGCCACCACACAGGATGCTTTAGCTGCCATGTTATAAAGATCTTAACAGCTTTCAGTTGTTCAGGTACCAGATTATTAAAGAATTTTTATGGTATCCCTAACAATTTTAATACAGTGCAGCTCTTGTTAGAGTCTTCATGATGGAAAATGTGATTTTAAGCCCCTTACTGGAGATACCATGCTGTTCTGCTGCTCTAGCCCACCACTGGTTTATGGAGATAGGTGACTTAGCTTGAACTTACTGCAGTAGTGTAAGAAGGGATGGAAAGAAACAGTTCAAGGGAAATTAGAGTGAGAAGGCCCAGTTTATGCCACTGTCTGTCTGTTCTTTTCTGTTAAGTGTAGAAGAATCCCAGGAGAAAAGCATATTTGGACATTAATAGCATGCAGCAGCCAGAATATTGTTGGGATTCAGTCAATCCACATTTATATTTTAACATGATAAAAGATAGGAAATTGAATAGGGAACAGAAAAATCCAGCTTTTCCCCCCTTTAGTGACATTAATTTTATATAGTTATTTAAGTGCTTTACAGCACAAGCAAATTATTTACCATAGGTTATGTAGACTCAAGTTCAGTACACCACTCCAACCACGATAGGGGTCCCTAGACCCACAGTGCAGGCTTGTGTATGCACCACTCCATACTGATAACAGAATTAACACCACTGCAGACCTTTTGTTTGTAAAGGGTTACAGCACCATTATTTGTGCTGTGCCTACAAGTATGACATTGTGTAATTCTTCGTGCCCAAACAGATAGAAAACTCTCCCAGTTCAGATGCAGAGGAAAAAACCAACCTAGCAGTCAATAAAGGATGAGTCCTCCAATATGCATCACCACGTTTTAGTCCAGCTCCCTCATCTCAAACATGATATCAGCAGGAGCTACGAAACTTAGACACTTGGATCTCCTAGAGAGCAGCATAGTGGAAGCAAACAGCAGAATAGATTGATGAGGGCTTTTAATTTTTGTTTAAAACCTTTTAATAAAGTGACAGTAAGAGAGATGACAGGTGGAACAGTAAGGGGCCGCAGCGAGGAGCCCACCAGCATGGGGAGGCACAGCCCCAGGGTGAGCACAGTGAGCACCCTCCTGGCACCAGAGCTGGCTGGACCTGGCGCAGAGGGTGAGCATGTGCCAGCCTGGCACTACACAGGTAAACACACGGCCTCTTGCAGCAGCCACATAACTACAGAAAGGGCTGGCAGAGTTCCCCATCCTGCAGCATTCACTCCTATCCCTCCTTTTCTTCTGCAATAACCCAGCAAACATCATTTCACTTCCCCCAACAGTACCTCTCAGATCCACTTCTCAAAAGCTTTGCTTAACAAAATGCACCTAAGTGACCCCCTTCCCACACCTGACCATAATCCCTAGGTTTGCTCTCACAATCTGGGGCCCCAGCTGCCCCAGCCCATGGGGCTGGCTCAGGGCATCACCCTATGTAAGTTGCCAGTTCACAAAATTAGTTAATAGAAAAGACACCCAAAGTTTGCTTTGTTTTTCCAAAATATGAGACAAAAAGCATCATCCGACTGCAAAAGGCCCATTGTCAAGCTGCCATCTGCACTTCAAGAGGTTCCTGACATGAGACAGGAGACAAATATATATTTATTCAGCCCTGTAAAGTCGAGGGCTTTTCTTTTGGGGAGGGAGTTCCCTACAGATGAGTTTGTCACTTGACAGTACCATTCATGATCAAGCAATGTTTGGTAATTGTGTCATACTGACATCTGGGCTTTCAATTAATCCCACCTCAGAGTAAGAGAGAAGTTTAGAGAGAAGTTTCACACATCAGAGCACTTCCTCTCTTATACAGCACTCAGTTGCTAGGGTTTGGGGCAGAGGGGTCTGTCTTGTTTTTTTGTGTTCATCTTTACAGCAAGCATCTTTTAAACCCATAATGTAACATGCAAGCGATATATTTCAACTGAACCTCTTGGCTGGATGGACTTCTGTTAAGGTTTGAAGATCTTTGGGAACCAATATACAGGGTGAATACTGTAAAAATCACTGAGAACTTTTAATCACTGTCATTTGACAACTAAACATGCATGTATTTACTTCAACTTTATGGTCGAATGACTATGTAGATGACGACAAGATGACATGGCAAAACCAGAGGCCTCCATTCACTAATAATTTCTTTGCATTGTCCAGCACTAATCACTATGAAGTAGTTATATATTATTATGAAGTAACACTTGAGAGGAAAAAACTCTTTATAAAAAGTGGAACTTTGTTGCAAGATGCTTTTCCCTTCGCAACTACAATTCAAGTCACATAAGAATTATGTGACACTCAGTACTTGTTCTGTGAAAAAAAATAATCTAATTTCATGGTATTTTTAAAAACTTTTTTGGAGGGAAACATTAAAAAATCAAGATAATACTTCATATGAGAAAAGAATCTCTTTTGATTATTACTGTAGATGAACAGCTCTATGAAACACATGCCCTCCTCCAGTGGAGGAGAGTTGGAGCATTTCCAACCCTCAACTTTGGTACATATCTTAGGACACTCTTTTTAACAAGCCAAAACAGCAGGCTTTGGAAATTCATTTGTGGGAATTAACCTGCCAGCTAGAATTTCAAAAACAGCTTTTTAAACAATTATTTGTTTGTAACTTCCATATAATGAAAGGCATAGTTCATATCTCCTAACTTGAGTTACTTACAAACATTCAGTAAGACTTTCTAGTGTAGGTCACAGGTCTTGCCTTCCTTTATAGTACTTGGAGAGAAAACAGGCTTTAAGGTGACTGGCTCAGACATCAACATATTATTTTCAAGATGCCTAAGTCAGAGCAGATGAATGCCATATGAGAAATTAAGCATCAGAAGACATACAGCCACACATTTAAAAAGTCTAACCGTAATTATAGGTTGGAGGAGGAAACTTACTGACAATTACAAGATTCATAAACATGCAAGTACATCTGGGAGACTGAAAATTCTTTAAAAGTTTCCCTAAATCATATAGATGGAGGTGTGCCAGGCAATTCTTCCATTAAAATATATAATTGTACAAAGTGCAACATCCCTCCAATTACCAGAAGCATGCTGCAGCATTATGTTGGTCTCCAAATCTAAGAATTTAAAAATGAATTAATTCTCTCATTTATGAGATACATATAATGATTTAAAAATCATTTCAGCTAACATTAACTCTACACTAATTCCTAAAAATTGGGATAAGTGCTAATTCCCATTTGTGCAGCAACAATCTTTGTATCAGATGAAAATGACAAACTTCTGAGGGGAAAGAAAAAAATACCAAAATGTGCTTAAATCTGATCTTGAAAAGAAGCATCTTTCTCTTCAGAGGAACTGAATCAACATATTAAGGTCCAATTATGTTATACTTAAGATAACATATACACATTGTTATACAAGGATTGTAAGCACCCTGAAGTCTCTGTCTGGAGGCTTATATACAGCCAGCATCTTATATGAATACACATCTTTTAGTTTGCATAGGTTTTGTAACAGAAACAGATAAACAGAAGTAAATCTCAGATTCTGTAAGAATTAATGCATCACTTTTACATATTCGTATATGACATTTCTGTTTAAGCTAATCAGATGACATTTGGAGAACTCAGCATTGATCCCAAAGGTATATTCAGGTTGATAAGGGCAATTACATACCTATAGGCCGGGGAGAAGGAAGACAAGACCGCTGCATGAAGCCTACTGTGGAGATTCCCATACTGATCTCATTTACCCATTCACAAGTTAGGCCATACTCCAACAAAGGACTGCAGCATACCCTGAACTTCAAGAGCATGAGGAGTATCACTGACTTGAGCAGAGCTTCTTCCATACAAGCAGGGCTCAAAAAAATTGCAACTAGAACATTATTGAAGCAGATCCATTTCAGCCTGACAGTGTATCATTTGAAGTTTGCTGCCATAGTAACTTTTAAGTATCACAGGTTCCTAATATACACATTCCAATAAAATGTATTAATAATAAAATATTACATGAAACATTAAAATGCTGTATTGGTTATTGTCATAAATAGGATATTTAATTAACAGAGATCTTGTGTTGAATGTTCTTGTTCCTCCTGAAGCAGTGGATGTTTACAGTAAAACTTAGGTACTGCCACAAAGCAAAAGGGAGTAATAAAAAAAAATATTCATCCTTGGAAGATAGGGTTCTTTATACCATTGAGAATAAACATACCTTCAGGTTTTGGAGCAGTTATTTTTGAACTTCCTTCATAGTACTTTGGGTATTAGTCAACACGTAGCTTTTGGAAGGTAGAAATTTCTCTACAATCTCAGTTCATCAAGATCCTTCAGAGCAGATTTGGAATTGTTCTGTCCCCAGGACAAACCTTCTGTACCCATAGCTACCACAAATTCTCCAGGTGGTATCAGTTAACAAGTAAATCCCTGTTGACTTCAGTAAAGCCAGGATTTTCACCCTTCTTCCACAGACTTTTGTAAACAAGCTTAATAGAGTTTGTAGCTTGACAATACAGTAAAGTTGGATAAATGCCCTGTTTTATTTATACAAGTAAGTTTCCATTATGGCATTCTTTATGCAGCAAGGTAGTGTTTTTCTGCTGCTGCTTCTCTGCAGTCAGTTCATACTTGTTAAGAGCTTACACATTATTTCTACCAAGGTAAAACCAGGAGAGCTTTGGAACACAGGAAGACTCAGGTAAACAATAGTCACTCGTTAGCAAGGTAATTTTCTCAACTGCAGAGGCAGAACTCTGCTAAAATAGTGATTAATTCTTTACCTTGGGACATGTCCAAAGCACATTGAATCTTGCCACAGACTTCAATAGATTTTTGGATTAGGCCCTAATTAGTATTTACACTTGGTCTGACTGTGCTCATGATAAAGGTGTGTTTAGCAATATTGATAATGACATGTTTAGCAACAGTAGCAGAACCATGTCCATGCATACAGCCTGTGTTTTGAACAAGGTTCTGTATTAATGTCAGCAGCAGTGAATTTGCATGCCATTTTATATTCTAGCTGTGTCTCCTTTGGTACAGGAATGGAGTGGGCTATTTTATCAGATTTTGCTAGGAACCAGCAAATAAAAAAAGGAATGAATGCCTATTGTGAACTATAAAAAGAAGGTATATGAAGTGAGACCAGTACACCCAAGCTCCACCTACTGATGCCATTACCCACCCAAAGTGGAGCTGCAATACTGGGAAAGCACCCAAGGAAGGGCAATCTCCTAGACTAGAAGGAGCACCTGGTAGAAACACAGAAGCAGGAGAACAGGTGTTTCAGAAGCCAAACACTGCCCCATGTTTTTACAGTACAGCTGTAGAGCTACTTCCCCCACCCCTTTTTGGCCTATCAGAGGGCAATGGAAACCTCCTGCTGAACTTGGTGCACTCTCAAACTCCACTGGTAACACCTTCTCTACTTCCATATATGCACTGCCATATAAAATCACTAGGTTCAACAACATATTTTTCCATTTCATCTTACAAGTAGCTGAAGGGCTCAGAAGCAGGAAAATGTTGCATTTGTAAAACACTTCAGAATATACAAGTACACTAAAGAGAAAATTCTTTAAGAAAGATGCAGACGCACTGACATATTATTATCCAAGAATAAAACCCTTTGATGTAGAAGTCCTGTACAAGTAGAGAGCAAAAAAGCAGTCATAGTGAATGCTAATTGTAGTAAGCCCAACACACTTTCTTGTTGAGAAGAAAGCTTGTTAGCAATACTGTAATGCAACACTTGATGCAGCACAGCAAAGGACATATTCTGAAAATAATTCAATTTTTACCTGACTCTGATTCTGTTTAGCCTAACAGGAATTTTGCAAGTGGCAGTATAAGAGTTGAGGTACAAGGATGCATCTGTAAGCCTTGGCTTTCTCATCTTTGCTGCTTAAATGTCAAAACCTTCATCAGGCTGTTGGGAAAAAGAACCCAGTATAAAAAAAAAAGATTAAACCCATACCCTTGTATGCACTGGCAGAATAATTATTTCTTTGTTCCTCCTTTTAAAAACAGCTTTCAAAGCTCTCTATTAATGTCCTACCTTTTCATCTGTGGTACATCTTTCCTCTTTGAGGAAAAGACTTCCACCTATCAAAAAATTCAGTCTTGAACCTGGGTTTGGGTTTTGTTGTTTGGGTTTTTTTCCCAGCTTTTAAACAATAATCCATGGGAAGGTCAGACACTACCAAAACAAAGAAAAATACACCAAACACTTTTTCCAAACTTGAACTACACGCTGGAGAACAGGCTACATCTTTATCATGGATCTCTGATCTATATGTCATACCTCTGATTGAGGAAGAAAGTTAGAAAAAAAATTATAATCTTTAAACAATGGTTGCCCAAATATTTCCTGACCAACAACTTTTTGCAACAGTCTGCAGCTGTTCATAGATTGCCTACACTCCACATGCAATTAGCTTCCCCCAGTGTAACACAGATGAATTCAAATACTATATTTTCTCCAGCATTCCCCATGCATCTTAGTACAAAGAAGCTCACCTGCAAAATTAAAACTCAGCAATACTATGATCATGCTTAATCCAGTTTTACTGCCTTTCAACTTTGAAGAAAATTGCAAAGAATTCCAATCATTTTTCCTTACATTTGAGACCAATGAAAGGGTTCATTGATCACTCGTTGCAGCTAGCAAACAAATACACCAAACTCAGTACAGCAGATGAAAAAAATTACTATGAAGTTTTGTAAAGACTGGCCAAATAAGTTTTCTCCTTAATTTCTTATTGTATTTGTAACTCCCTGGACATTCTTTAGGTAAGTGAATCCCGCACCAACCTGAGTCTATTCCTGCACCATTTTAGCACCTGGGCCTAAGCACAGGGTCAGTTATGACAAGACAGGAGCTCTTGACTGAAACTCAGCATCACCCCTTCTATTGTACTTACCTAGTTTTTAAACAATTCCAACATGAGATTTGAGATGAACATATAGTACAAACCTGACCCTATTACTATCAACCAGATCTTTGCTGGTTATTTCATACATACTAGGAGCCACCCCACAATCCAGCAATATAGCACAAACCCAGAGATAGATAAACGGCACCAGTCAGCACTGCTACAATGATACTTACATAAACTGGGAAGCACCAGGAACAGCAGGAGCCTAGAGCACCCTCAAGACATGGCATTAAAACTGAGCCTGTATTTGTGTGCTTGTAGATCCCATCAGCTGCATGGCTAGCAGCCTCAATACCCTCCTGGCTAAATCCAGCATCATCTTGCCAGCCTGGCACCAGTCACCCAGCAGCACCATGAGAACAAGGACTGGAAACCATGCTCTACCCCTCTTGAGGGCACTCACATGCAGAGGACATTTACGGACCTCCTCTGCTCCGTCAGCCTGCCTCCCTTCACCCCATGTAGACTTTTTCCCCTCAGAAGAAATTTTGGTCTTAAATTCAGGCTCAATATGACTCAGGATTTGAGGTTTAAAAGGCCCAGAAGACAGAGGCACTGCACCACACAACAAACCTTACCTCAACCCACCCAGCTCTTTCTTTATAGAGTAGGACCAGAGCCTGGCCTGGTGTCCAGCTGCTCACAGCTTCCTTCCAGGGGAATACCAGGCCTTAACTGCCCTGAGCAGCCACACCCGGGGCCTCCCTTGCCCTGCCCACAGCCCCATTTAGCCCAGGAATGCCACAGCTGTGCTGGCCTCCAGCTCCTTACAGCTCTACCATGGGCCCCACGTCCTAGTATGGCCTCGTAGCTGACTGCTGCTGCCTGGCCTGCCCTGCTCAGGTGCTGTGGGGACAGGCCCCTGGCTGGTGAGACCCGGCCCTGCTCCCCAAACCTTAGGGGCAGAGGCTCCCTCACACCTCCCCGTGTAAAGGTGCTGCTTGATTTCCACCACAGCTGATGTAAATAAATGTCCTTGTGTAATTAAGATCCAGCACGTGTCCTCTATACCTTTTTTAACTTTTATATAAATTTAAAAGGGTTATACATGTGACTAAGCTTACTCATGACTAAGAAGCTGTAGGGGAAATGTTGCAGTTAGAACTCTGGGCCTAAAATTTTACAGTGTAAGAATTAAAGAAGCTGATGTCAGGTATGGAAAAAAATAACCTTCACTAGAAAATTTGCTGTGTATTTCATGCCTCACTCCCCGCTGTATTGCATGGTACCATTGCAATTACACATCTTATGTATGCCACTGTTGAGCTTTTAAAGGACCAAATTTTGAGTCTCTCAACCTGCCATTTGCTGCCTCTGATACCAGTAGCAGCTGTCCCTGAGCACAGGGGCACCGATGTGGGACTACAGCATGAAGTGATTCAGTGACACAAGTACAACCTCCAGATACCAATGTGAACTTGCAAATGAAACCCATTCTTATCAGATCATTTATGAAAGGAAAAAAAAAAAATTTTTTTTAAAGTTAATCAAATAATAGCTGCTTTTCTCTTTCTCTAGCCTGAAGGGGAGACATTTACTAGAAGAAAGGGGAGCAAAAATATATATACTTTATCCTCCTAGCCTTACTCATGCTTGAGACAGCTGCAGATGCAGTGAGTGTCCAAGATGGCATATACCAAGCAGAAGCCAATCCAAAGCAAAGGGATACTGACCAAAAAACAAACCGTCTTTTAGAAAAGCATTTTCAAAAGACTCATTAAATCACATTGAGGGGGAGGATTGGTACCGCAGCCAGCAATGCCTCTGCTAAGAGAACGGCTCTGCATGTAAGTCCCTTTTAAGGACAGCTTCATAAACTTGTTCTTGGTTTTATAAACTTTATCTGAAACATTGTAGGTCCCAGTTTGCTACCAGACAATTCCTATGCCAATCTACCTTCAGTTAAGGCATAAAAAATGGGATTTAAGAGATTAACATTAATGGTGGTAACAGCTATAAGTTTTGCAAAGTATCAATAATGAACAGAAGGGTGACGGGATCAAGCCCTGGTTTTACACTTGTCTCCATTGTTACTGCACCACTACCACAAGCATGCTTTGCTAATTCTTGGTAGGATGGGTCCCTGAACTTGCATCCGAGCATATGCTGAATGGGTAAAGGTGAAGAGAAAGGATATAGCATGGATGTACTTTTATTATCCTCAGTCTTCCTGCACACAACTGTTTCACACCGCTCTCTGCCACAGCCTAATCCTGGCTACTAGTCCTAATCTTTCAACCTTTGTGAGTCCTTAGTACCACTAGTTCAATATATAAAACTGTAACAAACCTATTACAAAAAGAACTGAAATTTTCAGCCTTACCAAAATGCCTTTGCTCTAGCTGCCATGCCCTCCTTCCACCCTGCATCTCCCCCTTTCTTCTAATCTTGCCTTTTTCACACCCCCATGTTGGCAATTACTCCTTTCCCTTTGCATGTCACGCTGCCCCACATAGGTGCTTTGTACTAGCTACCTATTCCCCAGTTCTCCTTCAGTATGATAGCGTGCTTTTACTAAATCATACATTAGACTATAGTCATAGTCGCAATTGTAAATAATGCTGAAGAAAAGCTAAATAAGTTTCAGAAAATTATCTCCCCCATCAGAGATAAAATTGGCATAGTATAGGAATTAAAGTAACTTCAAGCTGCTGAAAGTAGCAATTATATCTGTTCAAATGATAATCCAATGTTGTTTCTCCATAGTAAACTGAAGCTATTACTTTGCAGTAAAAGAACTGTATCAGACACTTGAAGTGAAAAAGCACTTGGCTTTGCAATGCTTCCATTTTTAACATTGTAGATAACTAATTGAGGCTGTGGAGAATTAAAGCCAAGTATCAGCTATTATATATGTCTACTTTGTACAAAGACCAGTGCCTATATACATCCAAAAAATCTAGATGTCAGTCACTGTTCTAGCAAAACTACTGGATAAATTGATAGGTTTTGTCTGTTGGAAATAGTAGTGGCAAGATCTCTGGGAAATTTTTCATTCAGAATGAAAATTCATCTATGTTAGAACCTGTAATCCTACCATTCATATGAAAAAGAGAGAAAAAAAGTCCATATGTTTCAGTCTGACGTAAGCAGAAAAATTTGAGTGCTTAACTCAAAGTTACTTTTTCTTTAAAAATTATTTTTTTAATCTTTAAAAATTACACAAATCCAAAACCCCCCAAACATTTAAAATCAAAGGACACTTCTCTGGAATTTGACCTAGAATATATATACGCATGTGTGTGTGTATATATGTGTGTGTATATGTATACATACATACATAAACTTTCTGCAATTTCTAGGAAGCGAAAACCCATTATATATCAAATATAAATATTCAGAAATAAGTATAATAAAATATTATCTATATTGTCAAATACTATTATGGAAACATAAGTGGAGGTGTGGAAGTATAGAGGTCACACTAAAGGAACCTGATCTGTGCGGCATACGTAGTTGTTTACATAATTAAAGGGTCTAATATTATACATACTTACATAGAAAACAAATTATGATTGTACAAATACTTCATTTGAATTATGTGGCTTAACAATACAAATAATGTTTTTCACATTTTGCATGTGTAGCTCCGTATTTTTAAAAGGAAAACTGAGATATTTTGCCGGTGGGATTTGCCAGCAGAAATTTCCAAGCAGTGAGGGAACCTGCCCCACAGGTTTTCTGTTTCTGTCTTTATCCCTAGCCAGGTCCAGTCCCCTCTCCATTGCTCCTCTCGTCTCAGCTTGCCCACAGACAGGGCATGTCTTCTCTCTTCCCTACTGCCCCTCACAGTTCCCAACCTCTCTTGGACCCACTCTTCCCTCAAGCTCCTACTTCTCCTCTCTATCCCTCACCAATCTCTAGTCCTGGTTGACTGCTTGTGCACTCATTGTTTCAATCTATACCTATATCTTCTCTGGCTGTTCTGTCTTCATATGAATCACGCCTCTTCCTCCTCCATCTCCCCCAGACCATGGTCACTGAGTACATAGAAGAGCGAGTGTCCCTGGTGCCATCTCTGCCATTTCCCAAGATGGGCCAAGTTAGAAGCTAGACTTTCAAGGGGTAACACAAATAATCTGATATCCCTAAAAGAAGGAAGAAGTTATGGGCTTAACGTGGAGCAAGAAATATTCTTTTTGCCACAAGGAAAGATTTCTAACAGTGCACACTAAGGCAGGGATAGTTAGCCTCAATGAATAGCATGAGGATACTGTGGAATTGGAGCTTTTCAGGAAGCACTTGGACAAATACCTCAGATGTGACTCAGATAAGCTATTCCTGTCTATGGACAGATGACTTTCTGAGGTTCCTTTCACACCTTTATTTTCTGTGGACCTTTAGGGGAAGTAGCTGTTTAGAGTTGCCAAGTAAACATGTGCCAACTACATTTCTCAAAGGCTTGGAACATAATTAAACACGGGTAGATTGTCACAGGGTACCAAGAGAGACATCTCAGACACAATGCTCCTACTCCTCACCAAATTCAGAGTTCTGCTCTTAAATATGGGGTGTCTTTAAAATGGGCAAACCAATCCCATATTTCCCTATCCTCCTTGGGAACCGCTGAAGTATTTTAGCTGAAATCATCTTCAAAAATATGCGGGAAGAGGTAGCGAACCAGGTGGAAATCCTAACAGCAGCAGCAAAGGTCTTAAGATAGGAAATACTGGGCTACTTCAATTATAGAAGGTTCTACAAGCCCTGCCAATATTTTTCCATTGGGCTCTCTCAAAATGGGGAAGCAAAGAAAGAAATATCTCACAACCTTCACAGAATCTTCACAATCTTCACAGCCTCCTATGTGCCTGTTTAAAAGAGATTATGAAATAAAATGGAGTAGGAAGCTTCTCAAAATTTCAAAGAAAATTCTTGAGTCAATCCTAAAGTTGCTATTTTAATATTTTTTTCCCATGTCTGACTAAATTTGGGAAGTTTCCCATTAGCATAACTGTCATTCTTTATTTTGCTTCTTCTCTCTGTTTGCTGTTTTTAATCACCCTTTGACCTGAAGAATTCATCTGACAATATAAAGAATAGAAAGAGGGAATTTAATTGACATTAATTCCTCTGTATTTCATTTGTTTTCTTTTTTACTAATCAAGGTGTACTAAATGAATAATGGTCTGGAAACATAGATCTTTGTGAAATGTTGCAGTGAGCAACACTGCAGCCCATGGGGTAAAAAAGAAAAAGAAAAAAAAAGAGAGAAGTAGATTAAGCCTTTTGTTTTAAGCATGCTCATTTTAAAACCATAACGCACTTGATTGATTAAGAAAGCAGCCTTTATTTTGTTTTGGTTGTGTTGTCAGGTACTGACTACTGTGGTTTGACTCACTTCCCACTCTTTCATATTTTCATTACTGCCAGCAAACGTAAGGATGGTGGCTGGTAAAACCAGATTTGGCCCTTTTACCTTCTCTGTTTTTCAATTCAGAATGGATGTTAGTGAACGCTTATTTGTAGCTAAATAAGGCTTAGTCCTTCCTCCCTTCCCCAAGTCTGATTTCTGCCCATCTCTTTTTCATTTCCATCTGAAAAAATGGAAATTCCACTCCATCTATTTGGGCCTGATTCCCATTTACACTATGGTGGTTTTTCTACCGTTCTGAAAATATAGAAGAGCTTTGAAGTACACATAAATAAAATACTCTTACACCCACTTTACAGCTGTTTTGTACTACCAGATGGTATAAAGTGGTCTCAGTATAAAGTAGATTCAGGCTACTATCTCCAGGGGCTGAGCTTCTCAAAAAAGAAAAATAACCAAACACAAGCATTAAAAAGATGAAACAATAATAGCCATTTTTAATAAGATTTCTCTTTTCAGGTGCCAATTTCAGTCTTGGTTTCTCTAGAATTAAGGGAAATTACATGACACTTTTTACAGTTTGCCTTGCAGGACTGACTGGAAAAAAAAAAAAAGATACCAGTTTGGATACAGTGTAATTAATATCAGTCAGGATGGAGCACACTGGGCTCAATTTAGTGTCCTCTTGCTTTCTGTGCCTTCTTGCTGGTTAGCTTGGAAGTCACATCACATAGCTCATAGTTAATCAAGCATTGTAGACTACACTGGTAAATTTGGTCATGTAAGGGCTTCCAAATGCAATGGAACAAGCTTAAAAGCTGCTGGTGATCTTGCTTACCCAAATATAACTCTATTTAGCTCCACAGAGTTACTCATGATGAACCCTGGTAAACATCAGATCAAAACCAGACCCCAAGATCACATCCTAAACATACTAATTTTTAACATCTGTTTGAGGTTTAGTGTGCTTTTATTTTCTTATGGAAATATGAGGCTACTTTGCAGGGTTTTTTTAAGTTAGATGGTAACTGAAATTCACCGACATACCCTAATAAATGTCTGTTGTATCAGAAATGAATGACATCATGATACCAATGAGGTAAAAAAAAAAATCTTAACACACTGGCCAGATTAAAAGCACAGATCCTTGTGCAGTTCTTAATTCAATAAAATGCTGTGGTACCTCATGGTCAGAAGGAAATACTCCTTCAGCAGCATGTGTTTCTACTGTGTCCTTCATGAAAGAGTCAAAGGGTACTTTGCAATCTAATCCAATGCTGGATATAACCTTTTAAATAAATAAACTGTGGTTTAAGGATTTAGAAAGCACTAGATCAAAGAATGTAATCTTTGAGATCTAATAACTACG
This sequence comes from Astur gentilis, assembly GCF_929443795.1. Taxonomy (NCBI): domain Eukaryota; kingdom Metazoa; phylum Chordata; class Aves; order Accipitriformes; family Accipitridae; genus Astur; species Astur gentilis. The sequence continues at coordinate 3,489,348 of NC_064893.1, read as the reverse complement.
GTGATGGGTCTAGCATGAGGACATGAGCAGAATAGAACAAAGATTTGCTGAATATCCACAGTGCCTCTTGGGTTAAAATTCATTACAGAGTCACTCTAAATCCTTAGTTAGGGGGCAACCCTCAATTTCTCCTCTTGCTAAGAATCCAGCATGAACTTAAAAAATAAACAGAAACCAATATATTCAAGGAAAGAAACTTCTGTTTTCAGCCCTTTTTTTTGTTGTTGTTGCTTAACTATTCAAAATCCAAGTCTTCTTTTCCAAATACCTGCCAATGAGTCTATTGCTCACCCCTCCAAGATTTCAGATGCAGCGTCCAGGCTTTTGCCTATACCACTTCACCCCCACCTGCCCCGCAGACTCCTACTCTCCAGGATTAGCTGATTGGAGTTGGAGAACTTGCTTATTTTTCTTCAGCTGTATATGTCCATATGCTGTTGAGGCCAGGTGAGATCCAAGCCTTTAGCATCACATAATCACGAGCCTTCCCGATAAGTCTGCGGGGATACTTGTGGATGTGCTTAAATGGTTTCATGACCACCCTTCAAATAAGCAACAGCACTAAAACAAACAAACAAACAAACAAAAAGTTAACTGTGTTCAGAGCCATTGCAAACCCTCACATGCTGTTTCAGACCACTCCAGTTTGTCTTCTGTCAGGCTTTGAAATTCTGGGCTTTGTTCACCAACTTGCACACGGGTTTTCTTGCCCACTTTGGTGAGAAGCTGGAACAGGTGGTGAATTCTGCATCCAGAGTTCTGGAAAAATCTTATCTTTCTTTATTTCCCACCATGGGCATTACTGTGCACAAACCATCACTTCTGCCTACTGTTCAACTAGCATCTTGTCAAATCTGGCTGCAAGATTAAGCTTCCCCAATTCTGAATTCAATATTGCAACCCTAAGGATATAAGAACCAAGCTGGAACATTCTGTTTTGGGGGGTTGTTTTTTTCCTCTTAATGGACAAAATTGTTTCAGCTCCGAGATCACAGTTTGCCCTGACTATAATGATAAATCATCATGAATGACACTAAGTGAAATGAGTTTGATGTTCTTTGCTTTATTCTTCCACATTAGAAGCCACTTTTACATTTGCCACAACTTTCAACCCTTCCTCCAAAAGACTGGGAGCTTCTTGTTTGCAGATATTATTTCTGCTTTGTATAATCCATTTGAAGAATGTGAAGCACGTTTTGTACACATAAAGAGATGGGCACAGTGAAGGGAAGGTAAGACTTACATCCAGGAATCCTGTGATAGCTTACTCCAGATTATTTTATTGCACTTTAAACAGAACAATTTTCATGAGAAACCTTTCAATTTTTCCTTCATCAACAACATCTGAGCAGGAAAAAAATATCAAATGAAAAATTTCCCCTTGTGTGCTTCAGGGTCTAATCCTGCCTTCAAAGAAGACTGAAAACATTCAGGCCTCACTGGAACAGAGTCCTGCCTAACAAAGTCAGAGGGAAGCCCAGGACTCTGGAAGTATTCAGCACTTGGCAGCACCTGGTTCCAGCACCAACAGCTATAGCCATCGTGACTATCTCAGAACTGCCAGACTTAAACATTATCAGAGTTATTTGCATCTTTAGCCTTTTTTTTTTTTATTTTTAAAGCTGGATTCAGTAACAATTAGGCACAGTTCTCTATCCTAATAAATTAAAAAATAGTAATAATCATAGCCTTTACTGTGTTATACTATAAATAAATGGAAGCTGACACTAGTTTGCCATTGATGGGAGACAATGTGATTTTAAGTCATAAGCTTGAAATAAGGATATGAAATATTTTCTTCATTAATACTGTTGATTCAGTCTTAGCCTATGCTGCAATTTTTTAATTTTTTTTTCCCCCCAAAAGTTGACTTCCAGAAATGGGCTAAAGCCTCCAGCTTTAAAAAAAAAATAAAAAAATTCCAACTTTTTTATTGCGGTAAAACCCCTCCATACTTCTCTGCACGTGAAACATGAGCAAAGCTCAAAAAGCCGAGTTAGAGCTTCACAAGTTGGCTCAGTAAGTGGAAAAACAGTTAGAGATGTAAACAGTTTGGTGGAAAGGACAACATTCTGATATGGAACTATCTCTTATGTCTAACAGCAGCTGTTGTGTAATACTATTAACATGACTTTCACTAATCTGCTCATAAAAACCTCATGCTCTGTTATTTTCTATTGCTTGAAACCCTTGTTTCCATAGCAGAGGGTGACTAAAAAACCACTTTTGTCTGTTACTGTTGCCTTTATAATATTTCCTTTTTGGAAGTGCCATTACACAGCTGGATTGTGTCTTCTAAACACATGTGAGTCTCAGATCCTTGAAAATGCTAGAAACTTGTAAAATAAAAATTACTTGATGGAATCAGTGACTAAAGTAGCATGAAGTTCCTTTCTAACATTTTTTTTTCCTTTTGCTTAAGGACCTGTTTCTCTTTACAAAGCTCTTCCCCATCTGTGGGTTCAGAGCCCCATCCTGGAAAGAGATACCTATGGGAATAGATCATATTTAGCAAGTAGTTTAGGTAACACTCACTGGAAGTATCACAGGATCAAAAATTACTCTCACAAGATTTTGCAGCACTGCTTATCAAATTATTGGATTTCTTTTACAGTAAGGTGGTACAAGAAAGCCAATCAAGACAAGACCCATCTGTTTTGACAAGAACAGCTATCAGTGTCCTACCCTGTAAATCTTAATTCACGTGAGCAAAGGGCATAGGACAGCTGTGCAACTACCCCAGAGAGCAAGATCCGTCTCTGAGGCTCTCAGCTCCGAAACGCATCTCCTTAAGTATATGCACCAGTGTTAATGACATCAACTACTATTACTCATGTGAGTAAAAGGAAGACTGCATAAAAGTTTGTTGGACCTAGTTTTGCTATTACATAGCATGGCATATACAAATTGTACTACTTGTAGATAGAAAAAACAGGCTCATTAGTAACTACAAAATCTATTCTGAACAGCTTAAGAAAATTGAATTTATATAATTCACCATGTAAGGATGTCTTGGAATAAAGATTTCTGGGTCCCCTGTCCTGTCCTGTCCCGTGTCCCTGCCCCCCCCCCCCCCCTTTTTTAACTTTCTCCCACTACCACTTTTAAAAATGGCTAGAAATTTAGAACAGTCTCTTGATCTTCAAAATTTTCTTTTGATCTAACAGTTAGATAAAGCTCTCCTATGGAACAGCCCTACCAGTCAACAGAGAATCAGCAGCAAATATCAACAACTAATCTTTCTCTTTTGAAGAAACAGTCCTACATATCACAGAGGTTTCAAAGCCAACGATAAAACAAAAACCCTGAAGCTATAGTCCATTTACCTGTAGCCCTGACATCCTCGAAAAATAAAAGCGTTCAAGAGCCTTGAGTTACTATCTTTAATCCTAATAGTCAGTTCTAATTATAAAAGAGTTTGCATAGCAATTATTCAGCTAGCATTTAAACCAGACTTTCTTATATTTATTAGCAATGACAGTTACTCAATAGGCAAGCTGGACCAGATTCTGCAAAGTGTTATTTACATGAAGAGTCCCATTGAGTTCAGTATTGTACTGTGCACCTGAAGATTTAGCAGCTGCAGACTTCTTACACGGCTTAAGTGGTTTGCTGATCAACTTTTAAGTACACGTTTAAGTCCTGTTAACTTTAATGAAGGATAAACACGCATATATTCAGAACTGACTGATCTGAGGTTCTTCCTGCCATTTTCACAATTTCAGAGTAAGAAGCAGCTTTACAAGCAAATGCCACTGAGAGATGTAAATCACAGGAAAAAAGAATATTTTGTCATGTCCTCATCTAATGTTGAAAATGCTATACGCAATTTGTCTTCAATTATACGTTTATTTTCTTCCATTTGAGTTGCAGTTCAGATCAGAGAAGAAAAATAAACGTCTTGTTACAGCTGCAGAACAGTGTAAGATAAAGAGGCTCAGCACAGTCACTTCTATGTACTGTATATACAAAAGTGGCCTAGACTGGTATTTAGTTTATCGGTCTAGAATCTAGGAAACACAGCAGAGGTACTTGAACATAAATGCATTGCCAAAAGATAAAAATCTACATCATTGGACGAGTGTCACTTGCCCAGCAATTTAAAGGTCATCTGACATACTTTATTTTTCACTCACAATTAGAATAATAGTGAATATACACAGAGTATAAATCACAGCTTTTTAAAGATTTGACCTCTTAATTGGCCTAACACACAAACTAACACAAGACAGCCGACTAGCACAGATCAGAAAAGAATAAAGAAATTCAGTAAGAAAAAATTACTAAAGATGTTTTTAGAGGGCTGATTTCAATTCAAACCCGATTTTGGTGTGAGCACAAGAAAAATCTTTTTAAGCATAAATGAAAATGATAAAAATCCATCTTTTCTGCTGTAAAAAACAAAAGTCAACAGAGAAATGCATTCTTTTGCTGGAATCCAGGCCTAGGACCAAAGAATTTACATATATTAAATTAACGAGATCCAAACTCCTCTACAACAAATATTTATACTGTAAAATATTACAGCCACATTCCTGCATCTCCTTACAATAATAATTCTTAAGGACACAGTATTCTAGTGAGCGTATAAAACAGTGGGTTTCTGCAGAGATGGAATGCTTCATTATGAGAATACCAACTTGTTCATAAATATTAAAAAATATGTTTTTGAAGTTTTTCAAACATGATTCTTATTGTTTACATTGTCTCTCTACTACTGAAAACAACAGTCAGTGTGTACCTGTCCATAAGTCTCTCTGTCTCACAGTCTCGAATTGCAGAAAACAACTGCTGGTGACTGTAAAGGACAACAATGTCTGTGCTGGACACACACTAAGCAGACAAGGGGACAAGTAGTCTGACCTTACTTATGCAAGTAGTCATGCTTATAGTGATGGGTCTAATTCTTGCTAGAGAGAACAGGATTTGTCCCAAACTATAGAAAAAAGGGCACAAATCCTTGCTGTATTGTAAAAGTGAGTCTTAAATTTACATGTGAGATGGTTCTTTTCTGTTTGCATATCTTATAGATACTTCTGTATATTAGATCAGAGATGGAAATGGGTATTCCAAGAGAAAAAGACCTTCCCTACTACTACAAGAAGAATCACTTAAAGATTGCTCAAGACAAACTAAGATTATAGATCTGACGTTCATTTGGTAAAAATTAAACTCCTGCCTATGTATTGATCTGCATTACAAAACAACACTGACAACAGATCAAACTTCTGAAAAGTGACCCATGAGTTACAGAAATGAATGGCTTCTCTGAAACATTTATGCCCCTGCTCCATTGTTGTTAATCACAGGGAAAAACAGAAAACAAAATTTAAAAAGCAACAAACTAAAACACAAAACAGGAAGACCCACCTTGGCTGCAGCAATGTATCAAATCTCATAAATTGGGCTTCAGAGCAGAACTCTCTATGGGAAAAGACCGCATGTTTACCCTTGCATAAATAGCTTTTATTAGATGCTGAGATCACATGGAGGATACCATTGAAATATGGAAAATAAATACGGTTAACGTGTAAAAAGAGAACTCAAACATAGCAGTAATAACTGCAAACGCTTGCTTATTTGAAGAAGAATGTTACCTAATTTACTTCCTCTTGGTTTACAGAGATCTAATTTAAGCTGCCCCCCTCCCCTTCCTTTTTTACTATATTTGCAAGAACCAGTGAACACAGAAATGTGCAGCCAGCCCGGGCCCTCAGGCCGGTGGATCAAGATGGCAGGCTGGCCTGGGCTCCCCCGGGGATAGCAAAGCCAGAAGGGTGATTGGACACAGTGACCTGTCTGCATGAGATGAGACAAAAACAGGAGGGCTGTAATGCTGATGAACTAACCTGTCACTCACAAGCTCAGGTCTGTAAAAAAAAAAAAAAAAAAAAAAAAAAAAAAAGATGGGGAAAAAAAGAAAAGAAAGGTACAGTACAGATTTTAGAAAGCATACAAGGTAGAGAAAACACAGCATAACTGGAATAATTAGATGACGCATTTAATTACCTGTTCCTTTAGATGGGCTCAGGATATATAAGGAATATGGCATAAAAATCCAGCTAATAGTTTCTATAAGAGCAAAACACATTTGAAGAAATAACGGGTATTATGGTTCAGCGTGCAAGGAAGGATGCTACAGACTATTGCTGACAGGGATCGGGGTTTCATTCCAAACACTCCAGTTATGAATCAAAATCACAATGAGCAATGAGCTTCTAGATCTTGACACGCTAGGCAAGGAGGTTGTTCTTCAGAGTACTTGGCTGTTTTATTGCTTGCTTGGGGGAGGAAAAATCCGGAGGGAAGGTATACAAGCAATCTGCACCTTGGAGCCAGTACACCCAGGTGCTAGGTGTTGGTCAGGATTGTAGCACTCTGCCTACCATTGCCATCACCAGTGGGAGCCACTGTGGACACTGGTGCTTGGAGACAGATGAAATCAAACATATTAAAAAAAAAAAAAAAAAAAAATGGAAAATGCATTTAATGATGAACAAGTACTTGATGTTAAAAATGCCTTTAAATGAGTATGCTCCTGCTACTACTTTCGTGTCATACACAGACTAGTGTTTGAACTCCAAATAACTGCTACTGTTTCTGATCTCCATTGGAGCAGAGATATACGTGTATAGTTTGGATTTTTAATTAGGCAAGTTCACACTCCATTAGCAGCAAACAAGACTGAATTTAAAGCTACACCTGCAGGATTAGTCAAAACAAAATTTAGTTCTCACAGCTGCAGAAAGATACAGTTCTGAAATAAAAAGGCCAAATGATAAACATTTATTTAAGTTTTTGCCTTTGGAGGTGTGAAAGTTCACAAAGACTCTTAAGAACTTTTTCTAAAACGATAGTGTCTGGAAGTGAATGTCTCTTCTAAAAATATACACATACCAAATATGCAAATCTTTGTTATTTATCAATACTAAATATGGATTTACATTGTGGAAGGTTTTTATGGCATAGGGTTTGCCTTTTGATAGTTATCTTCTCTTGTCAGCTGAGTATTAGAGTTCATAGAGAAAGTCTATTTCTATTTTCAACAATGTGTGGTAATTATACTGATTTCTCTGTGCTTCCCAAGTTTTAACTAACTCTTTTATTATATAACTAGAAAATGTATCATTTTTATCAGAAAAAAATATTTTTAAACTTTTTGTTCTATCTTCAGATGTAGCTAATAACAACCAAATGCTGGACAATTAATAAAACAAAAACATACTTGAAAAATTTGTGGATTTATGAAGACATTTGAATGTGCACACTTACACATGATATGTACATATGCACATTTACAGATGTAAAAAAAAATGTTTGCAACTCCCAACACATTAAGTTGCACAATAATAATATCCATAGATTCTGACATAAAAAACCCAAAGAAGTTAGTCACCTAAAATACCTAAATGTATTTTTCTTTGAAGTCCATGCCCTTGATATTGATTTTTAGGAAATGAAATACACCAACACACGGTATAAAAATTTTCCCAGACATTCACTGAACTTTTTTTTAATTGATGAAATATGGAATGTTACACAGAAAAAAACCATGCTCCTACCCTTTCCAGCCTCAAAACCACTTTCTGAGAGCTAGCAAGCTTTAAACATAAAATAGCTAACTTATACTTTCTTACATGCCAAAGCAAAAGTTACATTAAAGAGATATTACAAGCTGTGGAATTTATCAAGGTTTCAGGGTACATTTTCTGTCAAGTGTACTTGCTTAAAACCTTGCCATTGTATCTGCCTTAGAATCATTAAATATATTTCTTTAAGACTGAACAAGTTTACACAAAAAGGTAATTAACCCGCTCTAGAATACATATTTTCACACAATGTAATACTGGCAAACATGCCCCACTTTTTAGGTATAAGCCAGCCTAATAGAAAGCTGTTAATGTTTGGGGGATTTTTAATAAAAAATGTATCTTCTATTTTTAAAATATTTAAAGCAATAAAAGTCTGTGGTAAACATGGTATTACATATTTGACATTTTCCGCCCAGAAATGCATTACTGTGTACGATGGTATTAATAAACCATGTGCTTTGAGGGACTTCTGTGCTTTGCCATAATTTAGTTGAAAACAGCATGTAGGATGCGTATTTTTCCACCATTGTATCAACATATAGGAAACAAAATACTATGTCATCACCTTAGCAGCATGTGTTCACTACACTGGAAACATATGCAAAAACCCACAAACTTTTGAGAGTTCAAAAAATACCCTTTGCCAGAGACTGATTTACAAGTCAGTGGCTAATGAGAAAGTGTTGAGCACTTAAAATTTTGTTAGAAAAAGAAA